>NC_133324.1:805624587-805931670 GCF_042186555.1 Aquarana catesbeiana
ATGCCTGTAGCTGCACCCATCATTCAGAAACGCTTTTTTTTTTAACACAAAGTTGTCCAATTATACAATATTTCTAACACATAGCCTGTACATACCAAAAATGACACCCAAAATAGATTCTCCTACTCCTCCTGAGTACGGCAATACCACATGTATGAGACTTCCACAGCCTGGCCACATACAGAGGCCGAGTACAGTATGGCTGAGCATGGCTGGGTATGGCTGGGTATGGCTGAGTATGGCAGGGTATGGCTGAGTATGGTAGGGTATGGCTGTGTATGGCAGGGTATTGCCGAGTATGACTGGGTATGGCAGAGTATGGCTGTGTATCACCGAGTATTGCAGAGTATGGCAGGGTATGGCAGAGTATTGCGGGGTATGGCAGAGTATTGCGGGTATAGCAGAGTATTGCAGAGTATGGCAGGGTATTGCAGAGTATGGCAGGGTATGGCAGGGTATGGCAGGGTATTGCTGAGTATGGCTGAGCATGGCTGGGTATGGCTGGGTATGGCAGAGTATGGCTGGGTATCACCGAGTATTGCAGAGTATGGCTGGGTATGGCTGGGTATGGCAGGGTATGGCAGGGTATTGCAGAATATTGCGGGGTAGTGCAGGGTATTGCAGAGTATTGCAGTGTATTGCAGGGTATAGCAGAGTATTGCGGGGTATTGCAGAGTATTGCAGAGTATTGTGGGGTATTGCAGAGTATTGCGGGGTAGTGCAGGGTATTGCAGAGTATTGCAGGGTATTGCAGGGTATTGCAGAGTATTGCGGGGTATTGCAGAGTATTGCAGAGTATTGTGGGGTATTGCAGAGTATTGCGGGGTATTGCAGAGTATTGCACAGTATTGTGGGGTATTGCAGAGTATTGCACAGTATTGCAGGGCATTGCAGAGTAGTACAGGGCATTGCAGAGGGAGGGATTGCAGAGGGATGGCTGAGCATGGATGGATGGATGGCAGTTGTCACAGAGTTGGCACTACAGATCCAGCCCACAGCGCTGCTGCCATCCGATCCCTCCCCCTCTCCGCTCACAGTGTACCGATCAGTACAGAGAGGGGAGGAGATGACGCCGGTTTGTTTACATGTGATTGCATGGTAAAGGGCCACAATCGGCGGCCATTTAGAGGGATCCGTGATGCGTTGGGTCCTCTGGACCCGGCGGTCACGGATGTTCTCGGGTGCGCGCCCCAGGGGGCACGCGAGAGCGGAATTCTGGGAGGACATCACTGCATCGCTGTATGCCCTCCCCGGGTTTAGCAACCGCCCTGTAGCCTTCATTTGGCTATGGGCCGGTTGTTAAGTGGTTAAGATGGTCATGCACTATGCAATCTGATTGGCCAATCTCTGTTCAACTCGATATTTAGGCAAAATAGGTAATAGGAAGACAAACTTGAACAATTAATTCAAATTATAGGAAATCAAACAGGCTCTTGCACTAAATCTAATTTGTTAAAGATCTAACTGATTGTAGAGTATGGTCACCTTTAAAGAACAGAGATCTGAAAATATTAATTTATTGGGTTTAGAAACACTTCTCTGTTTTTTGCAATGTATTGAAAGATTTGTGTAAAAAAAGAAAAAAACAAGTTTCAAAGATATATTAGAAGTAATAGGAATGAGATTAGCATCAAAAGGGTTAATTAACTGAGAACACCTACTAATTGCCTAACAAAACACACCCAATTAGACAAATTTAACCAATTGTATTGGGTGTGTGGTATTATCAACAAGAAAAGCACAGTTACCCTAGCGCCAGTTGCAGTTTACATATGCAGGTATTTACTATCGCTATTTGTGCTTCAATGTGCGCCAGTTCGCGCGTTCGATTACTGATTTTTCCGGCGCACCAATTAATGTATGAACTGGTGCAGCGCCTTCTTCTTAGTAAATGACCCTCCCAGTCTTAAACTTCATTATGGCTAATATAGGCTAAATGAGATATTAAATTCATACATAAAACCGTGAGGGATTGCAGTATATAAAAAAAAGAAATAATATCTTATTTTGGAGAAAATATAAAAAAAAGGGTAAAAAAAGGAGGGAAAGTCCATATGCAAAAAAAACACCCTACAAGTGCTGTGGTAATGCAAAAAAAAGTGCAAAAAAAGTCCAATTTAAATGAAATCCCAGATGTGTGGGTCCACCACCATAAATGAAGTGCCTGGCCGCTTACCGGAACCCCGTGACCCCCCGTTACAGAGGGTCTAAATGGGCATTGTAGTCCTGCTGCTTCGGACAGCTCGGGAACCAGAATGATGACCAGATTGGAACCTCTGAAACTGTAATGCTGAAAAGGCTGTATTGCGGATGGATCCACAGGGAAAGGCAAAACTCAGCCCTCAATGGAGTGTGGACATCATATAGGGAAACAGAAGAAGGCCGCCCGTCCTGCTGGAGTACAACAATGGAGGAAGGTGACGCGATGACACCGCTCAGCCCTACGCTGCGTTTCGCAAAAGGATTGCATCTTCCAGGGGCACGGGCGGTGCATCGCGTCACCTCCCTTAAATAATAACAATAAATAAAAAAAGAGCCTCGCTCTGGGTTCCGTTGGAACCGGATATCCGCGTTCGTGTGGAGCGCAGGGGGTTAGACACAAGGGCGCATGCGCACCCTGCATCACAGCTCCGATCACGTGATGCGGCGTTGGATCGTACATAAGGGAAGCCCAGGGCGAAGTGAAAGCAAACAAAGGATTCCAAAGCGCCTGCGCGCTCTGAATCTTAGATTATGTCACATGACAATAGGTTAGGTAAACGGCTGGATCGCCCTACTGCGCATAGGCAGCAGAGACCAGACACAGCAGGGAGGGGGGGGAGGGGGGCTTGGATGGGAAAACGCCAACATTTACATATGAACATTAGGTTCTCCCGCCAAGCCCCGCCAAAAGGGAATGCACAGCCCAGAGGGGACCCACAATCCACCAAACCAGCGTGCGTCCGCACTGAGGTGGACAAGCCACATCATACCACCCCATATTATATAACCTATGAGTGGTGACACACATACAAAAAGTTAAAAATGAGACCTCTAGGGACATGACAAAAAGAGGGGACCTCTAGTGGCCAACCCAAATATTGCATACAGAATGCAATACTTGGGAATGTATTCCTGAATGCATATATGAATCGTGTATGAATAAAGAATATGTACACAAATCTTTAGTGTAAAAAAAAAAACAAATAATAATAATAAAAATATATAAAAAAGGGAGAGATGTGGAGTTAATCCATAGGTCGAGTATCTGCTGCAATTATGTATACTAGAGATATGTGAAAAGGGGGGGGGGACCCAACTGGGCCAAAACTCAGAAATTTTATCAAAGTCCTCATCCACAAACTATGACAATAAAGTCAAAATTAATTGTGATGGTGCATACTACCAAAAAAATTTTTTTTTTTTTTTTGGTAAGGAAATATGAAACCGAAGCGCAACAGGTGTTCCAATTATGTGAACCCAGAGCAGTGGCTTTAACAACGGATTCATAAATACAGTATATTTGTATCACATGATCAAATATTGACATAAGATTACATGATAAAAAGAAGAGAAATTTGAAAAAGGAGGGGGGAGGGGGGGAGGGGGGGTGGTGTGGGGAGGGGGGTTGGGGGGAACAAAAAAAAGACCCACAATAAATTAGGCATTATTGATGAAGGCATTTACGTCGGTATCGACGTTTATGCCGAATGGCACGTAACTTTTGACTTTGTATATCCAGGACATCTCTAACTTAGAGATCTCTCTAATGAGTGAACTGCCTCGCCAGTGGGGTTTATACTTGTCAATTCCTACAAAAAGTGTTTTAGAGGGGTCTCTACTGTGGACCTGATCGTAATGTCTGGAGACAGGGTGTTTATCATAACCTCTTCTTATATTCCCTATGTGTTCATTCAAACGAACACGTAGGGCCCTTTTGGTCCTCCCTATATATTGGAGCCCACAGGGACATTGTAGGAGATAGACCACCCCTTCAGAACAGCACGTAATATATGGTTCAATGTCATGTGAACGCCCTGTGCTAGTAGATGTAAATGTTGTGATGCGTCTGGATCTACTGATGTTGAGAGAACACACTTGGCATTTTCCACACTTATAAAACCCCGTCAGATTTTGGAGAAAAGATCTAGTTTCTTGTGGGGGGTCTTGAACTGTAGGTGCTACCCTATTTCCCAAGGATGCTGCTCCCTTGAATATCACTCTAGGGTTGGATGGTAGAATGGTCTTAAGAGCTGCATCACTACCAAGAACGTACCAGTGCTTATGTATTAGTTGCTTGATCGCACGGCATTGCACTGAGAAAGTGGTGATGAATGGGACAATGTCTGAGACCTCCATCCTACGTCTAGAAACATCAGACAGTAGATCAGCCCTGTCCCTATCCCTTGCTGATTTAACCGCCTGAGAGAGGGAGAGCTGATCGTATCCCTTCTCTAGGAATCTTTTGGTCAGAATGGATGCTTGATGGTCAAAGGTAGCTATATCTGAGCAATTGCGTCTGAGGCGCAAAAATTGTCCTAGGGGGATGGCCTTAATCCAGGGTTCGTGGTGGCAACTGTCTACAGAAATGTAGGCATTTCTGTCCGTTGTCTTGAAATATGTGGATGTCACAAACTGTCCATCCACGATCTGGATCTTCAAGTCCAGGAAGTGGATGGCATCCTGGCTGGCCTCAAAATTAAACTTGATGCCTCGATTATTGGCATTCAGGGTGTTCATAAAGCCATGGAGTTTGGCTAATGGCTAATTTGCATGGTATTGTCCTAAAAAGGATACATTTACAAGTTATGCACTGCGCTTGGGTGACCCCAAAAACAAAATTAATAATAACCAACTCTGTGCTTACTAGTGCGATAATATTAAATACAAATAATATGAATGTTGAATAAATAAACAAGGTGTGAAAAAACAAGTGCTTGTTACACCATAAATTAGTGCTTAATAGTGCTTGTTACACCATACATAGTGTCTTAATCAACATAAAAAGTGCTTAGTGCTTAATGTAAAGTATCCTGCTTGTTTAAATGAAAAAATTAATAAATAATGAAAAAAAAAAGTTCTCTTTGGCACTCTAAATAGTGCGTGCAAATAATGTCCAGCAGTGATAATAAAACAATGAGTGCAGGTGGTGTTCAGCTGTGACAACAATCCAACATCATGCCAAAGATATCCTGAGTGCTGCAAAACATGCTCCGGTGCTCCTTCGTGATCCCCTTAAGCTAATGTGCTCACCTCAGAGTGTGTGACTCAGCTTCTACCCTGAGTCCAAATACGCTTTGGAGCCACCCCTGGGCTCAGTCTCAGTGTCTGCTGCACTCCTCCAGCTGGAAACAATGTGGCTCCATACATATAAATGAAAAGGAAACTATATAGTGCAATATAGTCAAAATACTTTTATTAAAAGAAAACGTTCCCCACACCGGGGTACTCACATGGCACTGGTGCGTCAGTGCACCATACTATAACGGCTTTCTATGCAAAATCACTGGATGTTTGGTGCGGTATGCTGTGCTGGGACAGCGCTGGTGTAAAGTCCGTGTCAGTCTCTCCATCCTGGCTCCTCCCCTACGCGTCTTTGACACAGGGATCATGTGTCATCATCAGGGGGATATGTCATATGTTTGGTGCATACCGCACCAAACATCCAGTGATTTTGCTTAGAAAGCCGTTTTGCAGCACTCAGGATATCTTCGGCATGATGTTGGATTGTTGTCACAGCTGAACACCACCTGCACGCATTGTTTTATTATCACTGCTGGACATTATTTGCACGCACTATTTAGAGTGCCAAAGAGAACTTTTTTTTTTCATTATTTATTAATTTTTTCATTTAAACAAGCAGGATACTTTATATTGAGCACTAAGCACTTTTTATGTTGATTAAGACACTATGTATGGTGTAACTAGCACTATTAAGCACTAATTTATGGTGTAACAAGCACTTGTTTTTCACACCTTCTTTATTTATTCAACATTCATATTATTTGTATTTAATATTATTGCACTAGTAAGCACAGAGTTGGTTATTATTAATTTTGTTTTTGGGGTCACCCAAGCGCAGCGCATAACTTGTAAATTTATCCTATGCACGTTATATGAAGCGTGATTAACGCATGCAGCTGGAGGTAGCACAATCAAGGCATAAGATCATTGTGGCTCACAGAATCTTTCCAATTTGAATTGTCCTAAAAAGGGTTTGGGGACCTGGGTCCTGCCCAAGGGGACATGTATCAATGCAAAAAAAAAGTTTTAAAAACGTCCGTTTTTTCGGGAGAAGTAATTTTAATGATGCTTAAAGTAAAAAAAAAGTGAAATATTCCTTTAAATATCGTACCTGGGGGGTGTCTATACTATGCCTGTAAAGTGGCGCTTGTTTCCTGTGCTTAAAACAGTCCCTGCACAAAATGTCATTTTTAAAGGAAAATAGTCATTTAAAACTGATTGCGTCTTTAATGTAATGTCGGGTCCTGGCAATATGGATGAAAATCAGTGAGATAAACGGCATGGGTACCCCCAAGTCCATTACTAGGCCCTTTGGGTCTTGTACGGATATTAAGGGGAACCCCGCACCCAAATTAAAAAAGGAAAGGTGTGGGGCCTCCGGGCCCTATATACTCTGGACAGCAGTATACAGGCGGTGCAAACAAGACAGGGACTGTAGGTTGTTGTTAAGTAGAATCTGTTTGTAATTTTGACCTGGTACATTTCTAACATGTTTAACTCCAGACAAAAAATCTATTTTAAGCTTTTTGGAAAACCTAGGGAAGGGTTATCACCCATGTGACATTTGTTTTGCTGTCTGTGCTCCTCTTCAGAAGATTTCACCTCACTTTTTGTCCCAATGACAAATGTTTTTTGAAAATGTGTTTTTTTTTGTAAAACAAGGATTGGTGATAAAGCATCAGTGGAAAGGAGAAAAGTTTTTCCCATATCAACTCTTACAGGAGATAATTTCCCTTCCTTGGGGTAGATTTCATCTCACTTCCTGTTGTCTCCTTCCGTTTGCAAGTAGGAGTCATTTGTAAGTTGGATGTTTGAAAGTAGGGGCCTGCCCTATATACTCAGCAGAAATTTGGGCCTTAGGTGTTGTTGTGGCCACAACACTGTAAGCCCTCACAGGGCCCTGCTGTGAAATATTAGATCAAGAATTGTAATTACATGCCCCTGTTGAACAGGGGCAGAAAAATTGGGCCTTTGGTGGTGGTGGTGGTGCTGGTGCCACAACACTGTAAGTCCTCACAGATTCTCTTGGTGGGTGCAGAAATGGGCCCTGCTGTGAAATATTAGATCAAGAATTGTAATTACATGCCCCTGTTGAACAGGGGCAGAAAAATTGGGCCTTTGGTAGTGGTAGTGGTGCTGGTGCCACAACACTGTAAGTCCTCACAGATACTCTTGGTGGGCGCAAAAACGGGCCCTGCTGTGAAATATTAGATCAAGAATTGTAATTACATTACATGCCCCTGTTGAACAGGGGCAGAAAAATTGGGCCTTAGGCACTGGTGCTGGTGCCACAACACTGCAACACCTCACAGATACTCTAGTTGGAGCGCAGGAACTAGCCCTGCTGCAAAGAATTTCATCAAAAATTGTAATTACACGCCATTGTTAAACAGGGGCTGAAAAATTGGGCCTTAGGCACTGGTGCTGGTGCCACAACACTGCAACCCCTCACAGATACTCTAGTTGGAGTGCAGGAACTAGCCCTGCTGCAAAGAATTGCATGAAAAATTGTAATTACATGCCCCTGTTAAACAGGGGCTGAAAAATTGGGCCTTAGGCACTGGTGGTGGGACTGGCGGTGCCCAGAACCAAAAATGTTCTTACAAGCTATCATCATGATCATTGAGGAGGAAGAGGATAATTACTCAGTATAACAGGATAGTCACTCAGCATCAGCATAGGCAGTCTTTGAAGGGATCTGACATTTCAAAAAAATTTATTCGGTTACATCGACATCAGGTGCTTGGTAGGTGGTGATGATCCAAGACTGATTCATTTTTATGAAGGTCAGTCGATTGACCGAGTCGGTGGACAGACGCACCTTGTGATCGGTTACAAAGCCTCCAGCAGCACTGAATGTGTGTTCCGAAAGAACGCTGGATGCAGGATAGGCCAGTAACTCAATTGCATACTGTGCAAGCTTTGGCCAGTGATCCAGCCTCAAGACCCAGTAACCCAGAAGATTTTCGGTGGGAAAGGTGTCCAAGTCAGATCTTGCCCCTAGGTATTCCTGCACCATGTAAAATAGACGCTGGCGATGGTTGCTGGAACCAATCATACCTTGGGGCTGCGGACTAAAAAATTGTCTGAACGCATCGGTCAGACGGCCACCTTCTTCACCACTCCTTCTTTGACTGACCGAAGCCTCAGCAACACATTGTCCAGAAACAGGAGTTTGTAACCTCCCAGTCTCTGGGAACGCATTGCACAGACCTTTCTGCAAGGCCTCCCGAAGATGTTTCATCTTCTGCTCCCTCTGTGATGGCAAGATAAGTTCCGCAACCTTACCCTTGTAACGTGGATCAAGGAGGGTTGCCAGCCAGTATTGTTCCTTCTCCTTGATACCACGAATACGAGGATCCTTACGCAGGCTTTGCAGGATCAGGGAGGCCATGCAGCATAGGTTTGCTAAGGCATTCGGTCCGGAGTCCTCTGGGTCACTAAGGACGACATGATCTGCAGCCACCTCCTCCCAGCCATGTACAAGTCCATGTGTTTCTTGGGACTGTAAATGATCCCTTAAAGACTGCTGCTGATGCTGAGTGCCAGGCTCCACCTCCATACTGACACAATTTTCCTCCTCCTTCTCTTCCTGTGTGATCGGTGGGCACACGGCAACACTGTCTGGATAAAGGGGGCCTTGAGAGCTAAGGAAATTGTCCTCTTCCTGCCTCTGTTCTGTCTCAAGTGCCCTGTCCATTATTCCATGCAGCGTGTGCTCCAAATGGTGACAGGACAGTGCATGAATCCCTGATCATGGCCCACTGGCATGGGAAAAAAAACAAGCTCCTCTGACCCTGTCCTGGTGCCATAGTCGCACAGGTACTCATTGATGGCCCTCTGCTGCATGTGCAGCTGCTGCAGCATGGCCAACATTGAGTTCCACCTGGTGGGCATGTCACAGATTAGGCAGTTCTTGGGCAGGTTAAATTCCTTTTGGAGGTCTGCCAGCCAAGCACTGGCATTATATGACCGGCGGAAATGCACACAGAGATTCCTGGCCTGCTCAGGACATCCTGTAAGCCTGGGTACCTGCCCAAGAACCGCTGCACCACCAAGTTAAGGACGTGAGCCAAACAGGGCACATGGGTCAGTTGTCCCTGTCGGAGGGCGGAGAGGAGGTTGGTGCCATTGTCGTAAACCACCATTCCTGCCTTAAGTTGGTGTGGTGTCAACCACCTCTGAACCTGCCCCTGCAGAGCTGACAGAACCTCTGACCCAGTGTGGCTCCTGTCCCACAAGCACACCAGCTCAAGCACCGCATGGCATCTTTTGGCCTGCATGCTTGCGTAGCCCCTTAAACGCCTACGGAGCACTGCTGGTTCCGAGGACAAAGCACAGGAAGAGGCCATGGAGGAAGAAGAAGAGGAGGGGGTGGAGGAGAGAGGTGTGTCAGAATCATTAGTAGTGGCATTTTAGAGGCGTGGTGGTGGAACAACCTCCAACACTACTGCACCTTATCCTGCATCCTTCCCAGCTGCCAGCAGAGTTACTCAATGCGTGGTGAAACTTAGGTAACGTCCCTGTCCATGCCTGCTGGACCATGAGTGAGTGGTAATATGCACCTTACCACTGACCGCCCTGTCCAGCAAGGCATGGCAATGCCTTCCACATGCCGGTAGAGAGCCGGAATCGCCTTCCATGAGAAAAAGTGGCGTTTGGGTACCTGCCACTGAGGAACCACACATTCCACAAACTCATGGAAGGGGGCAGAGTCTACCAACTGAAAAGGTAGCAGTTGAAGTGCTAGCAATTTTGCCAAGCTAGCATTCAGCCGCTGGGCATGTGGATGGCTGGGAGTGAACTTTTTTCAGCGGTGCAGCAGCTGGGGCAGGGAAATTTGCCTGGTACAATCTGACGTTGGTGTACCGAAAGCAGATTGCCCACAAGTACTTGGCTGTGACACACCTAATTCTACACCTTCATTCCTCTCAGTGCAGGTCTCAGAGAGGACGTAAGGTATATTGGGGTTGGAGATCTCAACTGATGAGGAGCAAGGAGAGGTCCTCTTTGTTCTTTGGTGTGGGTCTTTTAGATACGCTTGCCAACGAACTGCATGGCAGGTCAACATGTGTCTGGTCAAGCATGTGGTTCCCAAGCGGGAGATGTTTTGGCCACGCGAGATACGCTTGAGACATATGTTGCAAATAGCAGCGGTGTGATCTGTCTCGTCTCAGAAAAGGCCCACACCAAAGAACTTTTGAAATAACGCACAGAGACAGCAGTGCCATGCACATGCGGAGCTTTGCGGTGTGATGCAGTCAGTGTGCTGCCCTTAGGCTGGCCCCTGGAGGGCATCCTGCCTCATTGGTAATGTGCCTCCTCCTCCTCCTCTTTCCTATCAGGCACCCACGTTGAGTCAGTGACCTCATCATCCCCTCCCTCCTCATCACTGGAGCAAACCTGGCAGTATGCTGCAGCAGGGGGAGCATGACTGCCAGATTGCTGTCCTTCTTGGGCACCCCCTCTGTCCATGCTCACGTTACTGGCTTCATCTTGCTCAGTATCATCATCAGAGCCTTCTAAACACTGGGCATCCTCCTGGAGCATGTACCCAACACTGTGGTCAAACAGTTCGAGGGACTCCTCAGGAGGACATGGTGCAGCTAGGGAAGGAGTCACTGATGCCATTGAGCCGAGGGAAGAGGCCGCGTTGACAGCTGCTTTGCCAGACAAAGTACCCTGAGCATGGGTGAGAGAGGATGAGGAGGATGAGGACGGCTTGGTCATCCACTCGACCAAGTCTTCCGCATGTTGCGACTCAACACGGCCAGCTGCTGATGAGGATGCACCGTCTCCATGACCAGCACTGTTGCCTCTAGACACAGAGCCTGCTTGCCCTCTTTTATTGGCTTGTGACTGTCTGCCTCTTCTTGTTGGCCTTCCAGACATACTAATGACCTGTAGTGATATGTAGCTGTATACTGATACTGCAGCTAGCAAAATCAACTGCCTGCCTGTAGTATGAGAACACCACCAATCTTCTACAGGTAGCTTTAGATGAACACTGTGCAGAGGTCACACTACACTAACTTGTGGCTTTAGCTGAACACTGTGCAGAGGACGCACTACACCAACGTTAAAATAATTTACCCCTACCATTTCACTAAAAAACTGTCAAAAATGATAAAAATGACAAGAGACAGTTTTTGATAATTCCTTTGTTTAAATGCTTCTTCTTTCTTCTTTCTTCTTTCTTCTTTCTTCTATCTTCTATATTCCTTTGGTTTCTTCCTCCATCTTCTTCTTCTGGTTCTTCTGGCTCTTCTGGTTCTTCCAGCATCTCCTCTGCGGCATCTTCTTCCCTTCTTCTCCTTGGGCCTCTCCACATCCATGGCATGGAGGAAGGCTCCCGCTCTTCTCTTCATCTTCTTCTCTTCTTCATCTTCTTCTCTTCTCCATCTTCTCTTCTTCATCTTCTTCTCTGGGCCGCTCCGCATCCATGATGGCATGAAGGGAGGCTCCCGCTGTGTGACGCTTCTCTTCTGACGGTTCCTAAATAATGGGGGGCAGGGCCACCGGGTGACCCGCCCCCCCTGATGCCACAGGGAAGTCCTGTCAAGTCACCATGCGTCAGAGGGGGCAGGGTCACCAGGTGGCCCCACCCCCCGGTTATTGAAGAAGATGAAGAAGAGAAGCAGATGAAGAGAAGAGCGGGAGCCTCCCTCCATGCCTTGGATGCGGAGCGGCCTGAGGAGAAGAAGGGAAGAAGATGCCGTGGAGGGGAAGCTGGATGAGAACACCGGAGGAAGAACCAGAAGAGCCAGAAGAACCAAAAGAAGAAGAAGATGGAAGAAGCAACTGAAGGAAGATAGAAGATAGAAGAAAGAAGAAAGAAGAAAGAAGAAGCATTTAAATAAAGGAATTGTCAAAAACTGTCTCTTGTAATTTTTAACATTTTTGACAGTTTTTTAGTGAAATGGTAGGGGTAAGTACCCCCTTACCATTTCACACAGGGGGGAGGGCCAGGATCTGGGGGTCCCTTTGTTAAAGGGGGCTTCCAGATTCCGATAAGCCCCCTGCCCGCAGAACCCCACAACCACTGGCCAGGGTTGTGGGATGAGGCCCTTGTCCTCATCAACATGGGGACAAGGTGTTTTGGGGGCTACCCAAAAGCACCCTCCAAATGTTGAGGGCATGTGGCCTGGTACGGTTCAGGAGGGGGGGCGCTCTCTCGCCTGCCAGGTTGCATGCTCGGATAAGGGTCTGGTATGGATTTTTGGGGGGACCCATGCCATTTTTTAAAAAAATTTTGGCGCGGGGTTCCCCTTAATATCCATACTAGACCTAAAGGGCCTGGTATGGAATTTAGGGGGACCCCCCACGTCATTTTTTTTTTTAATCTTGGTTCGGGGTTCCCCTGTGGGGAATTCCCATGCCGTTTTTATCAATGAACTTCTATGTATATTGTCGGACCGACAATGCATTAATAGCCGCGAGTAGTTTTAAATGACTTTTTTCCTTTGAAATGTAATTTTGCTGTCAGACTGTTCTAAACACGGGAAACATGCACCCCTTTACAGGCAGACTATAGACACCCCCCAGGTAGGAAATTTAAAGGGATATTACACTTTTATTGTTTCACTTTAAGCATTATTAAAATCACTGCTCCCGAAAAAACAGCCCCTAGGGCAGGACCAAGGTCCCCAAACACTTTTTATGACAATAACTTGCATATAAGCCTTTAAAATTAGCACTTTTGATTATTCATGTTCGTGTCCCATAGACTTTAAGGTTTTCGCGCGTTCGAACAAATTTTTTTCCTGTTCGCATGTTCTGGTGCGAACCGAACAGGGGGGTGTTCGGCTCATCATTACACTACACTAACTTGTAGCTTTAGCTGAACACTGTGAGGAGGACGCACTACACTAAATTGTAGCTTTAGCTGAACACTGTTCAGAGGACGCACTACACTAACGTTAAAATGATGTAGCTGCCTGCAGTAGTGATAAATCAGAAAAACACCACCAACCTTCTACAGATAGCTTTAGCTGAACACTGTGAAGAGGACGCACTACACTAAGGTTAAAATAATGTAGCTGCCTGTGGTAGTGATAGGATCAGGAAAACACCACCAACCTTCTACAGGTAGCTTTAGCTGAACACTGTGCAGAGGTTTCACTAGACTAACGTGTAGATAATGTAGCTGCCTGCGGTAGTGAAAGGATCAGGAAAACACCATCAACCTTCTACAGATAGCTTTAGCTGAACACTGTGCTGAGGACGCACTACACTAACGATAAAATAATGTAGCTGCATGCGGTAGTGATAGGATCAGGAAAACATCACCAACCTTCTACAGGTAGCTTTAGCTGAACCCTGTGTAGAGGTCGCACTAGACTAACATTAAAATAATGTAGCTGCCTCCGGTAGTGATAGGATCAGGAAAACACCACCAACCTTCTACAGGTAGCTTTGGCTGAACACTGTGCAGAGGTCGCACTACACTAACTTGTAGCTTTAGCTGAAAACTGTTCAGAGGACGCACTACACTAACTTGTAGCTTTAGCTGAACACTGTTCGGAGGATGCACTACACTAACTTGTAGCTTTAGCTGAACACTGTTCAGTGGACGCACTACACTAACTTGTAGCTTTAGCTGAACACTGTTCAGAGGACGCACTACACTAACTTGTAGCTTTAGCTGAACACTGTTCAGAGGACGCACTACACTAACTTGTAGCTTTAGGTGAACACTGTGCAGAGGTCGCACTACACTAACTTGTAGCTTTAGCTGAACACTGTGAGGAGGACGCAGTACACTAACTTGTAGCTTTAGCTGAACACTGGGCAGAAGTCGCACTACACTAACTTGTAGATTTAGCTGAACACTGTGAGGAGGACGCAAAACACTAACTTGTAGCTTTAGCTGAACACTGTGAGGAGGACGCACTATACTAACTTGTAGCTTTAGCTGAACGCTGTGCACTACACTAACTTATAGCTTTAGATGAACACTGTTCAGAGGACGCACTACACTAACTTGTAGATTTAGCTGAACACTGTTCAGAGGATGCACTACACTAACTTGTAGCTTTAGCTGAACACTGTGAAGAGGTGGCACTACACTAACTTGTAGCTTTAGCTGAACACTGTGAGGAGGACGCACTACACTAACTTGTAGCTTTAGTTGAACACTGTGCAGAGGTCACAATATACTAACTTGTAGCTTTAGCTGAACACTGTGAGGAGGATGCACTACACTAACTTGTAGCTTTAGCTAAACACAGTGCACTACACTAACTTGTAGTTTTAGCTGAACACTGTTCAGAGGACGCACTACACTAACTTGCAGCTTTAGCTGAACACTGTTCAGAGGACGCACTACACTAACTTGTAGCTTTAGGTGAACACTGTGCAGAGGTCGCACTACTCTAACTTGTAGCTTTAGCTGAACACTGTGCAGAGGTCGCACTACACTAACTTGTAGCTTTAGCTGAACACTGTGAGGAGGACGCAGTACACTAACTTGTAGCTTTAGCTGAATACTGGGCAGAAGTCGCACTACACTAACTTGTAGATTTAGCTGAACACTGTGAGGAGGACGCACAACACTAACTTGTAGCTTTAGCTGAACACTGTGAGGAGGACGCACTACACTAACTTGTAGCTTTAGCTGAAAACTGTGCACTACACTAACTTGTAGCTTTGGATGAACACTGTTCAGAGGACGCACTACACTAACTTGTAGCTTTAGCTGAACACTGTTCAGAGGACGCAGTACACTAACTTGAAGCTTTAGCTGAACACTGTGCAGAGGTCGCACTACACTAACTTGTAGCTTTAGCTGAACACTGTTCAGAGGACGCACTACACTAACTTGTAGATTTAGCTGAACACTGTGCAGAGGTCGCATTACACTAACTTTTAGCTTTAGCTGAAAACTGTGAGGAGGACACACTACACTAACTTGTAGCTTTAGCTGAACACTGTGCAGAGGTCACACTACACTAACTTGTAGCTTTAGCTGAACACTGTGAGGAGGATGCACTGAAGTAACTTGTAGCTTTAGCTGAACACTGTGCACTACACTAACTTGTAGCTTTAGCTGAACACTGTTCAGAGGACGCACTACACTAACTTGTAGCTTTAGCTGAACACTGTGCAGAGGTCGCACTACACTAACTTGTAGCTTTAGCTGAACACTGTGAGGAGGACACACAACACTAACTTGTAGCTTTAGCTGAACACTGTGAGGAGGACGCACTACACTAACTTGTAGCTTTAGCTGAACACTGTGCAGAGGTCACACTACACTAACTTGTAGCTTTAGCTGAACACTGTGAGGAGGATGCACTACACTAACTTGTAGCTTTAGCTGAACACTGTGCACTACACTAACTTGTATCTTTAGCTGAACACTGTTCAGAGGAGGCACTACACTAACTTTGAGCTTTAGCTGAACACTGTTAAGAGGACGCACTATAATTACTTGTAGCTTTAGCTGAACACTGTGCACTACACTAACTTGTATCTTTAGCTGAACACTGTTCAGAGGAGGCACTACACTAACTTTGAGCTTTAGCTGAACACTGTTAAGAGGACGCGCTATAATTACTTGTAGCTTTAGCTGAACACTGTGCAGAGGTCGCACTACACTAACTTGTAGCTTTAGCTGAACACTGTGAGGAGGACGCACTACACTAACTTGTAGCTTTAGCTGAACACTGTGCAGAGGTCACACTACACTAACTTGTAGCTTTAGCTGAACACTGTGAGGAGGATGCACTGCAGTAACTTGTAGCTTTAGCTGAACACTGTGCACTACACTAACTTGTAGCTTTAGCTGAACACTGTTCAGAGGACGCACTACACTAACTTGTAGCTTTAGCTGAACACTGTTCAGAGGACACACTACACTAACTTGTAGCTTTAGCTGAACACTGTGCAGATGTCGCACTACACTAACTTGTAGCATTAGCTGATCACTGTGAGGAGGACACACTACACTAACTTGTAGCTTTAGCTGAACACTGTGAGGAGGACGCACTACACTAACTTGTAGCTTTAGCTGAACACTGTGCAGAGCTCACACTACACTAACTTGTAGCTTTAGCTGAACACTGTGAGGAGGATGCACTACACTAACTTGTAGCTTTAGCTGAACACTATGCAGAGGTCACACTACACTAACTTGTAGCTTTAGCTGAACACTGTGAGGAGGATGCAGTACACTAACTTGTAGCTTTAGCTGAACACTATGCAGAGGTCACACTACACTAACTTGTATCTTTAGCTGAACACTGTGAGGAGGATGCAGTACACTAACATGTAGCTTTAGCTGAACACTGTGCACTACACTAACTTGTAGCTTTAGATGGACACTGTGAGGAGGACGCACTACACTAACTTGTAGCTTTAGCTGAACACTATGAGAAGGATGCAGTACACTAACTTGTAGCTTTAGCTGAACACTGTTCAGAGGAGGCACTACACTAACTTTGAGCTTTAGCTGAACACTGTTAAGAGGACGCACTATAATTACTTGTAGCTTTAGCTGAACACTGTGCAGAGGTCACACTACACTAACTTGTAGCTTTAGCTGAACAATGTGAGGAGGACGCACTACACTAACTTGTAGCTTTGGCTGAACACTGTGCGCTACACTAACTTGTAGCTTTAGATGAACACTGTTTAGAAGACGCACTACACTAACTTGTAGCTTTAGCTGAACACTGTTCAGAGGACGCACTACACTAACTTGTAGCTTTAGCTGAACACTGTTCAGAGGACACACTACACTAACTTGTAGCTTTAGATGAACACTGTGCAGAGGTCACACTACACTAACATGTAGCTTTAGCTGAACACTGTGAGGAGGACACACAACACTAACTTGTAGCTTTAGCTGAACACTGTGAGGAGGACGCACTACACTAACTTGTAGCTTTAGCTGAACACTGTGCAGAGGTCACACTACACTAACTTGTAGCTTTAGCTGAACACTGTGAGGAGGATGCACTACACTAACTTGTAGCTTTAGCTGAACACTCTGCACTACACTAACTTGTAGCTTTAGCTGAACACTGTTCAGAGGACGCACTACACTAACTTGTAGCTTTAGCTGAACACTGTGCAGAGGTCGCACTACATTAACTTGTAGCTTTAGCTGAACACTGTTCAGAGGACGCACTACACTAACTTGTAGCTTTAGCTGAACACTGTGAGGAGGACGCACTACACTAACTTGTAGCTTTAGCTGAACACTGTGCACTACACTAAATTGTAGCTTTAGCTGAACAATATGCAGAGGTCACACTACACTAACTTTTAGCTTTAGCTGAACACTGTGAGGAGGACGCAGTACACTAACTTGTAGCTTTAGCTGAGCACTATGCAGAGGTCACACTACACTAACTTGTAGCTTTATCTGAACACTGTGAGGAGGACGCAGTAAACTAACTTGTAGCTTTAGCTAAACACTATGCAGAGGTCACACTACACTAACTTGTATCTTTAGCTGAACACTGTGAGGAGGACGCAGTACACTAACTTGTAGCTTTAGCTGAACACTGTGCACTACACTAACTTGTAGCTTTAGATGGACACTGTGAGGAGGACGCACTACACTAACTTGTAGCTTTAGCTGAACACTGTGCAGAGGTCACACTACACTAACTTGTAGCTTTAGCTGAACACTGTGAGGAGGATGCACTACACTAACTTGTAGCTTTAGCTGAACACCCTGCACTACACTAACTTGTAGCTTTAGCTGAACACTGTTCAGAGGACGCACTACACTAACTTGTAGCTTTAGCTGAACACTGTGCAGAGGTCGCACTACATTAACTTGTAGCTTTAGCTGAACACTTTGAGGAGGACGCACTACACTAACTTGTAGCTTTAGCTGAACACTGTGAGGAGGACGCACTACACTAACTTGTAGCTTTAGCTGAACACTGTGCACTACACTAAATTGTAGCTTTAGCTGAACACTATGCAGAGGTCACACTACACTAACTTGTAGCTTTAGCTGAACACTGTGAGGAGGACGCAGTACTCTAACTTGTAGCTTTAGCTGAACACTATGCAGAGGTCACACTACACTAACTTGTAGCTTTATCTGAACACTGTGAGGAGGACGCAGTACACTAACTTTTAGCTTTAGCTGAACACTATGCAGAGGTCACACTACACTAACTTGTATCTTTAGCTGAACACTGTGAGGAGGACGCAGTACACTAACTTGTAGCTTTAGCTGAACACTGTTCAGAGGACGCAGTACACTAACTTGAAGCTTTAGCTGAACACTGTGCAGAGGTCGCACTACACTAACGTGTAGCTTTAGCTGAACACTGTTCAGAGGTCGCATTACACTAACTTTTAGCTTTAGCTGAAAACTGTGAGTAGGACACACTACACTAACGTGTAGCTTTAGCTGAACACTGTGCAGAGGTCACACTATACTAACTTGTAGCTTTAGCTAAACACTGTGAGGAGGATGCACTGCAGTAACTTGTAGCTTTAGCTGAACACTGTGCACTACACTAACTTGTAGCTTTAGCTGAACACTGTTCAGAGGACGCACTACACTAACTTGTAGCTTTAGCTGAACACTGTTCAGAGGACACACTACACTAACTTGTAGCTTCAGCTGAACACTGTGCAGAGGTCGCACTACACTAACTTGTAGCTTTAGCTGAACACTGTGAGGAGGACACACAACACTAACTTGTAGCTTTAGCTGAACACTGTGAGGAGGACGCACTACACTAACTTGTAGCTTTGGCTGAACACTGTGCGCTACACTAACTTGTAGCTTTAGATGAACACTGTTTAGAAGACGCACTACACTAACTTGTAGCTTTAGCTGAGCACTGTGAGGAGGACGCACTACACTAACTTGTAGCTTTAGCTGAACACTGTGCAGAGGTCACACTACACTAACTTGTAGCTTTAGCTGAACACTGTGAGGAGGATGCACTACACTAACTTGTAGCTTTAGCTGAACACTGTTCAGAGGACGCACTACACTAACTTGTAGCTTTAGCTGAACACTGTGAGGAGGACGCACTACACTAACTTGTAGCTTTAGCTGAACACTCTGCACTACACTAACTTGTAGCTTTAGCTGAACACTGTTCAGAGGACGCACTACACTAACTTGTAGCTTTAGCTGAACACTGTGCAGAGGTCGCACTACATTAACTTGTAGCTTTAGCTGAACACTTTGAGGAGGACGCACTACACTAATTGTAGCTTTAGCTGAACACTGTGAGGAGGACACACTACACTAACTTGTAGCTTTAGCTGAACACTGTGCACTACACTAAATTGTAGCTTTAGCTGAACACTATGCAGAGGTCACACTACACTAACTTGTAGCTTTAGCTGAACACTGTGAGGAGGACGCAGTACTCTAACGTGTAGCTTTAGCTGAACACTATGCAGAGGTCACACTACACTAACTTGTAGCTTTATCTGAACACTGTGAGGAGGACGCAGTACACTAACTTGTAGCTTTAGCTGAACACTATGCAGAGGTCACACTACACTAACTTGTATCTTTAGCTGAACACTGTGAGGAGGACGCAGTACACTAACTTGTAGCTTTAGCTGAACACTGTTCAGAGGACGCAGTACACTAACTTGAAGCTTTAGCTGAACACTGTGCAGAGGTCGCACTACACTAACGTGTAGCTTTAGCTGAACACTGTTCAGAGGTCGCATTACACTAACTTTTAGCTTTAGCTGAAAACTGTGAGTAGGACACACTACACTAACTTGTAGCTTTAGCTGAACACTGTGCAGAGGTCACACTACACTAACTTGTAGCTTTAGCTGAACACTGTGAGGAGGATGCACTGCAGTAACTTGTAGCTTTAGCTGAACACTGTGCACTACACTAACTTGTAGCTTTAGCTGAACACTGTTCAGAGGACGCACTACACTAACTTGTAGCTTTAGCTGAACACTGTTCAGAGGACACACTACACTAACTTGTAGCTTTAGCTGAACACTGTGCAGAGGTCGCACTACACTAACTTGTAGCTTTAGCTGAACACTGTGAGGAGGACACACAACACTAACTTGTAGCTTTAGCTGAACACTGTGCAGAGGTCACACTACACTAACTTGTAGCTTTAGCTGAACACTGTGAGGAGGATGCACTACACTAACTTGTAGCTTTAGCTGAACACTGTTCAGAGGACGCACTACACTAACTTGTAGCTTTAGCTGAACACTGTGAGGAGGACGCACTACACTAACTTGTAGCTTTAGCTGAACACTCTGCACTACACTAACTTGTAGCTTTAGCTGAACACTGTTCAGAGGACGCACTACACTAACTTGTAGCTTTAGCTGAACACTGTGCAGAGGTCGCACTACATAAACTTGTAGCTTTAGCTGAACACTTTGAGGAGGACGCACTACACTAATTGTAGCTTTAGCTGAACACTGTGAGGAGGACGCACTACACTAACTTGTAGCTTTAGCTGAACACTGTGCACTTCACTAAATTGTAGCTTTAGCTGAACACTATGCAGAGGTCACACTACACTAACTTGTAGCTTTAGCTGAACACTGTGAGGAGGACGCAGTACTCTAACGTGTAGCTTTAGCTGAACACTATGCAGAGGTCACACTACACTAACTTGTAGCTTTATCTGAACACTGTGAGGAGGACGCAGTACACTAACTTGTAGCTTTAGCTGAACACTATGCAGAGGTCACACTACACTAACTTGTATCTTTAGCTGAACACTGTGAGGAGGACGCAGTACACTAACTTGTAGCTTTAGCTGAACACTGTTCAGAGGACGCAGTACACTAACTTGAAGCTTTAGCTGAACACTGTGCAGAGGTCGCACTACACTAACGTGTAGCTTTAGCTGAACACTGTTCAGAGGTCGCATTACACTAACTTTTAGCTTTAGCTGAAAACTGTGAGTAGGACACACTACACTAACTTGTAGCTTTAGCTGAACACTGTGCAGAGGTCACACTACACTAACTTGTAGCTTTAGCTGAACACTGTGAGGAGGATGCACTGCAGTAACTTGTAGCTTTAGCTGAACACTGTGCACTACACTAACTTGTAGCTTTAGCTGAACACTGTTCAGAGGACGCACTACACTAACTTGTAGCTTTAGCTGAACACTGTTCAGAGGACACACTACACTAACTTGTAGCTTTAGCTGAACACTGTGCAGAGGTCGCACTACACTAACTTGTAGCTTTAGCTGAACACTGTGAGGAGGACACACAACACTAACTTGTAGCTTTAGCTGAACACTGTGAGGAGGACGCACTACACTAACTTGTAGCTTTGGCTGAACACTGTGCGTTACACTAACTTGTAGCTTTAGATGAACACTGTTTAGAAGACGCACTACACTAACTTGTAGCTTTAGCTGAACACTGTGAGGAGGACGCACTACACTAACTTGTAGCTTTAGCTGAACACTGTGCAGAGGTCACACTACACTAACTTGTAGCTTTAGCTGAACACTGTGAGGAGGATGCACTACACTAACTTGTAGCTTTAGCTGAACACTCTGCACTACACTAACTTGTAGCTTTAGCTGAACACTGTTCAGAGGACGCACTACACTAACATGTAGCTTTAGCTGAACACTGTGCAGAGGTCGCACTACATTAACTTGTAGCTTTAGCTGAACACTGTTCAGAGGACGCACTACACTAACTTGTAGCCTTAGCTGAACACTGTGAGGAGGACGCACTACACTAACTTGTAGCTTTAGCTGAACACTGGGCACTACACTAAATTGTAGCTTTAGCTGAACAATATGCAGAGGTCACACTACACTAACTTTTAGCTTTAGCTGAACACTGTGAGGAGGACGCAGTACACTAACTTGTAGCTTTAGCTGAGCACTATGCAGAGGTCACACTACACTAACTTGTAGCTTTATCTGAACACTGTGAGGAGGACGCAGTACACTAACTTGTAGCTTTAGCTAAACACTATGCAGAGGTCACACTACACTAACTTGTATCTTTAGCTGAACACTGTGAGGAGGACGCAGTACACTAACTTGTAGCTTTAGCTGAACACTGTGCACTACACTAACTTGTAGCTTTAGATGGACACTGTGAGGAGGACGCACTACACTAACTTGTAGCTTTAGCTGAACACTGTGCAGAGGTCACACTACACTAACTTGTAGCTTTAGCTGAACACTGTGAGGAGGATGCACTACACTAACTTGTAGCTTTAGCTGAACACTCTGCACTACACTAACTTGTAGCTTTAGCTGAACACTGTTCAGAGGACACACTACACTAACTTGTAGCTTTAGCTGAACACTGTGCAGAGGTCGCACTACATTAACCTGTAGCTTTAGCTGAACACTTTGAGGAGGACGCACTACACTAACTTGTAGCTTTAGCTGAACACTGTGAGGAGGACGCAGTACACTAACTTGTAGCTTTAGCTGAACACTGTGCACTACACTAAATTGTAGCTTTAGCTGAACACTATGCAGAGGTCACACTACACTAACTTGTAGCTTT
Organism: Aquarana catesbeiana; assembly: GCF_042186555.1. NCBI lineage: Eukaryota > Metazoa > Chordata > Amphibia > Anura > Ranidae > Aquarana > Aquarana catesbeiana. The sequence goes on from NC_133324.1 coordinate 805,647,289, forward strand.
TGCTGAACACTGTGAGGAGGACGCAGTACTCTAACTTGTAGCTTTAGCTGAACACTATGCAGAGGTCACACTACACTAACTTGTAGCTTTATCTGAACACTGTGAGGAGGATGCAGTACACTAACTTGTAGCTTTAGCTGAACACTATGCAGAGGTCACACTACACTAACTTGTATCTTTAGCTGAACACTGTTCAGAGGACGCAGTACACTAACTTGTAGCTTTAGCTGAACACTATGCAGAGGTCACACTACACTAACTTGTATCTTTAGCTGAACACTGTGAGGAGGATGCAGTAAACTAACTTGTAGCTTTAGCTGAACACTGTGCACTACACTAACTTGTAGCTTTAGATTGACACTGTGAGGAGGACGCACTACACTAACTTGTAGCTTTATCTGAACACTGTGAGGAGGATGCAGTACACTAACTTGTAGCTTTAGCTGAACACTGTGCACTACATTAACTTGTAGCTTTAGCTGAACACTGTGCATAGGTCACACTACACTAACTTGTAGCTTTAGCTGAACACTGTGAGGAGGATGCACTACACTAACTTGTAACTTTAGCTGAACACTCTGCACTACACTAACTTGTAGCTTTAGCTGAACACTGTTCAGAGGACGCACTACACTAACTTGTAGCTTTAGCTGAACACTGTGCAGAGGTCGCAGTACACTAACTTGTAGCTTTAGCTGAACACTATGCAGAGGTCACACTACACTAACTTGTATCTTTAGCTGAACACTGTGAGGAGGATGCAGTAAACTAACTTGTAGCTTTAGCTGAACACTGTGCACTACACTAACTTGTAGCTTTAGATTGACACTGTGAGGAGGACGCACTACACTAACTTGTAGCTTTATCTGAACACTGTGAGGAGGATGCAGTACACTAACTTGTAGCTTTAGCTGAACACTGTGCACTACACTAACTTGTAGCTTTAGCTGAACACTGTGCATAGGTCACACTACACTAACTTGTAGCTTTAGCTGAACACTGTGAGGAGGATGCACTACACTAACTTGTAACTTTAGCTGAACACTCTGCACTACACTAACTTGTAGCTTTAGCTGAACACTGTTCAGAGGACGCACTACACTAACTTGTAGCTTTAGCTGAACACTGTGCAGAGGTCGCACTACATTAACTTGTAGCTTTAGCTGAACACTGTGAGGAGGACGCACTACACTAACTTGTAGCTTTAGCTGAACACTGTGAGGAGGAAGCACTACACTAACTTGTAGCTTTAGCTGAACACTGTGCACTACACTAAATTGTAGCTTTAGCTGAACAATATGCAGAGGTCACACTACACTAACTTTTAGCTTTAGCTGAACACTGTGAGGAGGACGCAGTGCACTAACTTGTAGCTTTAGCATAGCACTATGCAGAGGTCACACTACACTAACTTGTAGCTTTATCTGAACACTGTGAGGAGGACGCAGTACACTAACTTGTAGCTTTAGCTGAACACTGTGCACTACACTAACTTGTAGCTTTAGATGGACACTGTGAGGAGGACGCACTACACTAACTTGTAGCTTTAGCTGAACACTGTGCAGAGGTCACACTACACTAACTTGTAGCTTTAGCTGAACACTGTGAGGAGGATGCACTACACTAACTTGTAGCTTTAGCTGAACACTCTGCACTACACTAACTTGTATCTTTAGCTGAACACTGTTCAGAGGACGCACTACACTAACTTGTAGCTTTAGCTGAACACTGTGCAGAGGTCGCACTACATTAACTTGTAGCTTTAGCTGAACTCTGTGAGGAGGACGCACTACACTAACTTGTAGCTTTAGCTGAACACTGTGAGGAGGACGCACTACACTAACTTGTAGCTTTAGCTGAACACTGTGCACTACACTAAATTGTAGCTTTAGCTGAACACTATGCAGAGGTCACACTACACTAACTTGTAGCTTTAGCTGAACACTGTGAGGAGGACGCAGTACACTAACTTGTAGCTTTAGCTGAACACTATGCAGAGGTCACACTACACTAACTTGTAGCTTTATCTGAACACTGTGAGGAGGACGCAGTACACTAACTTGTAGCTTTAGCTGAACACTATGCAGAGGTCACACTACACTAACTTGTATCTTTAGCTGAACACTGTGAGGAGGATGCAGTACACTAACTTGTAGCTTTAGCTGAACACTGTGCACTACACTAACTTGTAGCTTTAGATGGACACTGTGAGGAGGACGCACTACACTAACTTGTAGCTTTAGCTGAACACTGTGCAGAGGTCACACTACACTAACTTGTAGCTTTAGCTGAACACTGTGAGGAGGATGCACTACACTAACTTGTAGCTTTAGCTGAACACTCTGCACTACACTAACTTGTAGCTTTAGCTGAACACTGTTCAGAGGACGCACTGCACTAACTTGTAGCTTTAGCTGAACACTGTGCAGAGGTCGCACTACATTAACTTGTAGCTTTAGCTGAACACTGTGCACTACACTAACTTGTAGCTTTAGATGAACACTGTTCAGAGGACGCACTACACTAACTTGTAGCTTTAGCTGAACACTGTGAGGAGGACACACTACACTAACATGTAGCTTTAGCTAAACACTATGCAGAGGTCGCACTACACTAACTTGTAGCTTTAGCTGAACACTGTGAGGAGGATGCACTAAACTAACTAACTAAACTAACTTATATCTTTAGCTGAACACTGTGAGGAGGACGCACTACACTAACTTGTAGCTTTAGCTGAACACTGTGAGGAGGATGCACTACACTAACTTTTTGGCTTTAGCTGAACACTGTGAGGAGGACGCACTACACTAAGTAGTAGCTTTAGCTGAAGACTGTGCACTACACTAATTTGTAGCTTTACCTGAACACTATGCAGAGGTTGCACTACACTAACTTTTAGCTTTAGCTGAACACTGTGAGGAGGACGCACTACCAGAGCTGTGTCTTGGCCTAGGCCGACAAGGCCTAGGGCGACACTTTGCAGGGGGGCGGTCGCCCCCCCGCACGAACCCCCCCCCGCACGAACCCCCACGCACAAAACCCCCCGACCCGTACTCCTCAAGTCCCGCACATGTAAAGCCTACCGCGGCCGGCTCCCTGACAGATATAGCCTCCCGCAGCTTGCCATGCTATGCCTTAACTCAGCACCTGCTTGTACTTGGCGGGGGGGAGGCGGGGGCGAGGAAGGCGGGGGGGCGGGAGCTTCTGCCACCCCCATACAATGGACCATGAGTGACCGTCAGTGTCACTGCCTGGCCACACTTGGTGGTGCTCGATGCACTTACTAGCTTAACTGACAAGAGGGTGAGGCGGAGCCTAATGCTCCACCTACCCACCTCCGCACGGCATCATTACAGGTTCTCGGGGAGATGGACGGGGACGGGTCTCTCTCTGTAACCACTGCCAGAGCCCAGAGGAGGAGGAGCGAGAGAGAGGAGGACAGCGGCAGGAACGGCTCAGGTAAAGATGACAGAGAGTGAATGGACCCCAGGTCCTGGATATTTAGAATTGAATTGAGTGTCAGCTTTAGTAAAGCAGTCACTGTGCCCATCAATTGCCACCACTATGCCATCAAACACTGCCACTGTGCCCATCAATTGCCACCACTGTCCTATTAAACGCCACCACTGTGCCCATCAATTGCCACCACTGCTCCATCAAACGCCACCACTGTGCCATCAAACGCCGCCACTGTGCCCATCAATTGCCACCACTGTGCCATCAAACGCCGCCACTGTGCCCATCAATTGCCACCACTGTCCTATCAAACGCCACCACTGTGCCCATCAATTGCCACCACTGTGCCATCAAACGCCGCCACTGTGCCCATCAATTGCCACCACTGTGCCATCAAACGCCGCCACTGTGCCCATCAATTGCCACCACTGTGCCATCAAATGCCGCCACTGTGCCCATCAATTGCCACCACTGTCCTATCAAACGCCACCACTGTGCCCATCAATTGCCACCACTGTGCCATCAAACGCCGCCACTGTGCTCATCAATTGCCACCACTGTGCCATCAAACGCCGCCACTGTGCCCATCAATTGCCACCACTGTCTTATCAAACGCCGCCACTGTGCCCATCAATTGCCACCACTGCGCCATCAAACGCCGCCACTGTGCCATCAATTGCCACCACTGTCTTATCAAACGCCGCCACTGTGCCCATCAATTGCCACCACTGTGCCATCAAACACCGCCACTGTGCCCATCAATTGCCACCACTGTGCCATCAAACGCTGCCACTGTGCCCATCAATTGCCACCACTGTGCCATCAAACGCCGCCACTGTGCCCATCAATTGCCACCACTGTCCTATCAAACGCCGCCACTGTGCCCATCAATTGCCACCACTGTGCCATCAAACGCTGCCACTGTGCCCATCAATTGCCACCACACGCTGCCACTGTGCCCATCAATTGCCACCACTGTCCTATCAAATACTGTCACTGTGCCCATCAATTGCCACCACTGTGCCATCAAACGCAGCCACTGTGCACATCAATTGCCACCACTGTGCCATCAATTGCCGCCACTGTGCTATCAAACGCAGCCACTGTGTCCATCAATTGCCACCACTGTGCCATGTGCTATGTGCCCTGTGCCCTGATGTGCTCTGATGTGCTATGTACCCTGATGTTCTATGTGCCCTGATGTGCCCCAATGTGCCCTGATTTACCCCAATGTGCCCTGATGGGCTATGTGCCCTGATGTGCTATGTGCCCTGATGTGCCCCAATGTGCCCTGATGTGCTATGTGCCCTGTGCCCTGATGTGCCCCGTGCCCTGATGTGCTATGTGCCCCATGCCCTGATGTGCTATGTGCCCTGATGTGCCCCGTGCCCCAATGTGCCCTGATGTGCTATGTGCCATGTGCCCTGATGTGCCCTGATGTGCTATGTGCCCTGATGTTCTATGTGCCTTGATGTGCTATGTGCCCTGATGTGCAATGTGCCCTGATGTGTAATGTGCCCTGATGTGCTATGTGCCCTGATGTGCTATGTGCCCTGATGTGCCCCAATGTGCCCTGATGTGCTATGTGCCACGTGCCCTGATGTGCCCCGTGCCCTGATGTGTTGTGCCCTGATGTGTTGTGCCTTGATGTGCTGGGCTCTGTACCGTGCCCTGATGTACACTGTACCCTGATGTGTTGTGCCCTGGGCCGGTCTGGATGAAGTCCAGGGCCACATTTTTATCTCAGTCCAGCCCTGGCTCCCAACTGTCCCTGATTTGGAGCAATGTCCCTCTGTCCTCCTCATTTGTCCCTCATTTTGATCTGATCTCTATAATTGTATATAAAATGCACTTTTTATCATTCAGAAAGTGTTTCCATGTGCTGATAGGTATCCCTCATTCCTACCGTAAAAAGTTCGGAGGTATGCCTTCCCTACTGACAGAACAGCGATATGCTGAAGACATAGGCAGACCGTCGTTCTGCTTCTCTCCTGAGCGATCGGTGGGCCCGGCGGACATTGAGTTCGCCAGAACCGCTGATTGGCTCCCGTTGTGCTCAATCACAGTGGGAGCGGGTTGCCAGGGCCACGCGTGTCTGCTTCCCAGACCCAGAAGTGCAGAATCACGTACAGGTATTTATGTACAGTATCTGTCAGCAAGTGGTTAACTTAGGGCTCTTTCACACGGGGCAGATCAGTGATGATCCGCCCCGTGAACACCCGCTTGCTCAGCGGGAATTGCTCCGCCAATCCCCACTGAGCAGGAAAATGACAGCAGCGACGGACCTGTCAGAGCGCCGCTCTCCCCTATAGGGGATCGGATGATGACGGACCGTAGAGTCCATCGTCACCCAATCCGATCCGAAAACGGATGGAAAAGTAGGGTTTTCCTCCATTACACTTTTTTGGAACGGAGCTGGTCGGATGTCAGCGGACATGTCACCGCTGACATCCGACGCTCCATAGGGATACATGTATGTCCGTTTTTCATCCGAAAACGGAAGGATGAAACACGTAGGGGCATCCAGGTAATAGGCAGTTAGCCCAGAGACAGCTGATCCCAGCATGCACTGGGGTCAGCTACCACTTCAAGGGATTGTAAAGGCAGATTTTCATTATCTTAATGCATACTATGTATACTATGCAAGTATGCATACTATAACCCATCTCTATCCAGCAATGTCCACGAGTGTCTCGGCTGTCCGAGACTCTCCCTCCTGATTGGCTGAGACACAGTAGTAGTGGCTCCTGCTGCTGTCAAATAAAGTCAGTCAGCCAATCAAGAGAGAGAGGAAGCAGGGCCGGGCCATGGCTCCGTGTCTGAATGGACACAGGGAGCTGTGACTCGGCTTGAGTGCCCCCATAGCAACCTGGTTGGGGGCACCCAGCAGGAGGGAGGGGCCAGGAGCACAGAAGAAGGACCCGAGAAGAGGAGGATCCAGGCTGCTCTGTGCAGGAAAGTACAACATGTTTGTTATTTTTATAGAAAAAAAAAACAAGACTTTACAATCACTTTAAGGCTTGGTTGTGACTTGCTGTCACAGCCATAAGAAGCTCTGGGCATCTGTACATGCTGAGATCTCACTGATCTCAGCATGTACAGTCTGTCTGAGAGTTTTAGGCAGGCTGTAGGTGTTTATTTATACTTTACCACCCTTAGTGGTTGGCTAACAATATATTGATAGTAGCTATATGGTACCACCCATGTCTGCGTTTCTTTTTATATGTAGATGAGAGCTACGCAGGTATCTTGCCTGGAAAAAAGGAGTGATCCTGTCACCATTAGTGGCTTGCTGTGTAGTTGGGCCTTAACAGCCATGAGTGATGGGAGAAAAAGGCTAAGCGGAGCAGAGTACAGAAAAAAATGCAAAAATTAGGTGTGACAAACAAACCAAGGAGATTAAACAGACAGGAAAAATTGATCTATTTTTCATAAAACCTGTGACTCCTTCTAGTACTGAGCAGGGTGAGGAGGTGGAGGAAGAGGTAACTGATGATGTAGTAGCTACATGCAGTTATGATACTTCAGAAGCAACCAGCAGTATTATCAGTGAAACTGAGGCTTATGAATCTGGTGCAGAACGACCTTCAAGTTCAAAAGAATTTGATGATCCTGTTGTACTATTAGGCGTGAGCTCTGACCCTGCTGAATGGATTCTAAATGATTCTACCCGAGACCATGTGGCTAAACATGGAATAGTACAAAATGAGAATCTGGACTTCACACAGTCTAGAAGGCTCTATGCTGACAAAGCTCGGGTGCTAACTAAACACCTGTTTCAAAAAAACAATTTTAATGGAGAGAAACAACAAAGGAGCTATTTGGTTTACTCCCAAAGCAAAGGAGTAGTGTTTTGTGCTCCATGCCGCTTGTTTGGTGGCAAATCCCAGTTGGCAGAGAGTGGTTTCAATGACTGGAAAAATGGCACAGCACGATTAAATGAACATGAGCATTCAGCTGAACACAAATCCTGCGTGCTCGCTTTAAAATCAAGAACATGTATATCGGGGAGAATTGATGAGAGACTTACAAAACAGCTCTCTGATGAAATCCAATATTGGAGAAATGTTTTAAAAAGGGTTGTTGCTGCCGTTAAGGCACTTGGCATTCGAGGGCTTGCTTTCAGAGGCAAAGATGACCGTTTTGGTTCCACACACAATGGAAACTATATGATGATGTTTGAATTTCTTTCAGAATTCGACCCATTTATAGCCGAACATATTGCCCGTTATGGCAATGCAGGAAAAGGAGTCACATCCTATCTCTCATTTGCTACATGTGAGCAGTTCATTCAGCTAATGGCTGATAATGTTACAAAGCAGATAGTTCAAGAGGCAAAGACTGCAAAGTATTTTTCTATCAGTATCGATTCAACACCTGATAGCTCCCACACGGATCAGCTGGCCTTCATCTTAAGGTATGTCAAGGAAGATGGCTTACCCACTGAGCGCTTTCTATGCTTCATTCCAAATCCTGGGCATAAATCGGAACAACTGGCTGAAGTGGTCCTTGCCACTCTTAAGTCATATGGCCTTGATATTGCCAACTGTCGTGGTCAGTCATATGACAACGCAAGCAATATGTCGGGTCATTATACAGGCTTGCAGGCCAGAATTCTTGAAAGAAACCCACTTGCTGTGTACATTCCATGCTCTGCACACTCTTTAAACCTAGTAGGAAAGCATGCTGCTGAATGTTGCAAAAAAGCCTGTGCATTCTTTTGTCTCCTACAGTACCTTTATACCTTTTTTACTTCTTCTACTCACAGATGGGAGATTTTACAAGAGCACTTGTCATCTGTGCCTAACACTCTAGCTTTAAAGAGACTATCTGACACACGGTGGTCAGCCAGAGAAGATGCTTGTCGGAGCTTAAATCGGAACTGGACTCAAGTAATCCAAGCTTTAACAACAATTAAGGAAAATACAGCAGAGTCACCAGGAACGTGCAAGGAAGCAGAAGGTCTACTGAATAAGCTGCAACGTCTGGAGACTGCACTTATGAGTGGTTTGTGGGGTGCTATCCTCGAAAGGTTTGGTGCAGTTAGCAAAAAAATCCAAAGTATTGCCATTGATGTTGGAATTGTGGTGGAGCTATATGAGTCACTGATCCAATTTGTTCGAGACACCAGAGAAATATTCCTTACTTACGAAGCTACAGCAATAGAAAAATCAAGTGTGAAGGATTATGAGGTTAAAAGGAAAGGTATTCAAGCGAGGAAAAGCTCAGCAACTTCCGGCAAGACGCAAGAAGAGGAAGCTCAAGAAAAGTTCCGAATCAACACCTTTTATGTCATTTGTGACAACTTGGTTGCTGAACTTGAGAGAAGAAAAACTGCATACGACTCTTTCTTTGGAAAGTTTAAATTTATTATGGACCTCACAAAAATTGAGCCATCAGCAATATTAAAAAATGCTACAGAGCTTTGTACTTCTTACAGCAAAGACTTGGAACAGGAGTGCTTTTTTGATGAGTGCCTCCACTATTGTTCCTATCTCCTAAGTTCTGCTGTAGAACATACCTCTGTTCTAGATATGTCCCAAGTGATAAGAGAGAGAGAATTGCAAAGTATTTATCCAAATGTGGACATTGCTCTCAGAATGTTTTTATGCACAGCAGCAACTAACTGCTCAGCTGAGCGTTCTTTCTCAACTTTGAAACGTGTAAAGAATTATTTGCGATCCAGAATGGGAGAGGAAAGATTGAACTCACTGGCTGTGTTGGCAATTGAGACAGAACTCACAAAATCTTTGGACTACGATGAGCTTATCAACAGCTTTGCCACACAGAGAGTTCGGCGAAAGCCACTTTAGTTTGATTTTGGCATCCTCTGATTCAACAATTTGCACTTATTTCAGTTTAAAATAGTTCTATATTAGTTTAAAGTTACATAAGTTATTAAAAACATCATCATGCCAGTTTCATGATGGATTGATTGCAATTTGCACTTATTTCAGTTTATATCTATATTTTAGGTTAATTAAAGTTATCTAAGTTATTAAAAACATCATCATCTCAGTTTCATGATGGAGTGATTGATGCAAGTATGGAGTGAATGGTGTGTCATTTTTTTTGCTAATACAGAGAGGAAGAGGTGGAGCTCTAAAAATAAAAGGTGGAGCCTAAAGAGGAAGGGGTGTGGTTTACAGATGACAGGGCGTGTCTTAAATAGGAAGGGGTGTGTCCTTGACAGGAAGGGTGGGTCGTATTTAAATTAGGGGTGCATGAGTTTAGTCAGGCCTAGGGCAGCACAAAACCTAAATACACCACTGCGCACTACACTAACTTGTAGCTTTATCTGAACACTGTGCACTACACTAACTTGTAGCTTTAGCTGAACACTGTGCACTACACTAACTTATAGCTTTACCTGAACACTATGCAAAGGTCACACTACACTAACTTGTAGCTTTAGCTGAACACTGTGCACTACACTAACTTGTAGCTTTAGCTGAACACTGTGCATTACACTAACTTGTAGCTTTATCTGAACATCATGCAGAGGTCGCATTACACTAACTTGTAGCTTTAGCTGAAAAATGTGAGGAGGATGCACTACACTAACTTGTAGCTTTAGCTGAACACTGTGAGGAGGACGCACTACACTAACTTGTAGCTTTAGCTGAACACTGTGAGGAGGACGCAGTACACTAACTTGTAGCTTTAGCTGAACACTGGGCAGAAGTCGCACTACACTAACTTATAGATTTAGCTGAACACTGTGAGGAGGACGCACAACACTAACTTGTAGCTTTAGCTGAACACTGTGAGGAGGACGCACTACACTAACTTGTAGCTTTAGCTGAACGCTGTGCACTACACTAACTTGTAGCTTTAGATGAACACTGTTCAGAGGACGCACTACACTAACTTGTAGATTTAGCTGAACACTGTTCAGAGGACACACTACACTAACTTGTAGCTTTAGCTGAACACAGTGTAGAGGTGGCACTACACTAACTTGTAGCTTTAGCTGAACACTGTGAGGAGGACGCACTACACTAACTTGTAGCTTTAGTTGAACACTGTGCAGAGGTCACAATATACTAACTTGTAGCTTTAGCTGAACACTGTGAGGAGGATGCACTACACTAACTTGTAGCTTTAGCTGAACACAGTGCACTACACTAACTTGTAGTTTTAGCTGAACACTGTTCAGAGGACGCACTACACTAACTTGTAGCTTTAGCTGAACACTGTTCAGAGAACGCACTACACTAACTTGTAGCTTTAGGTGAACACTGTGCAGAGGTCGCACTACACTAACTTGTAGCTTTAGCTGAACACTGTGAGGAGGACACACTACACTAACTTGTAGCTTTAGCTGAACACTGTGAGGAGGACGCAGTACACTAACTTGTAGCATTAGCTGAACACTGTGAGGAGGACGCAGTACACTAACTTGTAGCTTTAGCTGAACACTGTTCAGAGGACGCACTACACTAACTTGTAGCTTTAGCTGAACACTGTGCACTACATTAACTTGTAGCTTTAGATGAACACTGTTCAGAGGATGCACTACACTAACTTGTAGCTTTAACTGAACACTGTTCAGAGGATGCAGTACACTAACTTGAAGCTTTAGCTGAACACTGTGCAGAGGTCGCACTACACTAACTTGTAGATTTAGCTGAACACTGTGAGAAGGACGCACTACACTAACTTGTAGCTTTAGCTGAACACTGTGCACTACACTAACTTGTAGCTTTATCTGAACACTGTGCACTACACTAACTAATAGCTTTACCTAAACACTATGCAGAGGTCGCACTACACTAACTTGTAGCTTTAGCTGAACACTGTGCACTACACTAACTTGTAGCTTTAGCTGAACACTGTGCACTGCACTAATTTGTAGCTTTATCTGAACATCATGCAGAGGTCGCACTACACTAACCTGTAGCTTTAGCTGAACACTGTGAGGAGGATGCACTACACTAACTTATAGCTTTAGCTGAACACTGTGAGGAGGACGCACTACACTAACTTGTAGCTTTAGCTGAACACTGTGAGGAGGACGCACTACACTAACTTGTAGCTTTAGCTGAACACTGTGCACTACACTAACTTGTAGCTTTACCTAAACACTATGCAGAGCTTGCACTACACTAACTTGTAGCTTTAGCTGAACACTGTGAGGAGGACACACTATACTAACTTGTAGCTTTAGCTGAACACTGTGCAGAGGTCGCACTACACTAACTTGTAGCTTTAGCTGAACACTGTGAACAGGACGCACTACACTAACTTGTAGCTTTAGCAGAACACTGTGAGGAGGACGCAGTACACTAACTTGTAGCATTAGCTGAACACTGTGAGGAGGACGCAGTACACTAACTTGTAGCTTTAGCTGAACACTGTTCAGAGGACGCACTACACTAACTTGTAGCTTTAGCTGAACACTGTGCACTACACTAACTTGTAGCTTTAGATGAACACTGTTCAGAGGATGCACTACACTAACTTGTAGCTTTAGCTGAACACTGTTCAGAGGATGCAGTACACTAACTTGAAGCTTTAGCTGAACACTGTGCAGAGGTCGCGCTACACTAACTTGTAGCTTTAGCTGAACACTGTGAGAAGGACGCACTACACTAACTTGTAGCTTTAGCTGAACACTGTGCACTACACTAACTTGTAGCTTTATCTGAACACTGTGCACTACACTAACTAATAGCTTTACCTGAACACTATGCAGAGGTCGCACTACACTAACTTGTAGCTTTAGCTGAACACTGTGCACTACACTAACTTGTAGCTTTAGCTGAACACTGTGAGGAGGATGCACTACACTAACTTGTAGCTTTAGCTGAACACTGTGAGGAGGACGCACTACACTAACTTGTAGTTTTAGCTGAACACTGTGCACTACACTAACTTGTAGCTTTACCTAAACACTATGCAGAGCTTGCACTACACTAACTTGTAGCTTTAGCTGAACACTGTGAGGAGGACACACTATACTAACTTGTAGCTTTAGCTGAACACTGTGCAGAGGTCGCACTACACTAACTTGTAGCTTTAGCTCAACACTGAGAGGAGGACGCACTACACTAACTTGTAGATTTAGCTGAACACTGTGAGGAGGACACACTACACTAACTTGTAGCTTTAGCTGAACACTGCGCGCTACACTAACTTGTAGCTTTAGATGAACACTGTTCAGAGGACGCACTACACTAACTTGTAACTTTAGCTGAACACTGTTCAGAGGATGTACTACACTAACTTGTAGCTTTAGCTGAACACTATGCAGAGGTCGCACTACACTAACTTGTAGTTTTAGCTGAACACTGTGAGAAGGACGCACTACATTAACTTGTAGCTTTAGCTGAAGACTATGCAGAGGTCACACTACACTAACTTGTAGCTTTAGCTGAACACTGTGCACTACAATAACTTGTAGCTTTACCTGAACACCGTGAGGAGGACGAACTACACTAACTTGTAGCTTTAGCTAAAAACTATGCAGAGGTCGCACTACGCTAACTTGTAGCTTTATCTGAACACTGAGAGGAGGACGCACTACACTAACTTTTAGCTTTAGCTGAACACTGTGAGAAGGACGCACTACACTAACTTGTTGCTTTAGCTAAACACTGTGCAGAGGTCGTATTACACTAACTTGTAGCTTTATCTGAACACTTTGCAGAGGTCGAACTACACTAACTTGTAGCTTTAGCTGAACACTGTGAGGAGGATGCACTACACTAACTTGTAGCTTTAGCTGAACACTGTGAGGAGGACGCACTACACTAACTTGTAGCTTTAGCTGAACACTGTGAGAAGGAAGCACTACACTAACTTGTAGCTTTAGCTAAACACTGTGCAGAGGTCGCACTACACTAACTTGTAGCTTTAGCTGAACACTGTGGAGAGGTCACACTACACTAACTTGTAGCTTTACCTGAACACTGTGAGGAGGACGAACTACACTAACTTGTAGCTTTAGTTAAACACTATGCAGAGGTCGCACTACGCTAACTCGTAGCTTTATCTGAACACTGAGAGGAGGACGCACTACACTAACTTTTAGCTTTAGCTTAACACTGTGAGAAGGACGCACTACACTAACTTGTAGCTTTAGCTTAACACTGTGAGGAGGACGCACTACACTAACTTGTAGCTTTAGCTGAACACTGTGCACTACACTAACTTGTAGCTTTAGCTGAACACTGTGCACTACACTAACTTGTAGCTTTAGATGGACACTGTGAGGTTGATGCACTACTCTAACTTGTAGCTATAGCTGAACACTATGCAGAGGTCACACTACACTAACTTGTAGCTTTAGCTGAACACTGTGAGGAGGACGCAGTACACTAACTTGTAGCTTTAGCTGATCATTGTGCACTACACTAACTTGTAGCTTTAGATGGACACTGTGAGGAGGACGCACTACACTAACTTGTAGCTTTTGCTGAACACTGTGCTGAGGTCGCACTACACTAACTTGTAGCTTTCGCTGAACACTGTGCAGAGGTCACACTAAACTAACTTGTAGCTTTAGCTGAACACTGTGAGGAGGATGCACTACACTAACTTGTAGCTTTAGCTGAACACTCTGCACTACACTAACTTGTAGCTTTAGCTGAACAATTTTCAGAGGACGCACTACACTAGCTTGTAGCTTTAGCTGAACACTGTGCAGAGGTCACACTACATTAACTTGTAGCTTTAGCTGAACACTGTGAGGAGGACGCACTACACCAACTTGTAGCTTTAGCTGAACTCTGTGCACTATACTAACTTGTAGCTTTAGCTGAACACTGTGCAGAGGTCACGCTACATTAACTTGGAGCTTTAGCTGAACACTGTGAGGAGGATGCACTACACTAACTTGTAGCTTTAGCTAAAAACTATGCAGAGGTTGCACTATGCTAACTTGTAGCTTTATCTGAACACTGAGAGGAGGGCACACTACACTAACTTTTAGCTTTAGCTGAACACTGTGAGAAGGGCGCACTACACTAACTTGTAACTTTATCTGAACACTTTGCAGAGGTCGAACTACACTAACTTGTAGCTTTAGCTGAACACTGTGAGGAGGACGCACTACAATAACTTGTAGCTTTATTTGAACACTGCGCAATACACTAACTTGTAGCTTTAGCTGAACACTGTGAGGAGGATGCACTACACTAACTTGTAGCTTTAGCTGAACACTGTGAGGAGGATGCACTACACTAACTTGAAGCTTTAGCTGAACACTGTGAGGAGGACGCACTACACTAACTTGTAGCTTTAGCTGAACACTGTGAGAAGGAAGCACTACACTAACCTTTAGCTTTAGCTAAACACTGTGCAGAGGTCGCACTACACTAACTTGTAGCTTTAGCTGAACACTGTGAGGAGGACGCACTACACTAACTTGTAGCTTTAGCTGAACACTGTGCAGAGGTCATACTACACTAACTTGTAGCTTTAGCTGAACACTGTGTGGAAGACGCACTACACTACCTTGTAGCTTTAGCTGAACACTGTGAGAAGGACGCACTACACTAACTTATAGCTTTAGCTGAACACTGTGCAGAGGTCGCACTACACTAACTTGTAGCTTTAGCTGAACACTGTGAGGTTGATGCACTACACTAACTTGTAGCTATAGCTGAACACTGTGAGGAGGACGCACTACACTAACTTGTAGCTTTAGCTTAACATTGTGAGGAGGACGCACTGCACTAACTTGTAACTTTAGCTGAACACTGTGCATAGGTCACACTACACTAACTTGTAGCTTTAGCTGAACACTGTGGAAAGGTCACACTACACTAACTTGTAGCTTTAGCTGAACACTGCGCACTACACTAACTTGTAGCTTTACCTGAACACTGTGAGGAGGACGAACTACACTAACTTGTAGCTTTAGTTAAACACTATGCAGAGGTCGCACTACACTAACTTGTAGCTTTATCTGAACACTGAGAGGAGGACGCACTACACTAACTTTTAGCTTTAGCTGAACACTGTGAGAAGGACGCACTACACTAACTTGTAGCTTTAGCTGAACACTGTGAGGAGGACGCACTACACTAACTTGTAGCTTTAGCTGAACACTGTGCACTACACTAACTTGTAGCTTTAGATGGACACTGTGAGGTTGATGCACTACTCTAACTTGTAGCTTTAGCTGAACACTATGCAGGGGTCACGCTACACTAAATTGTAGCTTTAGCTGAACACTGTGAGGAGGACGCAGTACACCAACTTGTAGCTTTAGCTGAACACTATGCAGAGGTGACACTACACTAACTTGTAGCTTTAGCTGAACACTGTGAGGAGGACGCAGTACACTAACTTGTAGCTTTAGCTGATCATTGTGCACTACACTAACTTGTAGCTTTACATGGACACTGTGAGGAGGACTCACTACACTAACTTGTAGCTTTTGCTGAACACTGTGTAGAGGTCGCACTACACTAACTTGTAGCTTTAGCTGAACACTGTGCAGAGGTCACACTAAACTAACTTGTAGCTTTAGCTGAACACTGTGAGGAGGACGCACGACACTAACTTGTAGCTTTAGCTGAACACTGCGCACTACACTAACTTGTAGCTTTAGATGAACACTGTTTAGAGGATGCACTACACTAACTTGTAGCTTTAGCTAAACACTTTGAGGAAAACGCACTACACTAACTTTTAGCTTTAGCTGAACACTATGCAGAGGTTGCACTACACTAACTTGTAGCTTTAGCTGAACACTGTGAGGAAGACGCACTACACTAACTTGTAGCTTTAGCTTAACACTGTGAGAAGGACGCACTACACTAACTTGTAGCTTTAGCTGAACACTGTGCAGAGGTCGCACTACAGTAACTTGTAGCTTTAGCTGAACACTGTGAGGTTGATGCACTACACTAACTTGTAGATTTAGCTGAACACTGTGAGGAGGACGCACTACACTAACTTGTAGCTTTAGCTGAACACTGTGCACTGCACTAACTTGTAGTTTTAGCTGAACACTATGCATAGGTCACACTACACTAAATTGTAGCTTTAGATGGACACTGTGAGGAGGATGCACTACACTAACTTGTAGCTTTTGCTGAACACTGTGCAAAGGTCACACTACACTATCTTGTAACTTTAGCTGAACACTGTTCAGTGGACGCACTACACTAACTTGTAGCTTTAGCTGAACACTGTACAGAGGTCGCACTACAGTAACTTGTAGCTTTAGCTGAACACTGTGAGGTTGATGCACTACACTAACTTGTAGATTTAGCTGAACACTGTGAGGAGGATGCACTACACTAACTTGTAGCTTTAGCTGAACACTGTGAGGAGGACGCTCTACACTAACTTGTAGCTTTAGCTGAACACTGTGAGAAGGACGCACTACACTAACTTGTAGCTTTAGCTGAACACTGTTCAGAGGTCACACTACACTAACTTGTAGCTTTACCTGAACACTGTGAGGAGGACAAACTACATAAACTCGTAGCTTTAGTTAAACACTATGCAGAGGTCGCACTACGATAACTTGTAGCTTTATCTGAACAGTGAGAAGAGGACGCACTACACTAACTTTTAGCTTTAGCTGAACACTGTGAGAAGGACGCACTACACTAACCTGTAGCTTTATCTGAACACTTTGCAGAGTTCGCACTACACTAACTTGTAGCTTTAGCTGAACACTGTGAGGAGGATGCACTACACTAACTTGTAGCTTTAGCTGAACACTGTGAGGAGGACGCACTACACTAACTTGTAGCTTTAGCTGAACACTGTGCAGAGGTCACACTACACTAACCTGTAGCTTTAGCTGAACACTGTGAGGAGGACGCACTACACTAACTTGTAGCTTTAGCTGAACACTGCGCACTACACTAACTTGTAGCTTTATCTGAACACTGAGAGGAGGATGCACTACACTAACTTTTAGCTTTAGCTGAACACTGTGAGAAGGACACACTACACTAACTTGTAGCTTTATCTGAACACTTTGCAGAGGTCGCACTACACTAACTTGTAGCTTTAGCTGAACACTGTGAGAAGGACGCACTACACTAACTTATAGCTTTAGCTGAACACTGTGCAGAGGTCGCACTAAACTAACTTGTAGCTTTAGCTGAACACTGTGAGGTTGATGCACTACACTAACTTGTAGCTATAGCTGAACACTGTGAGGAGGACGCACTACACTAACTTGTAGCTTTAGCTTAACATTGTGAGGAGGACGCACTACACTAACTTGTAACTTTAGCTGAACACTGTGCATAGGTCACACTACACTAACTTGTAGCTTTAGCTGAACACTGTGGAGAGGTCACACTACACTAACTTGTAGCTTTAGCTGAACACTGCGCACTACACTAACTTGTAGCTTTACCTGAACACTGTGAGGAGGACGAACTACACTAACTTGTAGCTTTAGTTAAACACTATGCAGAGGTCGCACTACACTAACTTGTAGCTTTATCTGAACACTGAGAGGAGGACGCACTACACTAACTTTTAGCTTTAGCTGAACACTGTGAGAAGGACGCACTACACTAACTTGTAGCTTTAGCTGAACACTGTGAGGAGGACGCACTACACTAACTTGTAGCTTTAGCTGAACACTGTGCACTACACTAACTTGTAGCTTTAGATGGACACTGTGAGGTTGATGCACTACTCTAACTTGTAGCTTTAGCTGAACACTATGCAGGGGTCACGCTACACTAAATTGTAGCTTTAGCTGAACACTGTGAGGAGGACGCAGTACACCAACTTGTAGCTTTAGCTGAACACTATGCAGAGGTGACACTACACTAACTTGTAGCTTTAGCTGAACACTGTGAGGAGGACGCAGTACACTAACTTGTAGCTTTAGCTGATCATTGTGCACTACACTAACTTGTAGCTTTACATGGACACTGTGAGGAGGACTCACTACACTAACTTGTAGCTTTTGCTGAACACTGTGTAGAGGTCGCACTACACTAACTTGTAGCTTTAGCTGAACACTGTGCAGAGGTCACACTAAACTAACTTGTAGCTTTAGCTGAACACTGTGAGGAGGACGCACGACACTAACTTGTAGCTTTAGCTGAACACTGCGCACTACACTAACTTGTAGCTTTAGATGAACACTGTTTAGAGGATGCACTACACTAACTTGTAGCTTTAGCTAAACACTTTGAGGAAAACGCACTACACTAACTTTTAGCTTTAGCTGAACACTATGCAGAGGTTGCACTACACTAACTTGTAGCTTTAGCTGAACACTGTGAGGAAGACGCACTACACTAACTTGTAGCTTTAGCTTAACACTGTGAGAAGGACGCACTACACTAACTTGTAGCTTTAGCTGAACACTGTGCAGAGATCGCACTACAGTAACTTGTAGCTTTAGCTGAACACTGTGAGGTTGATGCACTACACTAACTTGTAGATTTAGCTGAACACTGTGAGGAGGACGCACTACACTAACTTGTAGCTTTAGCTGAACACTGTGCACTGCACTAACTTGTAGTTTTAGCTGAACACTATGCATAGGTCACACTACACTAAATTGTAGCTTTAGATGGACACTGTGAGGAGGATGCACTACACTAACTTGTAGCTTTTGCTGAACACTGTGCAAAGGTCACACTACACTATCTTGTAACTTTAGCTGAACACTGTTCAGTGGACGCACTAAACTAACTTGTAGCTTTAGCTGAACACTGTACAGAGGTCGCACTACAGTAACTTGTAGCTTTAGCTGAACACTGTGAGGTTGATGCACTACACTAACTTGTAGATTTAGCTGAACACTGTGAGGAGGATGCACTACACTAACTTGTAGCTTTAGCTGAACACTGTGAGGAGGACGCTCTACACTAACTTGTAGCTTTAGCTGAACACTGTGAGAAGGACGCACTACACTAACTTGTAGCTTTAGCTGAACACTGTTCAGAGGTCACACTACACTAACTTGTAGCTTTACCTGAACACTGTGAGGAGGACAAACTACATAAACTCGTAGCTTTAGTTAAACACTATGCAGAGGTCGCACTACGATAACTTGTAGCTTTATCTGAACAGTGAGAAGAGGACGCACTACACTAACTTTTAGCTTTAGCTGAACACTGTGAGAAGGACGCACTACACTAACCTGTAGCTTTATCTGAACACTTTGCAGAGTTCGCACTACACTAACTTGTAGCTTTAGCTGAACACTGTGAGGAGGATGCACTACACTAACTTGTAGCTTTAGCTGAACACTGTGAGGAGGACGCACTACACTAACTTGTAGCTTTAGCTGAACACTGTGCAGAGGTCACACTACACTAACCTGTAGCTTTAGCTGAACACTGTGAGGAGGACGCACTACACTAACTTGTAGCTTTAGCTGAACACTGCGCACTACACTAACTTGTAGCTTTATCTGAACACTGAGAGGAGGATGCACTACACTAACTTTTAGCTTTAGCTGAACACTGTGAGAAGGACACACTACACTAACTTGTAGCTTTATCTGAACACTTTGCAGAGGTCGCACTACACTAACTTGTAGCTTTAGCTGAACACTGTGAGAAGGACGCACTACACTAACTTATAGCTTTAGCTGAACACTGTGCAGAGGTCGCACTACACTAACTTGTAGCTTTAGCTGAACACTGTGAGGTTGATGCACTACACTAACTTGTAGCTATAGCTGAACACTGTGAGGAGGACGCACTACACTAACTTGTAGCTTTAGCTTAACATTGTGAGGAGGACGCACTACACTAACTTGTAACTTTAGCTGAACACTGTGCATAGGTCACACTACACTAACTTGTAGCTTTAGCTGAACACTGTGGAGAGGTCACACTACACTAACTTGTAGCTTTAGCTGAACACTGCGCACTACACTAACTTGTAGCTTTACCTGAACACTGTGAGGAGGACGAACTACACTAACTTGTAGCTTTAGTTAAACACTATGCAGAGGTCGCACTACACTAACTTGTAGCTTTATCTGAACACTGAGAGGAGGACGCACTACACTAACTTTTAGCTTTAGCTGAACACTGTGAGAAGGACGCACTACACTAACTTGTAGCTTTAGCTGAACACTGTGAGGAGGACGCACTACACTAACTTGTAGCTTTAGCTGAACACTGTGCACTACACTAACTTGTAGCTTTAGATGGACACTGTGAGGTTGATGCACTACTCTAACTTGTAGCTTTAGCTGAACACTATGCAGGGGTCACACTACACTAAATTGTAGCTTTAGCTGAACACTGTGAGGAGGACGCAGTACACCAACTTGTAGCTTTAGCTGAACACTATGCAGAGGTGACACTACACTAACTTGTAGCTTTAGCTGAACACTGTGAGGAGGACGCAGTACACTAACTTGTAGCTTTAGCTGATCATTGTGCACTACACTAACTTGTAGCTTTACATGGACACTGTGAGGAGGACTCACTACACTAACTTGTAGCTTTTGCTGAACACTGTGTAGAGGTCGCACTACACTAACTTGTAGCTTTAGCTGAACACTGTGCAGAGGTCACACTAAACTAACTTGTAGCTTTAGCTGAACACTGTGAGGAGGACGCACGACACTAACTTGTAGCTTTAGCTGAACACTGCGCACTACACTAACTTGTAGCTTTAGATGAACACTGTTTAGAGGACGCACTACACTAACTTGTAGCTTTAGCTAAACACTTTGAGGAAAACGCACTACACTAACTTTTAGCTTTAGCTGAACACTATGCAGAGGTTGCACTACACTAACTTGTAGCTTTAGCTGAACACTGTGAGGAAGACGCACTACACTAACTTGTAGCTTTAGCTTAACACTGTGAGAAGGACGCACTACACTAACTTGTAGCTTTAGCTGAACACTGTGCAGAGGTCGCACTACAGTAACTTGTAGCTTTAGCTGAACATTGTGAGGTTGATGCACTACACTAACTTGTAGATTTAGCTGAACACTGTGAGGAGGACGCACTACACTAACTTGTAGCTTTAGCTGAACACTGTGCACTGCACTAACTTGTAGTTTTAGCTGAACACTATGCATAGATCACACTACACTAAATTGTAGCTTTAGATGGACACTGTGAGGAGGATGCACTACACTAACTTGTAGCTTTTGCTGAACACTGTGCAAAGGTCACACTACACTATCTTGTAACTTTAGCTGAACACTGTTCAGTGGACGCACTACACTAACTTGTAGCTTTAGCTGAACACTGTACAGAGGTCGCACTACAGTAACTTGTAGCTTTAGCTGAACACTGTGAGGTTGATGCACTACACTAACTTGTAGATTTAGCTGAACACTGTGAGGAGGATGCACTACACTAACTTGTAGCTTTAGCTGAACACTGTGAGGAGGACGCTCTACACTAACTTGTAGCTTTAGCTGAACACTGTGAGAAGGACGCACTACACTAACTTGTAGCTTTAGCTGAACACTGTTCAGAGGTCACACTACACTAACTTGCAGCTTTACCTGAACACTGTGAGGAGGACAAACTACATAAACTCGTAGCTTTAGTTAAACACTATGCAGAGGTCGCACTACGATAACTTGTAGCTTTATCTGAACAGTGAGAGGAGGACGCACTACACTAACTTTTAGCTTTAGCTGAACACTATGAGAAGGACGCACTACACTAACCTGTAGCTTTATCTGAACACTTTGCAGAGTTCGCACTACTGTAACTTGTAGCTTTAGCTGAACACTGTGAGGAGGATGCACTACACTAACTTGTAGCTTTAGCTGAACACTGTGAGGAGGACGCACTACAATAACTTGTAGCTTTATTTGAACACTGCGCACTACACTAACTTGTAGCTTTAGCTGAACACTGTGAGGAGGATGCACTACACTAACTTGTAGCTTTAGCTGAACACTGTGAGGAGGACGCACTACACTAACTTGTAGCTTTAGCTGAACACTGTGCACTGCACTAACTTGTAGTTTTAGCTGAACACTATGCATAGATCACACTACACTAAATTGTAGCTTTAGATGGACACTGTGAGGAGGATGCACTACACTAACTTGTAGCTTTTGCTGAACACTGTGCAAAGGTCACACTACACTATCTTGTAACTTTAGCTGAACACTGTTCAGTGGACGCACTACACTAACTTGTAGCTTTAGCTGAACACTGTACAGAGGTCGCACTACAGTAACTTGTAGCTTTAGCTGAACACTGTGAGGTTGATGCACTACACTAACTTGTAGATTTAGCTGAACACTGTGAGGAGGATGCACTACACTAACTTTTAGCTTTAGCTGAACACTGTGAGGAGGACGCTCTACACTAACTTGTAGCTTTAGCTGAACACTGTGAGAAGGACGCACTACACTAACTTGTAGCTTTAGCTGAACACTGTTCAGAGGTCACACTACACTAACTTGTAGCTTTACCTGAACACTGTGAGGAGGACAAACTACATAAACTCGTAGCTTTAGTTAAACACTATGCAGAGGTCGCACTACGATAACTTGTAGCTTTATCTGAACAGTGAGAGGAGGACGCACTACACTAACTTTTAGCTTTAGCTGAACACTATGAGAAGGACGCACTACACTAACCTGTAGCTTTATCTGAACACTTTGCAGAGTTCGCACTACTGTAACTTGTAGCTTTAGCTGAACACTGTGAGGAGGATGCACTACACTAACTTGTAGCTTTAGCTGAACACTGTGAGGAGGACGCACTACAATAACTTGTAGCTTTATTTGAACACTGCGCACTACACTAACTTGTAGCTTTAGCTGAACACTGTGAGGAGGATGCACTACACTAACTTGTAGCTTTAGCTGAACACTGTGAGGAGGACGCACTACACTAACTTGTAGCTTTAGCTGAACACTGTGCAGAGGTCACACTACACTAACTTGTAGTTTTAGCTGAACACTGTGAGGAGGACGCACTACACTAACTTGTAGCTTTAGCTGAACACTGCGCACTACACTAACTTGTAGCTTTATCTGAACACTGAGAGGAGGACGCACTACACTAACTTTTAGCTTTAGCTGAACACTGTGAGAAGGACACACTACACTAACTTGTAGCTTTATCTGAACACTTTGCAGAGGTCGCACTACACTAACTTTTTAGCTTTAGCTGAACACTGTGAGAAGGATGCACTACACTAACTTGTATCTTTAGCTGAACACTGTGAGGAGGATGCACTACACTAACTTGTAGCTTTAGCTGAACACTGTGAGGAGGACGCACTACACTAACTTGTAGCTTTAGCTGAACACTGTGCAGAGGTCACACTACACTAACTTGTAGCTTTAGCTGAACACTGTGAGGAGGACGCACTACACTAACTTGTAGCTTTAGCTGAACACTGTGCAGAGGTCTCACTACACTAACTTGTAGCTTTAGCTGAACACTGTTTAGAGGATGCACTACACTAACTTGTAGCTTTAGCTGAACACTGTGAGGAGGACACACTACACTAATTTGTAGCTTTAGCTGAACACTATGCAGAGGTCTCACTACACTAACTTGTAGCTTTAGCTGAACACTGTGAGAAGGACGCACTACACTAACTTGTAGCTTTAGCTGAACACTGTGCAGAGGTCGCACTACACTAACTTGTAGCTTTATCTGAACATTGTGAGGTTGATGCACTACACTAACTTGTAGCTTTAGCTGAACACTGTGCACTACACTAACTTGTAGCTTTAGCTGAAGACTGTGCACTACACTAACTTGTAGCTTTAGCTGAACATCATGCAGAGGTCGCACTACACTAACTTGTAGCTTTAGCTGAACACTGTGAGGAGGATGCACTACACTAACTTGTAGCTTTAGCTAAACACTGTGCAGAAGTCGCACTTCACTAACTTGTAGCTTTAGCTGAACACTGTGAGGAGGATGCACTATACTAACTTGTAGCTTTAGCTAAACACTGTGCAGAAGTCGCACTACACTAACTTGTAGCTTTAGCTGAACACTGTGAGGAGGACACACTACACTAACTTGTAGCTTTAGCTGAACACTGTGCCCTACACTAACTTGTAGCTTTAGATGAGCACTGTTCAGAGGACACATTACACTAACTTTGAGCTTTAGCTGAACACTGTTGAGAGGATATACTACACTAACTTGTACCTTTAGCTGAACACTGTGCAGAGGTCGCACTACACTAACTTGTAGTTTTAGCTGAACACTGTGAGAAGGACGCACTACACTAACTTGTAGCTTTAGCTGAACACTGTGCAGAGGTCACACTACACTAACTTGTAGCTTTAGCTGAACACTGCGCACTACACTAACTTGTAGCTTTACCTGAACACTGTGAGGAGGACGAACTACACTAACTTGTAGCTTTAGTTAAACACTATGCAGAGGTCGCACTACGCTAACTTGTAGCTTTATCTGAACACTGAGAGGAGGACGCACTACACTAACTTTTAGCTTTAGCTGAACACCGTGAGAAGGACGCACTACATTAACTTGTAGCTTTAGCTGAACACTTTGCAGAGGTCGCACTACACTAACTTGTAGCTTTAGCTGAACACTGTGAGGAGGATCCACTACACTACTTTGTAGCTTTAGCTGAACACTGTGAGAATAACGCACTACACTAACTTGTAGCTTTAGCTGAACACTGTGGAGAGGTCGCACTAAACTAACTTGTAGCTTTAGCTGAACACTGCGCATTACACTAACTTGTTGCTTTACCTGAACACTGTGAGGAGGACGCACTACACTAACTTGTAGCTTTACCTGAACACTGCGCACTACACTAACTTGTAGCTTTAGATGAACACTGTTTAGAGGATGCACTACACTAACTTGTAGCTTTAGCTGAACACTGTGAGGAGGACGCACTACACTAACTTGTAGCTTTATCTGAACACTATGCAGAGGTCGCACTACACTAACATGTAGCTTTTGCTGAACACTGTGCAAAGGTCGCACTACACTAACTTATAGCTTTAGCTGAACACTTTGCAGAGGTCACGCTACATTAACTTGTAGCTTTAGCTGAACACTGCGCACTACACTAACTTGTAGCTTTACCTGAACACTGTGAGGAGGACGAACTACACTAGCTTGTAGCTTTAGCTAAACACTGTGAGGAGGATGCACTACACTAACTTGTAGCTTTAGCTGAACACTGTGAGGAGGACGCTCTACACTAACTTGTAGCTTTAGCTGAACACTGCGCAGTACACTAACTTGTAGCTTTAGATGAACACTGTTCAGAGGATGCACTAAACTAACTTGTAGCTTTAGCTGAACACTATGAGGAGGACCCACTACACTAACTTGTACTGTAGTTTTAGCTGAACACTGTGCACTACACTAACTTGTAGCTTTAGATGAACATTGTTCAGAGGACACACTACACTAACTTGTAGCTTTAGCTGAACACTGTGCATAGGTCGCACTACACTAACTTGTAGCTTTAGCTAAAAATTGTGAGGAGGACACACTACACTAAGTTGTAGCTTTAGCTGAACACTGTGCAGAGGTCACACTCCACTAACTTGTAGCTTTAGCTGAACACTGTGAGGAGGATGCACTACACTAACTTGTAGTTTTAGTTGAACACTGTAAGGAGGACGCACTACACTAACTTGTAGCTTTAGCTAAACACTGTGCACTACACTAACTTGTAGCTTTACCTGAACACTATGCAGAGGTTGCACTTCCCTAACTTATAGCTTTAGCTGAACACTGTGAGGAGGATGCACTACACTAACTGGTAGCTTTAGCTGAACACTGTGCACTACACTAACTTGTAGCTTTAGCTGAAGACTTTAGAATACACTAACTTGTAGCTTTATCTGAACATCATGCAGAGGTCGTACTACACTAACTTGTAGCTTTAACTGAACACTGTGAGAAGGATGCACTACTCTAACTTGTAGCTTTAGCTGAACACTGTATGGAGGACGCACTACACTAACTTGTAGCTTTAGCTGAACACTGTAAGGAGGACACACTACACTAACATGTAGCTTTAGCTGAACACTGTGCACTACACTAACTTGTAGCTTTAGCTGAACACTGTTCAGAGGATGTACTACACTAACTTGTAGCTTTAGCTGAACACTGTGCAGAGGTCGCACTACACTAACTTGTAGTTTTAGCTGAACACAGTGAGAAGGACGCACTACACTAACTTGTAGCTTTAGTTAAACACTATGCAGAGGTCGCACTACGCTAACTTGTAGCTTTATCTGAACACTGAGAGGAGGACGCACTACACTAACTTTTAGCTTTAGCTGAACACTGTGAGAAGGACGCACTACACTAACTTGTAGCTTTATCTGAACACTTTGCAGAGGTCGCACTACACTACTTGTAGCTTTAGCTGAACACTGTGAGGAGGATGCACTACACTAACTTGTAGCTTTAGCTGAACACTGTGAGGAGGACGCACTACACTAACTTGTAGCTTTAGCTGAACACTGTGCAGAGTTCACACTACACTAACTTGTAGCTTTAGCTGAACACTGTGAGGAGGACGCACTACAATAACTTGTAGCTTTAGCTGATCACTGCGCAGTACACTAACTTGTAGCTTTAGATGAACACTGTTTAGAGGATGCACTACACTAACTTGCAGCTTTAGCTGAAAACTGTGAGGAGGACGCACTACACTAACTTGTAGCTTTAGCTGAACACTCTGAGAAGGACGCACTACACTAACTTGTAGCTTTAGCTAAACACTGTGGAGAGGTCACACTACACTAACTTGTAGCTTTAGCTGAACACTGCGCACTACACTAACTTGTAGCTTTACCTGAACACTGTGAGGAGGACGAACTACACTAACTTGTAGCTTTAGTTAAACACTATGCAGAGGTCGCACTACGCTAACTTGTAGCTTTATCTGAACACTGAGAGGAGGACGCACTACACTAACTTTTAGCTTTAGCTGAACACTGTGAGAAGGAAGCACTACACTAACTTGTAGCTTTATCTGAACACTTTGCAGCGTTCGCACTACACTAACCTGTAGCTTTAGCTGAACACTGTGAGGAGGACGCACTACACTAACTTGCAGCTTTAGCTGAACACTGTGCAGAGGTCACACTACACTAACTTGTAGCTTTAGCTGAACACTGTGAGGAGGATGCACTACACTAACTTGTAGCTTTAGCTGAACACTGCGCACTACACTAACTTGTAGCTTTAGATGAACACTGATTAGAGGATGCACTACACTCACTTGTAGCTTTAGCTGAACACCGTGAGGAGGACACACTACACTAACTTTTAGCTTTAGCTGAACACTATGCAGAGGTCTTACTACACTAACTTGTAGCTTTAGCTGAACACTGTGAGAAGGACGCACTACACTAACTTGTAGCTTTAGCTGAACACTGTGCAGAGGTCGCACTACACTAACTTGTAGCTTTAGCTGAACACTGTGAGGTTGATGCACTACACTAACTTGTTGCTTTAGCTGAACACTGTGCACTACACTAACTTGTAGCTTTAGCTGAAGACTGTGCACTACACTAACTTGTAGCTTTATCTGAACATCATGCAGAGGTCGCACTACACTAACTTGTAGCTTTAGCTGAACACTGTGAGGAGGATGCACTACACTAACTTGAAGCTTTAGCTAAATAATGTGCAGAAGTCGCACTACACTAACTTGTAGCTTTAGCTGAACACTGTGAGGACTACGCACTACACTAACTTGTAGCTTTAGCTGAACACTGTGAGGAGGACACACTACACTAACTTGTAGCTTTAGCTGAACACTGTGCTCTACACTAAATTGTAACTTTAGATGAGCACTGTTCAGAGGACGCATTACACTAACTTGTAGCTTTAGCTGAACACTGTGCAGAGGTCGCACTACACTAACTTGTAGCTTTAGCTGAACACTGTGCAGAGGTCACACTACACTAACTTGTAGCTTTAGCTGAACACTGCGCACTACACTAACTTGTAGCTTTACCTGAACACTGTGAGGAGGACGAACTACACTAACTTGTAGCTTTAGTTAAACACTATGCAGAGGTCGCACTACGCTAACTTGTAGCTTTATCTGAATACTGAGAGGAGGACGCACTACACTAACTTTTAGCTTTAGCTGAACACTGTGAGAAGGACGCACTACACTAACTTGTAGCTTTATCTGAACACTTTGCAGAGGTCGCACTACACTTACTTGTAGCTTTAGCTGAACACTGTGACGAGGATGCACTACACTAACTTGTAGCTTTAGCTGAACACTGTGAGGAGGACGCACTATACTAACTTGTAGCTTTAGCTGAACACTGTGCAGAGTTCACACTACACTAACTTGTAGCTTTAGCTGAACACTGTGAGAAGGACGCACTACACTAAATTGTAGCTTTAGCTGAACACTGTGGAGAGGTCGCACTACACTAACTTGTAGCTTTAGATGAACACTGTTTAGAGGATGCACTACACTAACTTGTAGCTTTAGCTGAACACTGTGAGGAGGACGCACTACACTAACTTGTAGCTTTAGCTGAACACTATGCAGAGGTCTCACTACACTAACTTGTAGCTTTAGCTGAACACTGTGAGAAGGACGCACTACACTAACTTGTAGCTTTAGCTAAACACTGTGGAGATGTCACACTACACTAACTTGTAGCTTTAGCTGAACACTGCGCACTACACTAACTTGTAGCTTTACCTGAACACTGTGAGGAGGACGAACTACACTAACTTGTAGCTTTAGTTAAACACTATGCAGAGGTCGCACTACGCTAACTTGTAGCTTTATCTGAACACTGAGAGGAGGACGCACTACACTAACTTTTAGCTTTAGCTGAACACTGTGAGAAGGAAGCACTACACTAACTTGTAGCTTTATCTGAACACTTTGCAGCGTTCGCACTACACTAACTTGTAGCTTTAGCTGAACACTGTGAGGAGGACGCACTACACTAACTTGCAGCTTTAGCTGAACACTGTGCAGAGGTCACACTACACTAACTTGTAGCTTTAGCTGAACACTGTGAGGAGGATACACTACACTAACTTGTAGCTTTAGCTGAACACTGCGCACTACACTAACTTGTAGCTTTAGATGGACACTGATTAGAGGATGCACTACACTCACTTGTAGCTTTAGCTGAACACCGTGAGGAGGACACACTACACTAACTTTTAGCTTTAGCTGAACACTATGCAGAGGTCTTACTACACTAACTTGTAGCTTTAGCTGAACACTGTGAGAAGGACGCACTACACTAACTTGTAGCTTTAGCTGAACACTGTGCAGAGGTCGCACTACACTAACTTGTAGCTTTAGCTGAACACTGTGAGGTTGATGCATTACACTAACTTGTTGCTTTAGCTGAACACTGTGCACTACACTAACTTGTAGCTTTAGCTGAAGACTGTGCACTACACTAACTTGTAGCTTTATCTGAACATCATGCAGAGGTCGCACTACACTAACTTGTAGCTTTAGCTGAACACTGTGAGGAGGATGCACTACACTAACTTGAAGCTTTAGCTAAATAATGTGCAGAAGTCGCACTACACTAACTTGTAGCTTTAGCTGAACACTGTGAGGACTACGCACTACACTAACTTGTAGCTTTAGCTGAACACTGTGAGGAGGACACACTACACTAACTTGCAGCTTTAGCTGAACACTGTGCAGAGGTCACACTACACTAACTTGTAGCTTTAGCTGAACACTGTGAGGAGGATGCACTACACTAACTTGTAGCTTTAGCTGAACACTGCGCACTACACTAACTTGTAGCTTTAGATGAACACTGATTAGAGGATGCACTACACTCACTTGTAGCTTTAGCTGAACACCGTGAGGAGGACACACTACACTAACTTTTAGCTTTAGCTGAACACTATGCAGAGGTCTTACTACACTAACTTGTAGCTTTAGCTGAACACTGTGAGAAGGACGCACTACACTAACTTGTAGCTTTAGCTGAACACTGTGCAGAGGTCGCACTACACTAATTTGTAGCTTTAGCTGAACACTGTGAGGTTGATGCACTACACTAACTTGTTGCTTTAGCTGAACACTGTGCACTACACTAACTTGTAGCATTAGCTGAAGACTGTGCACTACACTAACTTGTAGCTTTATCTGAACATCATGCAGAGGTCGCACTACACTAACTTGTAGCTTTAGCTGAACACTGTGAGGAGGATGCACTACACTAACTTGAAGCTTTAGCTAAATAATGTGCAGAAGTCGCACTACACTAACTTGTAGCTTTAGCTGAACACTGTGAGGACTACGCACTACACTAACTTGTAGCTTTAGCTGAACACTGTGAGGAGGACACACTACACTAACTTGTAGCTTTAGCTGAACACTGTGCTCTACACTAAATTGTAACTTTAGATGAGCACTGTTCAGAGGACGCATTACACTAACTTGTAGCTTTAGCTGAACACTGTGCAGAGGTCACACTACACTAACTTGTAGCTTTAGCTGAACACTGTGCAGAGGTCACACTACACTAACTTGTAGCTTTAGCTGAACACTGCGCACTACACTAACTTGTAGCTTTACCTGAACACTGTGAGGAGGACGAACTACACTAACTTGTAGCTTTAGTTAAACACTATGCAGAGGTCGCACTACGCTAACTTGTAGCTTTATCTGAACACTGAGAGGAGGACGCACTACACTAACTTTTAGCTTTAGCTGAACACTGTGAGAAGGAAGCACTACACTAACTTGTAGCTTTATCTGAACACTTTGCAGCGTTCGCACTACACTAACCTGTAGCTTTAGCTGAACACTGTGAGGAGGACGCACTACACTAACTTGCAGCTTTAGCTGAACACTGTGCAGAGGTCACACTACACTAACTTGTAGCTTTAGCTGAACACTGTGAGGAGGATGCACTACACTAACTTGTAGCTTTAGCTGAACACTGCGCACTACACTAACTTGTAGCTTTAGATGAACACTGATTAGAGGATGCACTACACTCACTTGTAGCTTTAGCTGAACACCGTGAGGAGGACACACTACACTAACTTTTAGCTTTAGCTGAACACTATGCAGAGGTCTTACTACACTAACTTGTAGCTTTAGCTGAACACTGTGAGAAGGACGCACTACACTAACTTGTAGCTTTAGCTGAACACTGTGCAGAGGTCGCACTACACTAACTTGTAGCTTTAGCTGAACACTGTGAGGTTGATGCACTACACTAACTTGTTGCTTTAGCTGAACACTGTGCACTACACTAACTTGTAGCTTTAGCTGAAGACTGTGCACTACACTAACTTGTAGCTTTATCTGAACATCATGCAGAGGTCGCACTACACTAACTTGTAGCTTTAGCTGAACACTGTGAGGAGGATGCACTACACTAACTTGAAGCTTTAGCTAAATAATGTGCAGAAGTCGCACTACACTAACTTGTAGCTTTAGCTGAACACTGTGAGGACTACGCACTACACTAACTTGTAGCTTTAGCTGAACACTGTGAGGAGGACACACTACACTAACTTGTAGCTTTAGCTGAACACTGTGCTCTACACTAAATTGTAACTTTAGATGAGCACTGTTCAGAGGACGCATTACACTAACTTGTAGCTTTAGCTGAACACTGTGCAGAGGTCGCACTACACTAACTTGTAGCTTTAGCTGAACACTGTGCAGAGGTCACACTACACTAACTTGTAGCTTTAGCTGAACACTGCGCACTACACTAACTTGTAGCTTTACCTGAACACTGTGAGGAGGACGAACTACACTAACTTGTAGCTTTAGTTAAACACTATGCAGAGGTCGCACTACGCTAACTTGTAGCTTTATCTGAATACTGAGAGGAGGACGCACTACACTAACTTTTAGCTTTAGCTGAACACTGTGAGAAGGACGCACTACACTAACTTGTAGCTTTATCTGAACACTTTGCAGAGGTCGCACTACACTTACTTGTAGCTTTAGCTGAACACTGTGACGAGGATGCACTACACTAACTTGTAGCTTTAGCTGAACACTGTGAGGAGGACGCACTATACTAACTTGTAGCTTTAGCTGAACACTGTGCAGAGTTCACACTACACTAACTTGTAGCTTTAGCTGAACACTGTGAGAAGGACGCACTACACTAAATTGTAGCTTTAGCTGAACACTGTGGAGAGGTCGCACTACACTAACTTGTAGCTTTAGATGAACACTGTTTAGAGGATGCACTACACTAACTTGTAGCTTTAGCTGAACACTGTGAGGAGGACGCACTACACTAACTTGTAGCTTTAGCTGAACACTATGCAGAGGTCTCACTACACTAACTTGTAGCTTTAGCTGAACACTGTGAGAAGGACGCACTACACTAACTTGTAGCTTTAGCTAAACACTGTGGAGATGTCACACTACACTAACTTGTAGCTTTAGCTGAACACTGCGCACTACACTAACTTGTAGCTTTACCTGAACACTGTGAGGAGGACGAACTACACTAACTTGTAGCTTTAGTTAAACACTATGCAGAGGTCGCACTACGCTAACTTGTAGCTTTATCTGAACACTGAGAGGAGGACGCACTACACTAACTTTTAGCTTTAGCTGAACACTGTGAGAAGGAAGCACTACACTAACTTGTAGCTTTATCTGAACACTTTGCAGCGTTCGCACTACACTAACTTGTAGCTTTAGCTGAACACTGTGAGGAGGACGCACTACACTAACTTGCAGCTTTAGCTGAACACTGTGCAGAGGTCACACTACACTAACTTGTAGCTTTAGCTGAACACTGTGAGGAGGATACACTACACTAACTTGTAGCTTTAGCTGAACACTGCGCACTACACTAACTTGTAGCTTTAGATGGACACTGATTAGAGGATGCACTACACTCACTTGTAGCTTTAGCTGAACACCGTGAGGAGGACACACTACACTAACTTTTAGCTTTAGCTGAACACTATGCAGAGGTCTTACTACACTAACTTGTAGCTTTAGCTGAACACTGTGAGAAGGACGCACTACACTAACTTGTAGCTTTAGCTGAACACTGTGCAGAGGTCGCACTACACTAACTTGTAGCTTTAGCTGAACACTGTGAGGTTGATGCATTACACTAACTTGTTGCTTTAGCTGAACACTGTGCACTACACTAACTTGTAGCTTTAGCTGAAGACTGTGCACTACACTAACTTGTAGCTTTATCTGAACATCATGCAGAGGTCGCACTACACTAACTTGTAGCTTTAGCTGAACACTGTGAGGAGGATGCACTACACTAACTTGAAGCTTTAGCTAAATAATGTGCAGAAGTCGCACTACACTAACTTGTAGCTTTAGCTGAACACTGTGAGGACTACGCACTACACTAACTTGTAGCTTTAGCTGAACACTGTGAGGAGGACACACTACACTAACTTGCAGCTTTAGCTGAACACTGTGCAGAGGTCACACTACACTAACTTGTAGCTTTAGCTGAACACTGTGAGGAGGATGCACTACACTAACTTGTAGCTTTAGCTGAACACTGCGCACTACACTAACTTGTAGCTTTAGATGAACACTGATTAGAGGATGCACTACACTCACTTGTAGCTTTAGCTGAACACCGTGAGGAGGACACACTACACTAACTTTTAGCTTTAGCTGAACACTATGCAGAGGTCTTACTACACTAACTTGTAGCTTTAGCTGAACACTGTGAGAAGGACGCACTACACTAACTTGTAGCTTTAGCTGAACACTGTGCAGAGGTCGCACTACACTAATTTGTAGCTTTAGCTGAACACTGTGAGGTTGATGCACTACACTAACTTGTTGCTTTAGCTGAACACTGTGCACTACACTAACTTGTAGCATTAGCTGAAGACTGTGCACTACACTAACTTGTAGCTTTATCTGAACATCATGCAGAGGTCGCACTACACTAACTTGTAGCTTTAGCTGAACACTGTGAGGAGGATGCACTACACTAACTTGAAGCTTTAGCTAAATAATGTGCAGAAGTCGCACTACACTAACTTGTAGCTTTAGCTGAACACTGTGAGGACTACGCACTACACTAACTTGTAGCTTTAGCTGAACACTGTGAGGAGGACACACTACACTAACTTGTAGCTTTAGCTGAACACTGTGCTCTACACTAAATTGTAACTTTAGATGAGCACTGTTCAGAGGACGCATTACACTAACTTGTAGCTTTAGCTGAACACTGTGCAGAGGTCACACTACACTAACTTGTAGCTTTAGCTGAACACTGTGCAGAGGTCACACTACACTAACTTGTAGCTTTAGCTGAACACTGCGCACTACACTAACTTGTAGCTTTACCTGAACACTGTGAGGAGGACGAACTACACTAACTTGTAGCTTTAGTTAAACACTATGCAGAGGTCGCACTACGCTAACTTGTAGCTTTATCTGAATACTGAGAGGAGGACGCACTACACTAACTTTTAGCTTTAGCTGAACACTGTGAGAAGGACGCACTACACTAACTTGTAGCTTTATCTGAACACTTTGCAGAGGTCGCACTACACTTACTTGTAGCTTTAGCTGAACACTGTGACGAGGATGCACTACACTAACTTGTAGCTTTAGCTGAACACTGTGAGGAGGACGCACTATACTAACTTGTAGCTTTAGCTGAACACTGTGCAGAGTTCACACTACACTAACTTGTAGCTTTAGCTGAACACTGTGAGAAGGACGCACTACACTAAATTGTAGCTTTAGCTGAACACTGTGGAGAGGTCGCACTACACTAACTTGTAGCTTTAGATGAACACTGTTTAGAGGATGCACTACACTAACTTGTAGCTTTAGCTGAACACTGTGAGGAGGACGCACTACACTAACTTGTAGCTTTAGCTGAACACTATGCAGAGGTCTCACTACACTAACTTGTAGCTTTAGCTGAACACTGTGAGAAGGACGCACTACACTAACTTGTAGCTTTAGCTAAACACTGTGGAGATGTCACACTACACTAACTTGTAGCTTTAGCTGAACACTGCGCACTACACTAACTTGTAGCTTTACCTGAACACTGTGAGGAGGACGAACTACACTAACTTGTAGCTTTAGTTAAACACTATGCAGAGGTCGCACTACGCTAACTTGTAGCTTTATCTGAACACTGAGAGGAGGACGCACTACACTAACTTTTAGCTTTAGCTGAACACTGTGAGAAGGAAGCACTACACTAACTTGTAGCTTTATCTGAACACTTTGCAGCGTTCGCACTACACTAACTTGTAGCTTTAGCTGAACACTGTGAGGAGGACGCACTACACTAACTTGCAGCTTTAGCTGAACACTGTGCAGAGGTCACACTACACTAACTTGTAGCTTTAGCTGAACACTGTGAGGAGGATGCACTACACTAACTTGTAGCTTTAGCTGAACACTGCGCACTACACTAACTTGTAGCTTTAGATGGACACTGATTAGAGGATGCACTACACTCACTTGTAGCTTTAGCTGAACACCGTGAGGAGGACACACTACACTAACTTTTAGCTTTAGCTGAACACTATGCAGAGGTCTTACTACACTAACTTGTAGCTTTAGCTGAACACTGTGAGAAGGACGCACTACACTAACTTGTAGCTTTAGCTGAACACTGTGCAGAGGTCGCACTACACTAACTTGTAGCTTTAGCTGAACACTGTGAGGTTGATGCATTACACTAACTTGTTGCTTTAGCTGAACACTGTGCACTACACTAACTTGTAGCTTTAGCTGAAGACTGTGCACTACACTAACTTGTAGCTTTATCTGAACATCATGCAGAGGTCGCACTACACTAACTTGTAGCTTTAGCTGAACACTGTGAGGAGGATGCACTACACTAACTTGAAGCTTTAGCTAAATAATGTGCAGAAGTCGCACTACACTAACTTGTAGCTTTAGCTGAACACTGTGAGGACTACGCACTACACTAACTTGTAGCTTTAGCTGAACACTGTGAGGAGGACACACTACACTAACTTGTAGCTTTAGCTGAACACTGTGCTCTACACTAAATTGTAACTTTAGATGAGCACTGTTCAGAGGACGCATTACACTAACTTGTAGCTTTAGCTGAACACTGTGCAGAGGTTGCACTACACTAACTTGTAGCTTTAGCTGAACACTGTGCAGAGGTCACACTACACTAACTTGTAGCTTTAGCTGAACACTGCGCACTACACTAACTTGTAGCTTTACCTGAACACTGTGAGGAGGACGAACTACACTAACTTGTAGCTTTAGTTAAACACTATGCAGAGGTCGCACTACGCTAACTTGTAGCTTTATCTGAATACTGAGAGGAGGACGCACTACACTAACTTTTAGCTTTAGCTGAACACTGTGAGAAGGACGCACTACACTAACTTGTAGCTTTATCTGAACACTTTGCAGAGGTCGCACTACACTTACTTGTAGCTTTAGCTGAACACTGTGACGAGGATGCACTACACTAACTTGTAGCTTTAGCTGAACACTGTGAGGAGGACGCACTATACTAACTTGTAGCTTTAGCTGAACACTGTGCAGAGTTCACACTACACTAACTTGTAGCTTTAGCTGAACACTGTGAGAAGAACGCACTACACTAAATTGTAGCTTTAGCTGAACACTGTGGAGAGGTCGCACTACACTAACTTGTAGCTTTAGATGAACACTGTTTAGAGGATGCACTACACTAACTTGTAGCTTTAGCTGAACACTGTGAGGAGGACGCACTACACTAACTTGTAGCTTTAGCTGAACACTATGCAGAGGTCTCACTACACTAACTTGTAGCTTTAGCTGAACACTGTGAGAAGGACTCACTACACTAAATTGTAGCTTTAGCTGAACACTGTGGAGAGGTCGCACTACACTAACTTGTAGCTTTAGCTGAACACTGCACATTACACTAACTTGTAGCTTTACCTGAACACTGTGAGGAGGACGAACTACACTAACTTGTAGCTTTAGTTAAACACTGTGCAGAGTTCACACTATACTAACTTGTAGCTTTAGCTGAACACTGTGAGGAGGATGCAATACACTAACTTGTAGCTTTAGCTGAACACTGCGCACTACACTAACTTGTAGCTTTATATGAACACTGTTTAGAGGATGCACTACACTAACTTGTAGCTTTAGCTGAACACTGTGAGGAGGATGCACTACACTAAATTGTAGCGTTAGCTGAACACTATGCAGAGGTCGCACTATGCTAACTTGTAGCTTTATCTGAACACTGAGAGGAGGACGCACTACACTAACTTTTAGCTTTAGCTGAACACTGTGATAAGGGCGCACTACACTAACTTGTAGCTTTATCGGAACACTTTGCAGAGTTCGCACTACACTAACTTGTAGCTTTAACTTAACACTGCGCACTACCCTAACTTGTAGCTTTAGATGGACACTGTTTAGAGGATGCACTACACTAACTTGTAGCTTTAGCTGAACACTGTAAGGAGGACACACTACACTAACTTGTAGCTTTAGCTGAACACTATGCAGAGGTCTCACTACACTAACTTGTAGCTTTAGCTGAACACTGTGAGAAGGACGCACTACACTAACTTGTAGCTTTAGCTGAACACTGTACAGAGGTCGCATTACACTAACTTATAGATTTAGCTGAACACTGTGAGGTTGATGCACTACACTAACTTGTAGATTTAGCTGAACACTGTGAGGAGGACACACTACACTAACTTGTAGCTTTAGCTGAACACTGTGAGGAGGACGCACTACACTAACTTGTAGCTTTAGCTGAACACTGTGCACTACACTAACTTGTAGCTTTAGCCGAACACTATGCAGAGGTCACACTAAACTAACTTGTAGCTTTAGCTGAACACTGTGAGGAGGACGCAGTGCACTAACTTATAGCTTTAGCTGAACACTGTGCACTGCACTAACTTGTAGCTTTAGATGGACATTGTGATGAGGACGCACTACACTAACTTGTAGCTTTTGCTGAACACTGTGCAGAGGTCGCACTACACTAACTTGTAGCTTTAGCTGAACACTGTTCAGAGGACGCACTTCACTAACTTGTAGCTTTAGCTGAACACTGTGCAGAGATCACGCTACATTAACTTGTAGCTTTAGCTGAACACTGTGAGGAGGATGCACTAAACTAACTTGTACTGCAGCTTTAGCTGAACACTGTGAAGAGGTTGCACTACACTAACTTGTAGCTTTAGCTAAACACTGTGAGGAGGACACACTACACTAACTTGTAGCTTTAGCTGAACACTGTGCAGAGGTCACACTACACTAACTTGTAGCTTTAGCTGAACACTGTGAGGAGGATGCGCTACACTAACTTGTAGCTTTATCTGAACACTATGCAGAGGTCGCACTACACTAACATGTAGCTTTTGCTGAACACTGTGCAAAGGTCGCACTACACTAACTTGTAGCTTTAGCTGAACACTTTGCAGAGGTCACGCTACATTAACTTGTAGCTTTAGCTGAACACTGCGCACTACACTAGCTTGTAGCTTTACCTGAACACTGTGAGGAGGATGCACTACACTAACTTGTAGCTTTAGCTGAACACTGTGAGGAGGACGCTCTACACTAACTTGTAGCTTTAGCTGAACACTGCGCAGTACACTAACTTGTAGCTTTAGATGAACACTGTTCAGAGGATGCACTAAACTAACTTGTAGCTTTAGCTGAACACTATGAGGAGGACCCACTACACTAACTTGTACTGTAGTTTTAGCTGAACACTGTGCACTACACTAACTTGTAGCTTTAGATGAACATTGTTCAGAGGACACACTACACTAACTTGTAGCTTTAGCTGAACACTGTGCAGAGGTCGCACTACACTAACTTGTAGCTTTAGCTAAAAACTGTGAGGAGGACACACTACACTAAGTTGTAGCTTTAGCTGAACACTGTGCAGAGGTCACACTCCACTAACTTGTAGCTTTAGCTGAACACTGTGAGGAGGATGCACTACACTAACTTGTAGTTTTAGTTGAACACTGTAAGGAGGACGCACTACACTAACTTGTAGCTTTAGCTAAACACTGTGCACTACACTAACTTGTAGCTTTACCTGAACACTATGCAGAGGTTGCACTTCCCTAACTTATAGCTTTAGCTGAACACTGTGAGGAGGACGCACTACACTAACTGGTAGCTTTAGCTGAACACTGTGCACTACACTAACTTGTAGCTTTAGCTGAAGACTTTAGAATACACTAACTTGTAGCTTTATCTGAACATCATGCAGAGGTCGTACTACACTAACTTGTAGCTTTAACTGAACACTGTGAGAAGGATGCACTACACTAACTTGTAGCTTTAGCTGAACACTGTATGGAGGACGCACTACACTAACTTGTAGCTTTAGCTGAACACTGTAAGGAGGACACACTACACTAACATGTAGCTTTAGCTGAACACTGTGCACTACACTAACTTGTAGCTTTAGATGAGCACTGTTCAGAGGACGCACTGCACTAACTTGTAGCTTTAGCTGAACACTGTTCAGAGGATGTACTACACTAACTTGTAGCTTTAGCTGAACACTGTGCAGAGGTCGCACTACACTAACTTGTAGTTTTAGCTGAACACTGTGAGAAGGACGCACTACACTAACTTGTAGCTTTAGTTAAACACTATGCAGAGGTCGCACTACGCTAACTTGTAGCTTTATCTGAACACTGAGAGGAGGACGCACTACACTAACTTTTAGCTTTAGCTGAACACTGTGAGAAGGACGCACTACACTAACTTGTAGCTTTATCTGAACACTTTGCAGAGGTCGCACTACACTACTTGTAGCTTTAGCTGAACACTGTGAGGAGGATGCACTACACTAACTTGTAGCTTTAGCTGAACACTGTGAGGAGGACGCACTACACTAACTTGTAGCTTTAGCTGAACACTGCGCAGTACACTAACTTGTAGCTTTAGATGAACACTGTTTAGAGGATGCACTACACTAACTTGTAGCTTTAGCTGAAAACTGTGAGGAGGACGCACTACACTAACTTGTAGCTTTAGCTGAACACTGTGAGGAGGACGCACTACACTAACTTGTAGCTTTAGCTGAACACTGTGAGAAGGACGCACTACACTAACTTGTAGCTTTAGCTAAACACTGTGGAGAGGTCACACTACACTAACTTGTAGCTTTAGCTGAACACTGCGCACTACACTAACTTGTAGCTTTACCTGAACACTGTGAGGAGGACGAACTACACTAACTTGTAGCTTTAGTTAAACACTATGCAGAGGTCGCACTACGCTAACTTGTAGCTATATCTGAACACTGAGAGGAGGACGCACTACACTAACTTTTAGCTTTAGCTGAACACTGTGAGAAGGAAGCACTACACTAACTTGTAGCTTTATCTGAACACTTTGCAGCGTTCGCACTACACTAACTTGTAGCTTTAGCTGAACACTGTGAGGAGGACGCACTACACTAACTTGCAGCTTTAGCTGAACACTGTGCAGAGGTCACACTACACTAACTTGTAGCTTTAGCTGAACACTGTGAGGAGGATGCACTACACTAACTTGTAGCTTTAGCTGAACACTGCGCACTACACTAACTTGTAGCTTTAGATGAACACTGTTTAGAGGATGCACTACACTCACTTGTAGCTTTAGCTGAACACCGTGAGGAGGACACACTACACTAACTTGTAGCTTTAGCTGAACACTATGCAGAGGTCTTACTACACTAACTTGTAGCTTTAGCTGAACACTGTGAGAAGGACGCACTACACTAACTTGTAGCTTTAGCTGAACACTGTGCAGAGGTCGCACTACACTAACTTGTAGCTTTAGCTGAACACTGTGAGGTTGATGCACTACACTAACTTGTTGCTTTAGCTGAACACTGTGCACTACACTAACTTGTAGCTTTAGCTGAAGACTGTGCACTACACTAACTTGTAGCTTTATCTGAACATCATGCAGAGGTCGCACTACACTAACTTGTAGCTTTAGCTGAACACTGTGAGGAGGATGCACTACACTAACTTGTAGCTTTAGTTAAACACTATGCAGAGGTCGCACTACGCTAACTTGTAGCTTTATCTGAATACTGAGAGGAGGACGCACTACACTAACTTTTAGCTTTAGCTGAACACTGTGAGAAGGACGCACTACACTAACTTGTAGCTTTATCTGAACACTTTGCAGAGGTCGCACTACACTTACTTGTAGCTTTAGCTGAACACTGTGACGAGGATGCACTACACTAACTTGTAGCTTTAGCTGAACACTGTGAGGAGGACGCACTATACTAACTTGTAGCTTTAGCTGAACAATGTGCAGAGTTCACACTACACTAACTTGTAGCTTTAGCTGAACACTGTGAGAAGGACGCACTACACTAAATTGTAGCTTTAGCTGAACACTGTGGAGAGGTCGCACTACACTAACTTGTAGCTTTAGATGAACACTGTTTAGAGGATGCACTACACTAACTTGTAGCTTTAGCTGAACACTGTGA
This sequence comes from Aquarana catesbeiana, assembly GCF_042186555.1. Classification (NCBI taxonomy): domain Eukaryota; kingdom Metazoa; phylum Chordata; class Amphibia; order Anura; family Ranidae; genus Aquarana; species Aquarana catesbeiana. Next base: position 805,689,092 of record NC_133324.1, read on the forward strand.
GGAGGACGCACTACACTAACTTGTAGCTTTAGCTGAACACTATGCAGAGGTCTCACTACACTAACTTGTAGCTTTAGCTGAACACTGTGAGAAGGACGCACTACACTAAATTGTAGCTTTAGCTGAACACTGTGGAGAGGTCGCACTACACTAACTTGTAGCTTTAGCTGAACACTGCACACTACACTAACTTGTAGCTTTACCTGAACACTGTGAGGAGGACGAACTAAACTAACTTGTAGCTTTAGTTAAACACTATGCGGAGGTCGCACTACGCTAACTTGTAGCTTTATCTGAACACTGAGAGGAGGACGCACTACACTAACTTGTAGCTTTAGCTGAACACTGTGCAGAGTTCACACTATACTAACTTGTAGCTTTAGCTGAACACTGTGAGGAGGATGCAATACACTAACTTGTAGCTTTAGCTGAACACTGCGCACTACACTAACTTGTAGCTTTAGATGAACACTGTTTAGAGGATGCACTACACTAACTTGTAGCTTTAGCTGAACACTGTGAGGAGGACGCACTACACTAAATTGTAGCGTTAGCTGAACACTATGCAGAGGTCGCACTATGCTAACTTGTAGCTTTATCTGAACACTGAGAGGAGGACGCACTACACTAACTTTTAGCTTTAGCTGAACACTGTGATAAGGACGCACTACACTAACTTGTAGCTTTATCGGAACACTTTGCAGAGTTCGCACTACACTAACTTGTAGCTTTAACTTAACACTGCGCTATACACTAACTTGTAGCTTTAGATGAACACTGTTTAGAGGATGCACTACACTAACTTGTAGCTTTAGCTGAACACTGTGAGGAGGACACACTACACTAACTTGTAGCTTTAGCTGAACACTATGCAGAGGTCTCACTACACTAACTTGTAGCTTTAGCTGAACACTGTGAGAAGGACGCACTACACTAACTTGTAGCTTTAGCTGAACACTGTGCAGAGGTCGCACTACACTAACTTATAGATTTAGCTGAACACTGTGAGGTTGATGCACTACGCTAACTTGTAGATTTAGCTGAACACTGTGAGGAGGACACACTACACTAACTTGTAGCTTTAGCTGAACACTGTGAGGAGGACGCACTACACTAACTTGTAGCTTTAGCTGAACACTGTGCACTACACTAACTTGTAGCTTTAGCCGAACACTATGCAGAGGTCACACTAAACTAACTTGTAGCTTTAGCTGAACACTGTGAGGAGGACGCAGTGCACTAACTTATAGCTTTAGCTGAACACTGTGCACTGCACTAACTTGTAGCTTTAGATGGACATTGTGATGAGGACGCACTACACTAACTTGTAGCTTTTGCTGAACACTGTGCAGAGGTCGCACTACACTAACTTGTAGCTTTAGCTGAACACTGTTCAGAGGACGCACTTCACTAACTTGTAGCTTTAGCTGAACACTGTGCAGAGATCACGCTACATTAACTTGTAGCTTTAGCTGAACACTGTGAGGAGGATGCACTAAACTAAATTGTACTGCAGCTTTAGCTGAACACTGTGAAGAGGTTGCACTACACTAACTTGTAGCTTTAGCTAAACACTGTGAGGAGGACACACTACACTAACTTGTAGCTTTAGCTGAACACTGTGCAGAGGTCAAACTACACTAACATGTAGCTTTAGCTGAACACAGTTTAGAGGATGTACTACACTAACTTGTAGCTTTAGGTGAACACTGTGAGGAGGATGCACTACACTAACTTGTAGCTTTAGCTGAACACTATGCAGAGGTCTTACTACACTAACTTGTAGCTTTAGATGAACATTGTTCAGAGGACGCACTACACTAACTTGTAGCTTTAGCTGAACACTGTGAAGAGGTTGCACTACACTAACTTGTAGCTTTAGCTAAACACTGTGAGGAGGACACACTACACTAACTTGTAGCTTTAGCTGAACACTGTGAGGAGGATGCGGTACACTAACTTGTAGCTTTAGCTGAACACTCTGCACTACACTAACTTGTATCTTTAGCTGAACACTGTTCAGAGGACTCACTACACTAACTTGTAGCTTTAGCTGAACACTGTGCAGAGGTCGCAATACATTAACTTGTAGCTTTAGCTGAACACTGCGCACTACACTAACTTGTACCTTTAGATGAACACTGTTTAGAGGATGTACTACACTAACTTGTAGCTTTAGCTGAACACTGTGAGGAGGATGCACTACACTAACTTGTAGCTTTAGCTGAACACTATGCAGAGGTCTCACTACACTAACTTGTAGCTTTAGCTGAACACTGTGAGGAGGACGCATTACACTAACTTGTAGCTTTAGCTGAGCACTGTGAGAAGGACGCACTACACTAACTTGTAGCTTTATCTGAACACTTTGCAGAGTTCACACTGCACTAACTTGTAGCTTTAGCTGAACACTGTGAGGAGGATGCACTACACTAACTTGTAGCTTTAGCTGAACACTGCGCACTACACTAACTTGTAGCTTCAGATGAACACTGTTTAGAGGATGCACTACACTAAATTGTAGATTTAGCTGAACACTGTGAGGAGGACACACTACACTAACTTGTAGCTTTAGCTGAACACTATGCAGAGGTTTCACTACACTAACTTGTAGCTTTAGCTGAACACTGTGAGAAGGACGCACTACACTAACTTGTAGCTTTAGCTAAACACTGTGCAGAGGTCGCACTACACTAACTTGTAGCTTTAGCTGAACACTGTGAGGTTTATGCACTACACTAACTTGTAGCTTTAGCTGAACACTGTGAGGAGGATGCACTACACTAACTTGTAGCTTTAGCTGAACACTGTGCACTACACTAACTTGTAGCTTTAGATGGACATTGTGATGAGGACTCACTACACTAACTTGTAGCTTTTGCTGAACCCTGTGCAGAGGTCGCACTACACTAACTTGTAGCTTTAGCTGAACACTGTTCAGAGGACGCACTTCACTAACTTGTAGCTTTAGGTGAACACTGTGCAGAGATCACGCTACATTAACTTGTAGCTTTAGCTGAACACTGTGAGGCGGATGCACTAAACTAACTTGTACTGCAGCTTTAGCTGAACACTGTGCACTACACTAACTTGTAGCTTTAGATGAACATTGTTCAGAGGACGCACTACACTAACTTGTAGCTTTAGCTGAACACTGTGAAGAGGTTGCACTACACTAACTTGTAGCTTTAACTAAACACTGTGAGGAGGACACACTACACTAACTTGTAGCATTAGCTGAACACTGTGCAGAGGTCACACTACACTAACTTGTAGCTTTAGCTGAACACAGTGAGGAGGATGCGCTACACTAACTTGTAGCTTTAGCTGAACACTCTGCACTAAACTAACTTGTATCTTTAGCTGAACACTGTTCAGAGGACTCACTACACTTACTTGTAGCTTTAGCTGAACACTGTGCAGAGGTCGCACTACATTAACTTGTAGCTTTAGCTGAACACTGTGAGGAGGACGCATTACACTAACTTGTAGCTTTAGCTGAACACTGTGAGGAGGACACACTACACTAACTTGTAGCTTTAGCTGAACACTGCGCACTACACTAACTTGTAGCTTTACCTGAACACTGTGAGGAGGACGAGCTACACTAACTTTTAGCTTTAGCTAAACACTATGCGGAGGTCGCACTATGCTAACTTGTAGCTTTATCTGAACACTGAGAGGAGGACGCACTACACTAACTTGTAGCTTTAGCTAAACACTGTTCAGAGGATGTACTACACTAACTTGTAGCTTTAGCTGAACACTGTGAGAAGGACGCACTACACTAACTTGTAGCTTTATCTGAACACTTTGCAGAGGTCACACTACACTAACTTGTAGCTTTAGCTGAACACTGCGCACTACACTAACTTGTAGCTTTACCTGAACACTGTGAGGAGGACGAGCTACACTAACTTGTAGCTTTAGCTAAACACTATGCAGAGGTCGCACTATGCTAACTTGTAGCTTTATCTGAACACTGAGAGGAGGACGCACTACACTAACTTTTAGCTTTAGGTGAACACTGTGAGAAGGATGCACTACACTAACTTGTAGCTTTATCTGAACACTTTGCAGAGGTCACACTACACTAACTTGTAGCTTTAGCTGAACACTGTGAGGAGGATGCACTACACTAACTTGTAGCTTTTGCTGAACACTGTGCAGAGGTCGCACTACACTAACTTGTAGCTTTAGCTGAACACTGTGAGGAGGACGCACTACACTAACTTGTAGCTGTAGCTGAACACTGTGCAGAGGTCACGCTACATTAACTTGTAGCTTTAGCTGAACACTGTAAGGAGGACGCACTACACTAACTTGTAGCTTTAGCTGAACACTCTGCACTACACTAACTTGTAGCTTTAGATGAACACGGTTCAGAGGACGCACTACACTAACTTGTAGCTTTAGCTGAACACTGTGAGGAGGACGCACTACACTAACTTGTAGCTTTAGCTAAACACTATGCAGATTTCGTACTACACTAACTTGTAGCTTTAGCTTAACACTGTGACGAGGATGCACTACACTAACTTATAGCTTTAGCTGAACACTGTGAGTAGGACGCACTACACTAACATGTAGCTTTAGCTGAACACTGTGAGGAGGATGCACTACACTAACTTGTAGCTTTAGCTGAACACTGTAAGGAGGACGCACTACACTAACTTGTAGCTTTAGCTGAACACTCTGCACTAAACTAACTTGTAGCTTTAACTGAACACTATGCAGAGGTTGCACTACACTAACTTGTAGCTTTAGCTGAACACTGTGAGGAGGACGCACTACACTAACTTGTAGCTTTAGCTGAACACTGTTTAGAGGATGTACTACACTAACTTGTAGCTTTAGCTGAACACTGTGAGGAGGATGCACTACACTAACTTGTAGCTTTAGCTGAACACTATGCAGAGGTCTCACTACACTAACTTGTAGCTTTAGCTGAACACTGTGAGGAGGACGCATTACACTAACTTGTAGCTTTAGCTGAGCACTGTGAGAAGGACGCACTACACTAACTTGTAGCTTTATCTGAACACTTTGCAGAGTTCGCACTGCACTAACTTGTAGCTTTAGCTGAACACTGTGAGGAGGATGCAATACACTAACTTGTAGCTTTAGCTGAACACTGCGCACTACACTAACTTGTAGCTTCAGATGAACACTGTTTAGAGGATGCACTACACTAAATTGTAGATTTAGCTGAACACTGTGAGGAGGACACACTACACTAACTTGTAGCTTTAGCTGAACACTATGCAGAGGTTTCACTACACTAACTTGTAGCTTTAGCTGAACACTGTGAGAAGGACGCACTACACTAACTTGTAGCTTTAGCTAAACACTGTGCAGAGGTCGCACTACACTAACTTGTAGCTTTAGCTGAACACTGTGAGGTTTATGCACTACACTAACTTGTAGCTTTAGCTGAACACTGTGAGGAGGATGCACTACACTAACTTGTAGCTTTAGCTGAACACTGTGCACTACACTAACTTGTAGCTTTAGATGGACATTGTGATGAGGACTCACTACACTAACTTGTAGCTTTTGCTGAACCCTGTGCAGAGGTCGCACTACACTAACTTGTAGCTTTAGCTGAACACTGTTCAGAGGACGCACTTCACTAACTTGTAGCTTTAGGTGAACACTGTGCAGAGATCACGCTACATTAACTTGTAGCTTTAGCTGAACACTGTGAGGCGGATGCACTAAACTAACTTGTACTGCAGCTTTAGCTGAACACTGTGCACTACACTAACTTGTAGCTTTAGATGAACATTGTTCAGAGGACGCACTACACTAACTTGTAGCTTTAGCTGAACACTGTGAAGAGGTTGCACTACACTAACTTGTAGCTTTAACTAAACACTGTGAGGAGGACACACTACACTAACTTGTAGCTTTAGCTGAACACTGTGCAGAGGTCACACTACACTAACTTGTAGCTTTAGCTGAACACAGTGAGGAGGATGCGCTACACTAACTTGTAGCTTTAGCTGAACACTCTGCACTACACTAACTTGTATCTTTAGCTGAACACTGTTCAGAGGACTCACTACACTTACTTGTAGCTTTAGCTGAACACTGTGCAGAGGTCGCACTACATTAACTTGTAGCTTTAGCTGAACACTGTGAGGAGGACGCATTACACTAACTTGTAGCTTTAGCTGAACACTGTGAGGAGGACACACTACACTAACTTGTAGCTTTAGCTGAACACTGCGCACTACACTAACTTGTAGCTTTACCTGAACACTGTGAGGAGGACGAGCTACACTAACTTTTAGCTTTAGCTAAACACTATGCGGAGGTCGCACTATGCTAACTTGTAGCTTTATCTGAACACTGAGAGGAGGACGCACTACACTAACTTGTAGCTTTAGCTAAACACTGTTCAGAGGATGTACTACACTAACTTGTAGCTTTAGCTGAACACTGTGAGAAGGACGCACTACACTAACTTGTAGCTTTATCTGAACACTTTGCAGAGGTCACACTACACTAACTTGTAGCTTTAGCTGAACACTGCGCACTACACTAACTTGTAGCTTTACCTGAACACTGTGAGGAGGACGAGCTACACTAACTTGTAGCTTTAGCTAAACACTATGCAGAGGTCGCACTATGCTAACTTGTAGCTTTATCTGAACACTGAGAGGAGGACGCACTACACTAACTTTTAGCTTTAGGTGAACACTGTGAGAAGGATGCACTACACTAACTTGTAGCTTTATCTGAACACTTTGCAGAGGTCACACTACACTAACTTGTAGCTTTAGCTGAACACTGTGAGGAGGATGCACTACACTAACTTGTAGCTTTTGCTGAACACTGTGCAGAGGTCGCACTACACTAACTTGTAGCTTTAGCTGAACACTGTGAGGAGGACGCACTACACTAACTTGTAGCTGTAGCTGAACACTGTGCAGAGGTCACGCTACATTAACTTGTAGCTTTAGCTGAACACTGTAAGGAGGACGCACTACACTAACTTGTAGCTTTAGCTGAACACTCTGCACTACACTAACTTGTAGCTTTAGATGAACACGGTTCAGAGGACGCACTACACTAACTTGTAGCTTTAGCTGAACACTGTGAGGAGGACGCACTACACTAACTTGTAGCTTTAGCTAAACACTATGCAGATTTCGTACTACACTAACTTGTAGCTTTAGCTTAACACTGTGACGAGGATGCACTACACTAACTTATAGCTTTAGCTGAACACTGTGAGTAGGACGCACTACACTAACATGTAGCTTTAGCTGAACACTGTGAGGAGGATGCACTACACTAACTTGTAGCTTTAGCTGAACACTGTAAGGAGGACGCACTACACTAACTTGTAGCTTTAGCTGAACACTCTGCACTAAACTAACTTGTAGCTTTAACTGAACACTATGCAGAGGTTGCACTACACTAACTTGTAGCTTTAGCTGAACACTGTGAGGAGGACGCACTACACTAACTTGTAGCTTTAGCTGAACACTTTGCACTACACTAACTTGTAGTTTTATCTGAACATCATGAAGAGGTCGCACTACACTAACTTGTAGCTTTAGCTGAACACTGTGAGGAGAATGCACTACACTAACTTGTAGCTTTACTTAAACACTATGCAGAGGACGCACTACACTAACTTGTAGCTTTAGCTGCACACTGTTCAGAGGATGTACTACACTAACTTGTAGCTTTAGCTGAACACTATGAGAAGGATGCACTATACTAACTTGTAGCTTTTGCTGAACACTGTGCACTACACTAACTTGTAGCTTTACTTAAACACTATGCAGAGGACGCACTACACTAACTTGTAGCTTTAGCTGCACACTGTTCAGAGGATGTACTACACTAACTTGTAGCTTTAGCTGAACACTGTGAGAAGGATGCACTATACTAACTTGTAGCTTTTGCTGAACACTGTGCAGAGGTCGCACTGCACTAACTTGTAGCTTTAGCTGAACACTGCACACTACACTAACTTGTAGCTTTACCTGAACACTGTGAGGAGGACAAGCTACACTAACTTGTAGCTTTAGCTAAACACTATGCAGAGGTCGCACTATGATAACTTATAGCTTTATCTGAACACTGAGAGGAGGACGCACTACACTAACTTTTAGCTTTAGGTGAACACTGTGAGAAGGATGCACTACACTAACTTGTAGCTTTATCTGAACGCTTTGCAGAGGTCACACTAAACTAACTTGTAGCTTTAGCTGAACACTGTGAGGAGGACGCACTACACTAACTTGTAGCTTTTGCTGAACACTGTGCAGAGGTCGCACTACACTAACTTGTAGCTTTAGCTGAACACAGTTCAGAGGACGCACTAAGCTAACTTGTAGCTGTAGCTGAACACTGTGCAGAGGTCACGGTACATTAACTTGTAGCTTTAGCTGAACACTGTGAGGAGGACGCACTACACTAACTTGTAGCTTTAGCTGAACACTCTGCACTACACTAACTTGTAGCTTTAGCTGAACACTGTTCAGAGGACACTCTACACTAACTTGTAGCTTTAGCTGAACACTGTGAAGAGGACGCACTACACTAACTTGCAGCTTTAGCTGAACACTGTGCACTACACTAACTTGTAGCTTTACTTAAACACTATGCAGAGGACGCACTACACTAACTTGTAGCTTTAGCTGAACACTGTGAGGAGGACGCACTATACTAACTTGTAGCTTTAGCTGAACACTGTGCAGAGGTCGCACTACACTAACTTGTAGCTTTAGCTGAACACTGCGCACTACACTAACTTGTAGCTTTACCTGAACACTGTGAGGAGGACGAGCTACACTAACTTGTAGCTTTAGCTAAACACTATGCAGAGGTCGCACTATGCTAACTTGTAGCTTTATCTGAACACTGAGAGGAGGACGCACTACACTAACTTTTAGCTTTAGGTGAACACTGTGAGAAGGATGCACTACACTAACTTGTAGCTTTATCTGAACACTTTGCAGAGGTCACACTACACTAACTTGTAGCTTTAGCTGAACACTGTGAGGAGGATGCACTACACTAACTTGTAGCTTTTGCTGAACACTGTGCAGAGGTCGCACTACACTAACTTGTAGCTTTAGCTGAACACTGTGAGGAGGACGCACTACACTAACTTGTAGCTGTAGCTGAACACTGTGCAGAGGTCACGCTACATTAACTTGTAGCTTTAGCTGAACACTGTAAGGAGGACGCACTACACTAACTTGTAGCTTTAGCTGAACACTCTGCACTACACTAACTTGTAGCTTTAGATGAACACGGTTCAGAGGACGCACTACACTAACTTGTAGCTTTAGCTGAACACTGTGAGGAGGACGCACTACACTAACTTGTAGCTTTAGCTAAACACTATGCAGATTTCGTACTACACTAACTTGTAGCTTTAGCTTAACACTGTGACGAGGATGCACTACACTAACTTATAGCTTTAGCTGAACACTGTGAGTAGGACACACTACACTAACATGTAGCTTTAGCTGAACACTGTGAGGAGGATGCACTACACTAACTTTTAGCTTTAGCTGAACACTGTAAGGAGGACGCACTACACTAACTTGTAGCTTTAGCTGAACACTCTGCACTAAACTAACTTGTAGCTTTAACTGAACACTATGCAGAGGTTGCACTACACTAACTTGTAGCTTTAGCTGAACACTGTGAGGAGGACGCACTACACTACCTTGTAGCTTTAGCTGAACACTTTGCACTACGCTAACTTGTAGTTTTATCTGAACATCATGAAGAGGTCGCACTACACTGACTTGTAGCTTTAGCTGAACACTGTGAGGAGAATGCACTACACTAACTTGTAGCTTTAGCTGAATACTGTGAGGAGGACGCACTACACTAACTTGTAGCTTTAGCTGAACACAGTGAGGAGGACTCACTACACTAACTTGTAGCTTTAGCTGAACACTGTGAAGAGGACGCACTACACTAACTTGCAGCTTTAGCTGAACACTGTGCACTACACTAACTTGTAGCTTTACTTAAACACTATGCAGAGGACGCACTACACTAACTTGTAGCTTTAGCTGCACACTGTTCAGAGGATGTACTACACTAACTTGTAGCTTTAGCTGAACACTGTGAGAAGGATGCACTATACTAACTTGTAGCTTTTGCTGAACACTGTGCAGAGGTCGCACTGCACTAACTTGTAGCTTTAGCTGAACACTGCACACTACACTAACTTGTAGCTTTACCTGGAGGAGGACAAGCTACACTAACTTGTAGCTTTAGCTAAACACTATGCAGAGGTCGCACTATGATAACTTGTAGCTTTATCTGAACACTGAGAGGAGGACGCACTACACTAACTTTTAGCTTTAGGTGAACACTGTGAGAAGGATGCACTACACTAACTTGTAGCTTTATCTGAACGCTTTGCAGAGGTCACACTAAACTAACTTGTAGCTTTAGCTGAACACTGTGAGGAGGACGCACTACACTAACTTGTAGCTTTTGCTGAACACTGTGCAGAGGTCGCACTACACTAACTTGTAGCTTTAGCTGAACACAGTTCAGAGGACGCACTAAGCTAACTTGTAGCTGTAGCTGAACACTGTGCAGAGGTCACGGTACATTAACTTGTAGCTTTAGCTGAACACTGTGAGGAGGACGCACTACACTAACTTGTAGCTTTAGCTGAACACTCTGCACTACACTAACTTGTAGCTTTAGCTGAACACTGTTCAGAGGACACTCTACACTAACTTGTAGCTTTAGCTGAACACTGTGCAGAATTCGCACTACACTAACTTGTAGCTTTAACTAAACACTATGAGGAGGACACACTACACTAACTTGTAGCTTTAGCTGAACACTGTGAGGAGGACGCACTACTCTAACTTGTAGCTTTAGCTGAACACTGTGAGGAGGACACATTACACTAACTTGTAGCTTTAGCTGAATGCTGTGCACTACACTAACTTGTAGCTTTAGCTGAACACTGTGAGGAGGACTCACTACACTAACTTGTAGCTTTAGCTGAACACTGTGAAGAGGACGCACTACACTAACTTGCAGCTTTAGCTGAACACTGTGCACTACACTAACTTGTAGCTTTACTTAAACACTATGCAGAGGACGCACTACACTAACTTGTAGCTTTAGCTGAACACTGTGAGGAGGACGCACTATACTAACTTGTAGCTTTAGCTGAACACTGTGCAGAGGTCGCACTACACTAACTTGTAGCTTTAGCTCAACACTGTGAGGAGGATGCACTACACTAACTTGTAGCTTTAGCTGAACACTGTGAGGAGGACGCACTACACTAACTTGTAGCTTTAGCAGAAGTCGCACTACACTAACTTGTAGCTTTAGCTGAACACTGTGACGAGGATGCACTACACTAACTTATAGCTTTAGCTGAACACTGTGAGTAGGACGCACTACACTAACATGTAGCTTTAGCTGAACACTGTGAGGAGGATGCACTACACTAACTTGTAGCTTTAACTGAACACTGTAAGGAGGACACACTACACTAACTTGTAGCTTTAGCTGAACACTCTGCACTACACTAACTTGTAGCTTTAACTGAACACTATGCAGAGGTTGCACTACACTAACTTGTAGCTTTAGCTGAACACTGTGAGGAGGACGCACTACACTAACTTGTAGCTTTAGCTGAACACTGTGAGGAGGACTCACTACACTAACTTGTAGCTTTAGCTGAACACTGTGAGGAGGACGCACTACACTAACTTGCAGCTTTAGCTGAACACTGTGCACTAAACTAACTTGTAGCTTTACCTAAACACTATGCAGAGGTTGCACTACACTAACTTGTAGCTTTAGCTGAACACTGTGAGGAGGACGCACTATACTAACTTGTAGCTTTAGCTGGACACTGTGCAGAGGTCGCAATACACTAACTTGTAGCTTTAGCTCAACACTGTGAGGAGGATGCACTACACTAACTTGTAGCTTTAGCTGAACACTGTGAGGAGACGCACTACACTAACTTGTAGCTTTAGCAGAAGTCGCACTACACTAACTTGTTGCTTTAGCTGAACACTGTGAGGAGGACGCATTACACTAACTTGTAGCTTTAGCTGAACACTGTGAGGAGAACACACTACACTAACTTGTAGCTTTACCTGAACACTGTGAGGAGGACGAGCTACACTAACTTGTAGCTTTAGCTAAACACTATGCAGAGGTCGCACTATGCTAACTTGTAGCTTTATCTGAACACTGAGAGGAGGACGCACTACACTAACTTGTAGCTTTAGCTGCACACTGTTCAGAGGATGTACTACACTAACTTGTAGCTTTAGCTGAACACTGTGAGAAGGATGCACTATACTAACTTGTAGCTTTTGCTGAACACTGTGCAGAGGTCGCACTGCACTAACTTGTAGCTTTAGCTGAACACTGCACACTACACTAACTTGTAGCTTTACCTGAACACTGTGAGGAGGACAAGCTACACTAACTTGTAGCTTTAGCTAAACACTATGCAGAGGTCGCACTATGATAACTTGTAGCTTTATCTGAACACTGAGAGGAGGACGCACTACACTAACTTTTAGCTTTAGGTGAACACTGTGAGAAGGATGCACTACACTAACTTGTAGCTTTATCTGAACGCTTTGCAGAGGTCACACTAAACTAACTTGTAGCTTTAGCTGAACACTGTGAGGAGGACGCACTACACTAACTTGTAGCTTTTGCTGAACACTGTGCAGAGGTCGCACTACACTAACTTGTAGCTTTAGCTGAACACAGATCAGAGGACGCACTACACTAACTTGTAGCTGTAGCTGAACACTGTGCAGAGGTCACGCTACATTAACTTGTAGCTTTAGCTGAACACTGTGAGGAGGACGCACTACACTAACTTGTAGCTTTAGCTGAACACTCTGCACTACACTAACTTTTAGCTTTAGCTGAACACTGTAAGGAGGACACACTACACTAACTTGCAGCTTTAGCTGACAACTGTGCAGAATTCGCACTACACTAACTTGTAGCTTTAACTAAACACTGTGAGGAGGACACACTACACTAACTTGTAGCTTTAGCTGAACACTGTGAGGAGGACGCACTACTCTAACTTGTAGCTTTAGCTGAACACTGTGAGGAGGACGCACTACACTAACTTGTAGCTTTAGCTGAATGCTGTGCACTACACTAACTTGTAGCTTTAGATGAACACTGTTCAGAGGACGCACTACACTAACTTGTAGCTTTAGCTGAACACTGTGAGGAGGACGCACTACACTAACTTGTAGCTTTAGCTAAACACTATGCAGAGGTCACACTACACTAACTTGTAGCTTTAGCTGAACACTGTGACGAGGATGCACTACACTAACTTATAGCATTAGCTGAACACTGTGAGGAGGACGCACTACACTAACATATAGCTTTAGCTGAACACTGTGAGGAGGATGCACTACACTAACTTGTAGCTTTAGCTGAACACTGTGAGGAGGACGCACTACACTAACTTGTAGCTTTAGCTGAACACTGTGCACTACACTAACTTGTAGCTTTACCTGAACACTATGCAGAGGTTGCACTACACTAACTTGTAGCTTTAGCTGAACACTGTGAGGAGGACGCACTACACTAACTTGTAGCTTTAGCTGAACACTGTGCACTACGCTAACTTGTAGCTTTAGCTGAACACTGTGCACTACACTAACTTGTAGTTTTATCTGAACATCATGCAGAGGTCGCACTACACTAACTTGTAGCTTTAGCTGAACACTGTGAGGAGGATGCACTACACTAACTTGTAGCTTTAGCTGAACACTGTGAGGAGGACGCACTACACTAACTTGTAGCTTTAGCTGAACACTGTGAGGAGGACTTACTACACTAACTTGTAGCTTTAGCTAAACACTGTGAGGAGGACGCACTACACTAACTTGCAGCTTTAGCTGAACACTGTGCACTACACTAACTTGTATCTTTACCTAAACACTATGCAGAGGTTGCACTACACTAACTTGTAGCTTTAGCTGAACACTGTGCAGAGGTCGCACTACACTAACTTGTAGCTTTAGCTCAACACTGTGAGGAGGATGCACTACACTAACTTGTAGCTTTAGCTAAACACTTTGAGGAGGACGCACTACACTAACTTGTAGCTTTAGCAGAAGTCGCACTACACTAACTTGTAGCTTTAGCTGAACACTGTGAGAAGGACGCATTACACTAACTTGTAGCTTTAGCTGAACACTGTGAGGAGGACACACTACACTAACTTGTAGCTTCAGCTGAACACTGTGCACTACAATAACTTGTAGCTTTACATGAACACTGTTCAGAGGACGCACTACACTAACTTGTAGCTTTAGCTGAACACTGTTCAGAGGATGTACTACACTAACTTGTAGCTTTAGCTGAACACTGCACACTACACTAACTTGTAGCTTTGGCTGAACACTATGCAGAGGTCGCACTACACGAACTTGTAGCTTTAGCTGTACACTGTGAGGAGGATGCACTACTCTAACTTGTAGCTTTAGCTGAACACTGTGAGGAGGACGCACTACACTAACTTGTAGCTTTAGCTGAACACTGTGGGGAGGACGCACTACACTAACTTGTAGCTTTAGCACTGTGCACTATACTAACTTGTAGCTTTAACTGCACACTATGCAGAGGTCGCACTACACTATTTTGTAGCTTTAGCTGAACACTGTGAGGAGGATGCACTATACTAAATTGTAGCTTTTGCTGAACACTGTGCAGAGGTCGCACTGCACTAACTTGTAGCTTTAGCTGAACACTGCGCACTACACTAACTTGTAGCTTTACCTGAACACTGTGAGGAGGACAAGCTACACTAACTTGTAGCTTTAGCTAAACACTATGCAGAGGTCGCACTATGCTAACTTGTAGCTTTATCTGAACACTGAGAGGAGGACGCACTACACTCTTTTAGCTTTAGGTGAACACTGTGAGAAGGATGCACTACACTAACTTGTAGCTTTATCTGAACACTTTGCAGAGGTCACACTAAACTAACTTGTAGCTTTAGCTGAACACTGTTCAGAGGACGCACTACACTAACTTGTAGCTGTAGCTGAACACTGTGCAGAGGTCACGCTACATTAACTTGTAGCTTTAGCTGAACACTGTGAGGAGGACGCACTACACTAACTTGTAGCTTTAGCTGAACACTCTGCACTACACTAACTTGTAGCTTTAGCTGAACACTGTTCAGAGGAAACACTACACTAACTTGTAGCTTTAGCTGAACACTGTGCAGAATTCGCACTACACTAACTTGTAGCTTTAACTAAACACTGTGAGGAGGACACACTACACTAACTTGTAGCTTTAGCTGAACACTGTGAGGAGGACGCACTACTCTAACTTGTAGCTTTAGCTGAACACTGTGAGGAGGACGCACTACACTAACTTGTAGCATTAGCTGAACGCTGTGCACTACACTAACTTGTAGCTTTAGATGAACACTGTTCAGAGGACGCACTACACTAACTTGTAGCTTTAGCTGAACACTGTGAGGAGGACGCACTACACTAACTTGTAGCTTTAGCTAAACACTATGCAGAGGTCGCACTACACTAACTTGTAGCTTTAGCTGAACACTGTGACGAGGATGCACTACACTAACTTATAGCATTAGCTGAACACTGTGAGGAGGACGCACTACACTAACATATAGCTTTAGCTGAACACTGTGAGAAGGATGCACTACACTAACTTGTAGCTTTAGCTGAACACTGTGAGGAGGACGCACTACACTAACTTGTAGCTCTAGCTGAACACTGTGCACTACACTAACTTGTAGCTTTACCTGAACACTATGCAGAGGTTGCACTACACTAACTTGTAGCTTTAGCTGAACACTGTGAGGAGGACGCACTACACTAACTTGTAGCTTTAGCTGAACACTGTGCACTATGCTAACTTGTAGCTTTAGCTGAACACTGTGCACTACACTAACTTGTAGTTTTATCTGAACATCATGCAGAGGTCGCACTACACTAACTTATAGCTTTAGCTGAACACTGTGAGGAGGATGCACTACACTAACTTGTAGCTTTAGCTGAACACTGTGAGGAGGACGCACTACACTAACTTGTAGCTTTAGCTGAACACTGTGAGGAGGACTCACTACACTAACTTGTAGCTTTAGCTGAACACTGTGAGGAGGACGCACTACACTAACTTGCAGCTTTAGCTGAACACTGTGCACTACACTAACTTGTAGCTTTACCTAAACACTATGCAGAGGTTGCACTACACTAACTTGTAGCTTTAGCTGAACACTGTGAGGAGGACGCACTATACTAACTTGTAGCTTTAGCTGAACACTGTGCAGAGGTCGCACTACACTAACTTGTAGCTTTAGCTCAACACTGTGAGCAGGATGCACTACACTAACTTGTAGCTTTAGCTGAACACTTTGAGGAGGACGCACTACACTAACTTGTAGCTTTAGCAGAAGTCGCACTACACTAACTTGTAGCTTTAGCTGAACACTGTGAGGAGGACGCATTACACTAACTTGTAGCTTTAGCTGAACACTGTGAGGAGGACACACTACACTAACTTGTAGCTTTAGCTGAACACTGTGCACTACAATAACTTGTAGCTTTAGATGAACACTGTTCAGAGAACGCACTACACTAACTTGTAGCTTTAGCTGAACACTGTTCAGAGGATGTACTACACTAACTTGTAGCTTTAGCTGAACACTGCGCACTACACTAACTTGTAGCATTACCTGAACACTGTGAGGAGGACGAACTACACTAATTTGTAGCTTTAGCTAAACACTATGCAGTGGTCGCATTATGCTAACTTGTAGCTTTATCTGAACACTGAGAGAAGGACGCACTACACTAACTTTTAGCTTTAGGTGAACACTGTGAGAAGGATGCACTACACTAACTTGTAGCTTTATCTGAACACTTTGCAGAGGTCGCACTACACTAACTTGTAGCTTTAGCTGAACACTGTGAGGAGGACGCACTACACTAACTTGTAGCTTTAGCTGAACACTGCACACTACACTAACTTGTAGCTTTGGCTGAACACTATGCAGAGGTCGCACTTCATGAACTTGTAGCTTTAGCTGAACACTGTGAGGAGGATGCACTACTCTAACTTGTAGCTTTAGCTGAACACTGTGAGGAGGACGCACTACACTAACTTGTAGCTTTAGCTGAACACTGTGGGGAGGACGCACTACACTAACTTGTAGCTTTAGCACTGTGCACTACACTAACTTGTAGCTTTAACTGCACACTATGCAGTGGTCACACTACACTATTTTGTAGCTTTAGCTGAACACTGTGAGGAGGATGCACTATACTAACTTGTAGCTTTTGCTGAACACTGTGCAGAGGTCGCACTGCACTAACTTGTAGCTTTAGCTGAACACTGTGAGGAGGACGCACTACACTAACTTGTAGCTTTAGCTGAACACTGTGAGGAGGACGCACTACACTAACTGTAAATAGTCTAGCTGCCTGACTGTGGTACTAATAGGATCAGAACACCAGCAATTTTCTTCAGGTAGTTGTAAATACGTTGCATATATATACACAATACACTGTAAGTGCAGCTACCTCACTGACTGTCCTGCCTAATCTATCTAACTTAAATCAAATGACACTGTCTCTCTGTCTCTGTCTCTTAACGCCAGAACACACAGTAAACAGGGCCGCCGTACAGGTGGCCTTATATACTGTGGGGCGTGTACTAAACCCCCTGAGCCATAATTGGCCAAAGCCACCCTGGCTTTGGCCAATTACAGCTCTCTCTACAGACGGCACTGTGATTGGCCAAGCATGCGGGTCATAGTGCTTGCTTGGCCAATCATCAGCCAGCAATGCACTGCGATGCTGCAGTGAATTATGGGCCGTTCACGCCACACTAATTTGGTGCGAACGGCCCATATCATTCGCATTTTGGCGAACGGCGAACAGACGATGTTCGAGTCAAACGTGGGTTCGACTCGAACACGAAGCTCTTCCCTAGTTACCACAACACCATTATTATCTTGTATTTTTTAACCTCAAGGCAGTTGGTTGGTGTTTGTGTCCCTTGGTAATTTGACATTGTATTTTTGAAATGTACCTGCCTACTCACAAACAAACTGGCCTTTTTTTTAAGTTAAACAAGTATTTATGAAAAATAAATAGCCATTTATTATAGGTCATAACAAAATAAAGAGGAAGGCAACGCTGGAGAAACTGGTGAAATTTGCCAAGCCTTTGTACCCCAGGGCACACATCAATTATTTTACAGTCAAAATTGGTGGCCTGTGGAGTCCATATAATAGTGAGCACAATCCGGTCCAGGACTACAAGAGACCAGGAACAGCAGCAGATGACATATATATCCCCAGGCTGTGGTCTTCCCAAAGCCTGTGTCTTTTGTCAGACCAGACTGAACCCAGGCAATCACTTTCTTGTCTTCCTTTCATGCTTCCTTCCACGCTTGCTTCCAGGCTGTGGCTCTGGTGTTGTAGTTGTGGCAGGAGGTGGAGGAGGAAGAGGACCATGGTTGAACTCACAATCGTGGCTTTGGCTTTTTAAGTTTGCCTCTCAACCCCTTAATTAGGGCTTGTAACATAACTTCCTCACATAAGAGGCATTGGCCCTCCTCCATTTCCTGCATTTTGCAGGCTGCCAGATAGGCATAGTCCAATTGATTATTGGGGGGTTCTGAGGGCCGCAGTAGCCTTCCGAAATAGGCCAAGCGCTGCTTCCCCCAGGTTACTCCTCTTCCTGGGACTTTTTTGTGGAAAGCAGAGGGGACGCACCTGGGTTTCGGGCAGGCTACTGGGCCTGGCCACCTCCTGGCTGCCACTTTCCCCTGCCACCTCCTGGCTGCCACTTTTCATGTCCTCCTCTTGGCTGAGACTTTCCTGTGTATGAAAAAGGGACATAGATTTAGTTTTGAGTTCATCAATCACACACAGCTCATGACTGTTGCAAATTGAATGTTAACAAATAGAAAAGACTAACATTCTGACCCCAGCATTTTCCATTCTTGTCCCAATCATTTGTGACCACTACTGTCTATTGATATTTAAAACACTTTGTAAAATCAGAAATTACTGATCAATAATAACATCTAGTTAACATCATTAATTATTTGACTAGAAATATGTTGAACAATGCTATACCTGGCTCAAGATGGGCTCCTCCACTTCTTCCTGGCTGGAAGGCCCAGGTTGGAAGTCGGAAGCCTCCACTGAGGTGGAAAGAAGCCTTGAAGGAAGATTGGAGAGTGCTGGCCTGGGTTCAGTCTGGCCTGTCAGTAAATGCAATCTGTCATAGTACCACAGCCTGGGTACTTAAATGTCATCTGCTGCAGCTCCTGATCTCTGGGAATCCTGGACCTTCTTGCACTCCCTATTATAAGTGCTCCTCATGCCACCAATTAGGGCCTTCAAATAGGAAATTTCTGCCGTGGGGATCACCAATTTCACAAATTTCAGCAATTGATCCAGCGCTGCCTGCCTCTTTCTTTTATTGGTATAAATGGGGTGGTTTACCTGCCACAGACAGAGCAGCTCCCTGTACATATCAATGAATATGGGGATAAAGTACTGATCATTGAATAGATCCATTTTCTCTGCAAGACACAACACAAGACAACCCCTAATGTCAGGCTAAACTCTCCTAATCTTGTCCCAATATAGGCCTCAATCTAGAAGCAGTATAGGCCACTGATGCACCAAGTTAAAATTGTACCTTCGTTAGAACGATCGGTGCTTCCGCTACTCCTTCCTCTGCTCACAGATAGTACGTACAACACACGCATGTTACGCTTTATATATACTGCGCATGTGTGAAACTCCGCCCACCCCAGACGTTCTTTCTAGTATATTCCCTGCCCCTTGTCTTTCGACGCAGTGGGAGAGCACATGGTGGAGAGACAACAAGTTCATGAAGACAGCAAAGACAAAAGCCCAGAGCCACAAACGTCCCGATCCTGGAGGATATTTAAGGCCTCAAATATGGCCTTTATAGAGCTGGTGGAGACGGTGGACCTCTTCAAGAGGGCCAACTATGATGGGAAGCAAGGACCGTACCCAAACCCAAATGTGAGAAAGGCCAAGATCATGACTAAAGTTGTGAAAAGTCTGCCAAAGGATTTTGGGGTACGGCCATCCAAGGATCAACTGAGGAAACACTGGTCAGACCTGAAATTGAGGGAGCAGGATCAGTACAGAAGAATCAAAAGAGTGCTGCAAAAAAGTAATTTTTTTTTCTCGTGTGTTACCATTCTTCTTCTTACGTTCGTGCTGCTCCATGTGCTTTTCTTTACTGGTGTACAGTTTAAAATGGCAAGTTTCTGGTTCGTGGGCACAGTAATCGTTCGTAGTAAACATTGTTTGTTCACCCACTAATACGATGTTTTTTGCAGATGCCGGTTAACTACATTTGGTCATGCCTATTTGTCTTAAAAGAAGTTTAGTACATTGTTGTCTAGATGGGTTTGTAACTAGAATGAAGTGCAAACTTGATTTAGTGTAAGGAGAGGACACTCAGCAGCTGTTTACACATTTGGACGCAGGAGCACTAATGTGGGACACCATAACAAATTTTTTAGGATGTCCCACACAGATGCTCCAGTAGATACTAGGGGTCTGTACATGTGTGATACTTTAACAAAAAGGTAAGTATTCCAGCTTTGTAAAAGGAAAAAAACATGTCTTCAGCTTTGAACTCTGCCAAAACAAACAATTGTACGACACTTCCAATCAATGTTTCATATTCCTATTTCTTGCCTCAAATATCTGTATGCTAAGTATGCCTTTATTTTATTCACATAGGGGAGAAAAGACTCTGGATGTCTGAGGTCACCAGGGACCCCCAACCTCCTAAAGAAGGGGGAAATCCAAAAACAACAACCAGAGGATGTGGAGGAAGGAGAGGTTTATGAAGTGGGCAAAATAGTGACCACAACAGGTAAGTGTCTGAGACCACAGCTTCAGGTAATAGATGGATGCCTGCATATTTATAATACATGCTTTTTTTTTTTTTAGGTGATGTGGATGTTGTTGAAGAAGAAACACATTTCACATGTGCACAAGTCCTCATCGGGGAGATCATGATGTGCAATCGGGATTTACAGAAGACATCAATGATGTTGAAAAAAGACTCAAAAACATCATTGATGTTTTAGGCAGAATCGAAGACACACCAACATTTATCAAATTCTTTCTATTTTTCTAACTTTTCTCCAAAATTTTGAAAGCCAAATTTTGAAGACACACACACAGTGTGCCAACATGTGCTATCTGCCATCACGGGATATCAAGGTATGCGTTTTGGGGGTGCAACCCCTTCCTCACAAGTAAAGTAGATGAGAGGAAGGGGATGCACCCCCGAAACACGTCCATTGTTCCCCCATGATGGGAGCTAGCACATGTTGACATTAGGCATGGGATCAGGAGGGAAATCCCCATTTTGACTGTCAATTTGTGTGCATCTTCAAAATTTGGCTTTCACAGGGGTGACATCACCCCATCTGATGAAGGCAATATCAACACAGTTTGGACATACTAATGTCTGGTATTGCCTTCATTTTGTCAAAGTTGAACTTTGTAAGTTCCTGAGTTGTGTATTGTTTTATGGTTTTAAACATGCCTGTTTTAACACAAAAAAGGCTTTTTGTACTGTCCAAAACAAATATGTTATTACTAAAATATGTTGGTTTGTTCAAAAACCCTTTTCTAACGCACATGTGAATGTGCACAGACTAATGCCCCGTACACACGGTCGGACTTTGTTCGGACATTCCGACATCAAAATCCTAGGATTTTTTCCGACGGATGTTGGCTCAAACTTGTTTTGCGTACACACGGTCGCACAAAGTTGTCGGAATTTCCGATCGCCCAGAACGCGGTGACGTCAAGCACGTACCACGAGACTAGAAAAGGCCAGTTCAGAACCAAGCGCGGCAGCCTTTGGGCTCCTTTTGCTAATCTTGTGTTAGTAAAAGTTTGGTGAGAGACGATTTGCGCTTTTTCAGACTCGTGGCTTTCAAATCGTTTTCTGCCATTCAGTTTGTGCTTGTGGGTTTGTATCTGCTCTTCAGTGCGTGCAAGCAAGTTCCGCGTGACTTTAAGTAGTCATTGTATTCTTGTTCATTCGTTACTGTTTTTCAGGTCGCTCTTTACAGGCCTTGCTGTTCTTCAGTGTGTTCTGTTACTTCGTTCTGAGCAGCCGACCATTTTCTAGCCATGTTGCGTATGCGTACTCCTTGTAGAGTTCGTGCTGTGCGGGGGCTTGGTGTTGGGGTCCTGACCTTGACACAAGTCCAGTCCATGAACAGGGTGGGGAGTAGGGATGAGCCGAACACCCCCCTGTTCGGTTCGCACCAGAACATGCGAACAGGAAAAAAATTCGTTCGAACACGCGAACACCGTTAAAGTCTATGGGACACGAACATGAATAATCAAAAGTGCTAATTTTAAAGGCTAATATGCAAGTTATTGTCAATAAAAGTGTTTGGGGACCTGGGTCCTGCCCCAGGGGACATGGATCAATGCAAAAAAAAGTTTTAAAAACGGCCGTTTTTTCAGGAGCAGTGATTTTAAAAATGCTTAAAGTCAAACAATAAAAGTGTAATATCCCTTTAAATTTCATACCTGGGGGGTGTCTATAGTATGCCTGTAAAGGGGCGCATGTTTCCCGTGTTTAGAACAGTCTGACAGCAAAATGACATTTTGAAGGAAAAAACTCATTTAAAACTACCGCGGCTATTGCATTGCCGACAATACACATAGAAGTTCATTGATAAAAACGGCATGGGAATTCCCCACAGGGCAACCCCGAACCAAAATTAAAAAAAAAAATGATGTGGGGGTCCCCCTAAATTCCATACAAGGCCCTTCAGGTCTGGTATGGATATTAAGGGGAACCCCAGCCAAAATTTAAAAAAAAAATTGACGTGGGGTTCCCCCTAAATTCCATACCAGACCCTTCAGGTCTGGTATGGATTTTAAGGGGAACCCCGCGCCAAAAAAAAAAAAAAAAAACGGCGTGGGGTCCCCCTAAAAATCCATACCAGACCCTTATCCGAGCACGCAACCTGGCAGGCCGCAGGAAAAGAGGGGGGGACGAGAGTGCGGCCCCCCCCCCCTCCTGAACCGTACCAGGCCACATGCCCTCAACATTGGGAGGGTGCTTTGGGGTAGCCCCCCAAAGCACCTTGTCCCCATGTTGATGAAGACAAGGGCCTCATCCTCACAACCGTGGCCGGTGGTTGTGGGGGTCTGCGGGCGGGGGGCTTATCAGAATCTGGAAGCCCCCTTTACCAAGGGGACCCCCAGATCCCGGCCCCCCCCCTGTGTGAAATGGTAAGGGGTTACTTACCCCTACCATTTCACTAAAAAACTGTCAAAAATGTTAAAAATGACAAGAGACAGTTTTTGACAATTCCTTTATTTAAATGCTTCTTCTTTCTTCCTTCATCTTCTTCTTCTTCTGGTTCTTCTGGCTCTTCTGGTTCTTCCTCCGGCGTTCTCGTCCAGCATCTCCTCCGCGGCGTCTTCTATCTTCTTCTCCTCGGGCCGCTCCGCACCCATGGCATGAGGGGAGGCTCCCGCTCTTCTCTTCATCTTCTTCTTCATCTTCATCTTCTTCTTCATCTTCTTCTTCTTCTTCTCTTCTTCATCTCTTCTTCCTTCTTCATTTCTTCTGCGGGCCGCTCCGCATCCATGCATGGAGGGAGGCTCCCGCTGTGTGACGGCGTCTCTTCGTCTGACGGTTCTTAAATAACGGGGGGCGGGGCCACCCGGTGACCCCGCCCCCCTCTGACGCACGGGACATGACGGGACTTCCCTGTGGCATTCCCCGTGACGTCACAGGGAAGTCCCGTCAATTCACCGTGCGTCAGAGGGGGGGGCGGGGTCACCGGATGGCCCCGCCCCCCGTTATTTAAGAACCGTCAGACGAAGAGACGCCGTCACACAGCGGGAGCCTCCCTCCATGCATGGATGCGGAGCGGCCCGCAGAAGAAATGAAGAAGGAAGAAGAGATGAAGAAGAGAAGAAGAAGAAGAAGATGAAGAAGAAGATGAAGATGAAGAAGAAGATGAAGAGAAGAGCGGGAGCCTCCCCCCCATGCCATGGGTGCGGAGCGGCCCGAGGAGAAGAAGATAGAAGACGCCGCGGAGGAGATGCTGGACGAGAACGCCGGAGGAAGAACCAGAAGAGCCAGAAGAACCAGAAGAAGAAGAAGATGAAGGAAGAAAGAAGAAGCATTTAAATAAAGGAATTGTCAAAAACTGTCTCTTGTCATTTTTAACATTTTTGACAGTTTTTTAGTGAAATGGTAGGGGTAAGTAACCCCTTACCATTTCACACAGGGGGGGGGCCGGGATCTGGGGGTCCCCTTGGTAAAGGGGGCTTCCAGATTCCGATAAGCCCCCCGCCCGCAGACCCCCACAACCACCGGCCACGGTTGTGGGGATGAGGCCCTTGTCTTCATCAACATGGGGACAAGGTGCTTTGGGGGGCTACCCCAAAGCACCCTCCCAATGTTGAGGGCATGTGGCCTGGTACGGTTCAGGAGGGGGGGGGGCCGCACTCTCGTCCCCCCCTCTTTTCCTGCGGCCTGCCAGGTTGCGTGCTCGGATAAGGGTCTGGTATGGATTTTTAGGGGGACCCCACGCCGTTTTTTTTTTTTTTTTTTGGCGCGGGGTTCCCCTTAAAATCCATACCAGACCTGAAGGGTCTGGTATGGAATTTAGGGGGAACCCCATGTCAATTTTTTTTTAAAATTTTGGCTGGGGTTCCCCTTAATATCCATACCAGACCCGAAGGGCCTGGTATGGAATTTAGGGGGACCCCCACATCATTTTTTTTTTTTAATTTTGGTTCGGGGTTGCCCTGTGGGGAATTCCCATGCCGTTTTTATCAATGAACTTCTATGTGTATTGTCGGCAATGCAATAGCCGCGGTAGTTTTAAATGAGTTTTTTCCTTCAAAATGTCATTTTGCTGTCAGACTGTTCTAAACACGGGAAACATGCGCCCCTTTACAGGCATACTATAGACACCCCCCAGGTACGAAATTTAAAGGGATATTACACTTTTATTGTTTGACTTTAAGCATTAATAAAATCACTGCTCCTGAAAAAACGTCCGTTTTTAAAACTTTTTTTTGCATTGATCCATGTCCCCTGGGGCAGGACCCAGGTCCCCAAACACTTTTTATGACAATAACTTGCATATAAGCCTTTAAAATTAGCACTTTTGATTTCTCCCATAGACTTTTAAAGGGTGTTCCGCGGCATTCGAATTTGCCGCGAACACCCCAAATTGTTCGCTGTTCGGCGAACTTGCGAACAGCCAATGTTCGAGTAGAACATGAGTTCGACTCGAACTCGAAGCTCATCCCTAGTGGGGAGGAGTTCATGGACCAAGAATTGGTTGCTTCAGCGTGACCAGTTCTCTCATATGCCTTTGCTCCGTGAGATCCGTGAGAATAATCCTGATGATTTCAGGAACTTTCTCAGGATGACGGACCCCGTGTTTCACCGTCTGTTGGCTTCGCTGACCCCTTATATTAGCAGGCAGGATACCTGCATGAGGCAAGCCATCACTCCGGAGCAGAGGCTGGTCACTACCCTGCGGTACTTGGCGACAGGGAGAAGTCTGCAGGACTTGAAGTTCTCGACAGCCATCTCCCCCCAGGCTCTGGGTATCATCATCCCAGAGACCTGTTCTGTCATCATACAGGTCCTGCAGAAGGAGTATATGAAGGTAAGATTTGTATCCTTTAATATCACATTTTTTTGTATTTAATGTTTGATAATATATTGTATTTCTTTCCTCATTCCCTAATGACCATGATTGGAATATGCTGTGAATGTCCCCTTTGTTCTCATGCATGCAGGATTTTTATGTAATTATTTTTTAAGGTCCTTCATACAGATTGGCCTTCAATAACCTCCCCAGCATGTTCTCTCCTGGCCCTATATTCACCTCATGTAGTCACTTAACAATGTATTTTATCAGCTCCATAGTAGTGCTTTACCCCAAACACCCCCTAAAATGTTTAGAGATGTGATTTTAGCTTTAAATTCTGGCAGAGTGGCAGAGGCTTATTTTTTGTGGTGTCCCCAAATTATTTTTAGTAACCCTCCCTCCCCCCAACTGCTAAGTCAGCTGATCCCAATTCTCTATCTATACTCAATCATCTATCTGCTGACTTTGCCAAACCCATACACACTATACCCATCTGTTTTGTGCTCTGATGTATGGATGAATTACCCAAAGCATGTAGTGCAAGGGCCTGCCTGTATACTTTCAAATGGTATTGTTTAAAGTTTTTGTATCCTATTATTATCTTGATAGGTAATAGCAGAATGTCCAAATGTCCTCAAATGTGTACAGTGTGTATTTATATCTTTGTATTATGAAGCTTCTTACCTGTCCAGTGGGCTGCCAATAGTGTAACTAAGTAGGGGCTGTTCCAAGTAATACCCTGTATTTAGGCATTCATCTCTCAATGAAGTGAAGAGGGTTACCTGTCCAAGATTTCCACACACCCCATAATGTTAGAAATTGCCCATGAGAGGGGGGGAGGGGGAATATGATAGGTGTACCTTATACTTTGGCGTTGTGAAATTCCCCTTAATAAATGCTATCTGGAGGTTGCCCCATAATGTTTGTGCCTAATCTGCTTGCCATGTTTCTGAGCAAAAATAGTAATTATTTTTTTTTCCCTCAACAGTTTCCTTCCACCCCACAGGAATGGCAGACTGTGGCCTCCCACTTTGCCCAGCGGTGGGACTTTCCTAACTGCGGAGGGGCAATTGATGGGAAACACGTCCACATCATCCCACCACCCAACTCGGGGTCGTACTATTTCAACTATAAGGGGTTCAATAGTATTGTGATGTTGGCGGTGGTGTCGGCTAATTACGACTATGTGGACGTGGGGAAGAATGGCCGGATGTCCGATGGTGGAGTCATCGCCCAGACGGAGTTCTGCAGGCATCTCCAGAATGGCAGCTTGGACTTGCCAGCTCCAGAGGACAATGTGGAAGGACTCCCATTCGTGTTCGTTGCTGATGAAGCGTTTGCGCTGGGGGACCACCTGATGCGGCCATTCCCGATGAGGACCCTCACCCCGGAACAGAGGGTTTTTAATTACCGGCTGGCCAGAGCCCGAAGAGTGGTGGAGAACACATTTGGAATCCTGGCCAGCCGGTTCCGCCTATTTCTGACACCTATCCATATGGCGGAGTATAAACTGAACCATATTATACTAGTGTGCTGTATTCTCCATAACTTTTTAAGGAAACATTCAGCCAACTATGCTGGCTCAGTTGGGCCTGAAGCCGGAGTGATACCTGAAACACTGACGGCACTTGAAAGCGGCCGTCCTGGCTTGCCCTCCCTGAGTGCCCGTGATGTCCGGTTACGATACCTGGAGTTCTTTGCGGGTAGGGGGGCTATCAATATGCCTTCAAATTTGTGAAGCCTTTTTCCAATAAAAAAGCAAAAAAATTAAAATCTTTGTGGACATTTACTGCTTGTGTTTGTTTTAGCTGACCCTGACAGAAATGTGGGGAGTCCTGAAAATGGCGTGACTGTGTAACCTTATACAAAGCACTGTTGTCTGTTATTTACTAAAGGCGTATACACTTTTTATACTACAAGTGCTCTTGAAACTGCAATGAAAATGCTCTTGTAGTGCAAAGAGGATTTGCCCTTAGGAAATAACCCCCATTTTCGATGAAAACAGCAATTACATCACCCCAAAAGTGTTGTAGTGTTGAGACAATAATCCACACATTCTTGATTAACAAACTTTTTTATACCTGCACAATCACATGTGCATTTATCAAAGGTTTTTAAAACAAACCAACATGTTTGTTGTATCACAATTTTTGGGGTGGCATTATCAAAAATATAAATGTCCATTTAAGATAAAACAGGCCTGTGTAAAACCAACAAGAAAGACAAAAAACTTGAACTTACAAAGTTCACATATGGTAAAACCTGAAGGCAATATCAGACACGAGTATTTAGGAACTGTGTTTGATATTGCGTTCAGATGGGGTCAAATCACCCCAGGAAAAGCCAAATTTGGAAGATGCACACCAATTTACGAATGTCAACATGTGCTATCTGCCATCACGGGGGATCAAGGGATGTGTTTTGGGGGAGCAAGCCCTTCCTCACCGCTACTTTATAATTGAGGAAGGGGTTGCACCCCCAAAACGCATACATTGATCTCCCATGATGGCAGATAGCACATGTTGGCACACTGTGTGCATCCTCCAAATTCGGCTTTTCTAAACATTGCTAAAATATTTAAAACATTGGACCACACTAAAAAAAGTGAATTTGTGGGGTTTTAAATTTGCCCCAAAACATCAATTATGTTATTATTTTTTGAATAACATCATTTATTTTTTTCTGGATGTTTTGCAATTCTACATTACACCCCATTATCTCCCCGATCAGGATCTGGGCACTTTCAGATGTGAAAGGATCTCGATCCCTAACATCACGATCACCTAAAAAGAGAGAAACCAAACAAAAACAGGTATCAAAAATCTGCCACCATCCATCTCTTACCTGAGTCTGTGGTCGCAGACACTCACCTGTTGTGGTGCCAATCTCCACCACATCTTCTTCCTCCTCCTGCTCTGCTTGGGTTGGGGGTATTTCACCTTCTTCCATAGGTGGGGGGGTCTGTGGTCTCCTCGGATGAGGGGTGTCCTCCGAGTCTTTGCTCCCCTATGTAAAACAAAAATGGTATAATTAGTACACAGATATTTGATGGCAGAACTAGAAATAGGAAACATTGCTTGGAAGTGGGGTACAATTGTCTATTTTAGCAGAGTTCCAAGATGTCGCTTTTTTATTGGCCTTTGTCAACCTGCAATACTTTACCTGTTTAGTACAAGCTTCACAGATGGAGACCCCCCTATAGTATACACTGGAGCACCTGTGTGCCCCCCCTAATAAAAATGGTGTTCTTGTGTCCCACACTAGTGCTCCAGTGTCCAGATGTCAAAAAAAAAATCTGCTCAGTGTCCTCTCCTTACACAGAATCTAGTTTGCATTTCATTCTAGTAACAAACCCATCTACACCACCAAATATTTTGCATCCAAGTAGGCCCTAAAAAATGTTTGATACGAATGAATAATGGGCCCATGAACATTAAAATTGACATTTTAAACTGTACAACAATTAAGAAAAGCATATGGAGCAGCACGAACGTAAGAAAGACAAAAAGAATAGGAACACAGCACAACTACTTACTTTTTTGCAGCACTCTCCGGATCTTTCGGTACTGCTCGGGCTCTCTTAATTTTAGGTCCGATCACTGCTTCCTGAGCTGATCTTTCGATCGTCATACCCCAAAATTCCTGTGAAGACTTTTGACCACTTTGGCAATGATCTTGGCCTTTCTGATATTGGGGTTGGGGTAAGGCCCATACTTTCCGTCATAGCCGGCCTTCTTCAGGATGTCGACCATCTCCAACATCTCCCCAAAGGACATATTTGTGGCCTTAAATCGTCTCCTTCTGGATCGGGACGTGTCCGGATCCGGGCTTTCCTCTTCCTCCTCCTCGTTCCTGTAATTAGCATGCACCTGCTGTGACTCCGCCATGTGCTCTTCCCCCACTGCGCCGAACGAAAAGGGGCGGGGAATAGAATAGAAAGAACGTCAGGGGCGGGCGGAGTTACACGCATGCTCAGTGTATTTAAAGCTTAACACACGTGCGTATTACGTACAATCTGTGAGCGGAGTAAGGAGCATTGGACGCGCCGATCGTAAGAACGAAGGTAAGAGACAAACTTGTTAATCAAAAAGAAACTGCGCTTAGGACAAGTCTATAGGGTCAGAAACCACAGGTTGCTGCCTCCCTCACGCAAAGTCCCAAAGGGGTGCTTTGCACAATGTATTTAGGATATAAAGTTTGGGTGCAATGGGGCTACCTTTATGTTTAAAATGGGATAGCCTTAATTATAACGAGCTCCTACTTGTGGTTATAAAAGGTATGGGACATATAAGGAAAATACCCCCTTGTATTATAAATTATACTATAGCTGACAGATGTGTGTAACAGAATTTCTGCTTCAGATATATAATAAACACTCAAATGTCGCACAAAAATAAAATAGTCCTACAGCGTCTGGTAGTAGAGCCAGACGCTATATTCCATAGTGTGCATTTATTAAAGCCAAATACGATTTGCTGTAGACTAATTTCTGTATGTAATTCTGTAACCATATCAAACTCTTGAATGCATCATGGAGGTGGCCTTACTCCATACACCCATGCACTGCGGTGCACCTAGAATATGCCACCTTAAATAAATATCATAAGTATAGTCAAGCAAGGGCTAAAATTACATGTATATAAAAGAGAGACTATTAACACAGAAATTACGGCAGTAAGATCTCAGGCATAGTTTAACAGTCCCGTATGTTGGTACTGTGTTAGCTTAATCAAATTCCCAATGGTGAGTTTGGTGCTGCAACAATTGTCTGGTGACTCTCGTGCTCCCCCTTTTGGTTGTCTACTCACCAGCTCCCAGAACCCCAACAGGGGTATTACGACTGTGGTGTAGTATGCTAGGTTACTTCATTTGTTGCTCTTCTGATAGATGCTTGTAATATGATCAGCTCCCCAAGCCCCACATCGGGATAATGCGACTGTACTGGAAGCTGGATCGCTTTGCTGCTGTATTTAATGCTGGGTGTCTCCTGCGCTTCTCAATCCGTGGAAATGTTGCTTCCCCTCATATATTAAGAAAAAAGAGCTTCCATGGCGTGATAAAGTATGATACTTTATTTAAAAGCATATGTACCCACAATCCAGGGTTTTTACACAGACAAAAATAAGTCCAAATAAACAAAAAATACTAAACAACAGTAAAAATAAGTTGCTGAGGACATCATGTGACGAAGCGCGCACAACGGCATCACGCTCTGTCAGTCAGCTCCAGGGCATACGAGAGAGGAGTACGCTGTGCAGCGGCTGGGGAACACGCACCCCCCACCTCCGTTTTATGCTTCTTAGGAGGGACAATTTAAACTTATATACCATCTGGCAACTATTTCTGTCCTAGTCCATCTGGACAGATCTCTACATAATAGTGCCTGGACTTTTAATTCGATTTTATTTTTTATTTTTTATTTTTTATTTTTATTTTTTTTATTTTTACTGTTGTTTAGTATTTTTTGTTTATTTGGACTTATTTTTGTCTGTGTAAAAACCCTGGATTGTGGGTACATATGCTTTTAAATAAAGTAGCATACTTTATCACGCCATGGAAGCTCTTTTTTCCTTAATATATGAGGGGAAGCAACATTTCCACGGATTGAGAAGCGCAGGAGACACCCAGCATTAAATACAGCAGCAAAGCGATCCAGCTTCCAGTACAGTCGCATTATCCCGATGTGGGGCTTGGGGAGCTGATCATATTACAAGCATCTATCAGAAGAGCAACAAATGAAGTAACCTAGCATACTACACCACAGGCGTAATACCCCTGTTGGGGTTCTGGGAGCTGGTGAGTAGACAACCAAAAGGGGGAGCACGAGAGTCACCAGACAATTGTTGCAGCACCAAAGTCACCATTGGGAATTAGATTAAGCTAACAAAGTACCAACATACGGGACTGTTAAACTATGCCTGAGATCTTACTGCTGTAATTTCTGTGTTAATAGTCTCTCTTTTATATACATGTAATTTTAGCCCTTGCTTGACTATACTTATGATATTTATTTAAGGTGGCATATTCTAGGTGCACCGCAGTGCATGGGTGTATGGAGTAAGGCCACCTCCATGATGCATTCAAGAGTTTGATATGGGGGGGGCGTGGTTTGCCTATGGAGAAGATGGCTGCTTAATCCTCGAGCTCCGTCGGACCATAGCTCATACTAAGCACACAACAGGGGAACACACCCGACAAACAGTCACCCAGCATGGGGACTTCCTCCCGTGGACCCCCAGCAACAAGATCCCGCTCACCGAGGGAATTCAGCGGCCGTATCAGCCAGAACATACCGGAGATTTTCAGGACCCAGAGAACCAACATGGCGGCTTCAGCTCCCACCTCATCCACTGCTCGAAGCCCTGAGGGGATAACACTGACCCCTACGGAACAACCCCCCGCTCCAACTGACAACAACCCAGCCCTGAACCAGCAACCAAGCCTGAACGATTTAAGAGCAGTGTCTGCTGATATAAAGGACACGTTGTTTGCGGCCATAACGGACCTCCGTCACGAAATGCAGGCCATAGCGGGAAGAGTACAGCGCATAGAAAACACAACGGCCCAACATACCACCGCTATCCGGAAAATACATCATAAGTTGGACACACATACTTTACAATTACGAGATCTTCAGCGTCACGTTGAAGACCTCGACAACAGAGGGAGAAGACACAATTTGAGGGTGAGAGGCCTCCCCGAATCGGTTGATAATGACCAGATTCTCTCTGCAGTGTCAGACCTATTCAACCGCCTCCTTGAACAGCCGCGCCACACGCCTATTGCCATGGAACGCATACACAGGGCCCTCAGACCTCGAGGCAGAGAATCCGACCCGCCAAGAGATATCGTTTGCCACATCAACGATTTCGCCCTTAAAGAAGATATCTTAAAAAAAGCCCGTGATAAACAACAACTAACCTTCAAAGGCCGCCCAATCCACATTTATCAGGATCTTTCGGCGATCACACTCCGCCACCGTAAAGACCTGCGGCCCCTACTGGATGTCCTCAGGAACAAGGGAATCCGATACCGCTGGAAGTTCCCATTCGGCCTGCAAGCCACACACCAAGGCAACTCTGCCCTACTGAGAGTTCCTGAAGAACTGGAGAATTTCTGCCAAGTCCTAAACATACCCTATGTCGATGTGCCAAATTGGTATGCGGACTTTACCTTCTCTAACCCGGAAAGCTTGTTCCGAGAAGAACCAATGGAAGCCCAAAACTCGACCTTCAGGAGGCAAAGATCCCCATCGGCTCACAGATCCGGCTCCAACGCTACACCGCAACGACAACCGGCAAGTCCAATGTCTGCTCCACTGCCTCGCAAAGCCCGTCATGACTACTGAAATGTCCCACACCACCACCCTCCCTACGCAGTACGGGAATCCCTGCAAGAGTTTTTTTTTTTTTTTTTTAGCTTCCTTCTTTGCCGTTATTTTTACTTTAAAATTTTTCTACCAGTCCACTCTGCTCGGCTCCTACCCCCTATCCTCCTGCACGCCACCTCACCAACGTAATCCAAGGAGAGGCTCTATACTGACGCGGCCCCTTCCCTACCGTTCACAGGAGCTACGAACCCCAATACAGTCCCCCATCTACACCCCACACTTTGCAGGGATCACAATATTCCCCACACCGGCGGACATTGCCGACTACGAGGAACGCGCAACAGTCACAGCTCACAACGCGACTCTTCCAGACGCTACCCTCCTACCGAAGCCGGACTTCCAACCCACAATGCCTAAATTACACCAGATGATCTTGGTAACAATGGGACAAAAGCATCTCTCACAGACTAACTGTACAACTGCAGGTCGGCTGCCCTGTAAACGATCTAGCGTACCCTGGAGAGCAGATTTCAAGCAACCTCCCTTCACTGATCATCGCGACCACAGGACAAACATGAAATTAATCTACCCTCTACACGAAGTCTGGTTGACAGCACTTATCCTTGGATTGACTTCTCTTCTTCACCAGACATTAACTGGGGTAATATACTATCTGCTATATCTTCATACATGTTTTTTGTTTTCAGATCAGTTCAGTTTACTAGTTAATCTTGCAGTGCAAAGTTTTCCTGAAGGGTTTCCTCGATACTTGTTTTATGTATCTAGCGACAGCAAGAGCTCAGAGGTGGTCTAGTTACAGATCATTCTAACCTCTCCTCCCATGTTCCCTCGCACTAACAACATAGCTGCCCCGATCCTGTGCAGACCCAAATGCCCTAACTGAATAATCCCTATGATACAGAGAAGAACCGCACACAACTTCTCTCTCCCCCAATTCAACAACAATGCCCGGTTTATCCCACAAATGCGCTTTCCCACACCTCTACCAATTTCATAAATAATACACAACCGGGTTCCAAAACATCTAGATACCGCCTCACACTTCACAACCACCTCTGAGCTCTACCCATCTAGGCGTTCTGTGAACCATATGTATATGACTGCCACTTCTGACTTCTGCAACTAGCCGCTCTGTTCATACATAACAACACAGGCATTGCATAAAGCAGATGAGAAAGAGGGGTAAAGTCTATACCATCACATAAGGTATGCAACGAAGAGGAAAGGGAAGTTTACGAAACAGGGACAGCAGAACCCCCCCCCTCCTCTATTACCTTTATCCCTGTTATACCATCCACTCTCGATAATAATACAGTCCCAGAGAGGGATAAAGTAACTAAGCAATTACAGAGTTGTTAAACTTAGATTCTATGAGTTTATTGTTCACAGGTTTATCACTTATCTCAAAGTTCTACAGTACACGCAACACAAGACTTCATCTATGCACCGTAAGCACATGACACTACATCCTCCCCAAAGGGTTCCATCACTGCTGCGCAGTAGAAAACGCCTCCAATATACACTTTTTCTATGTCCCAAATACTCACACCCCGAGGCATAATCACTATCCCACCATACCACGTGTCCACCTCAGACACTTATACCCCAATTATTAAAACATGCGCCTGAATGGGCTATGAGTCCGATGGCTCAGACTATAAAACTTATTTTACATCCCTCTTTGGACAGACCAACCTCCACACAGTGGCATAATACGAGCTTACCTCCTCATACTCCAAATCAAATAACACACGCCACTGACACTTTCCGGATTATCCACACTTGTGGATCCCACCCACCCGGACAGGTGAACCATCTGCCACCTGTCTCCGGAACACCCCCACCCTCTTCCCACCTTTCCTTCTCCACCCGCCCTTTCCCCCCCCCAAAACAGAAACCAGCACACACATCTCAACTGCTCCCAGACCACCACAAACTTAATTACATTTACTACTCACACCCACACTTAAAGTTTCCAGCTTCCCGATCTCTCTGCCTGTCTCTCTGCCACAGCCCCTCCAACATACTACACGCTTCCACCAGCAGTCTCACTGATAAGTTGGCAAGATGTGCTCCCCGTTAGATCCTGCAGTCATACCCACTCTTAAAATTATCTCACTTAACGCTAAAGGCCTCAACATACCAGAAAAACGCTCTCAACTTCTTTTAACAATGCACAGAAACAAAGCTGACATTATCTTTATACAAGAAACCCATTTCCGGTCCGACTCCACACCAAAATTACACAACCATCAGTATCCGACAGTATACCATGCAACCAACCCACTCTCCAAATCTAAAGGGGTATCAATTCTCATAGGGAAAAATTGCCCTTTTCAACTAACCGACACATTGCTTGATAAAGATGGCAGATACCTATTTCTGAAAGGATCATACCTGAACCAGAAAATCACACTAGCTAACATATATGCACCTAACAGCAACCAGGTATCCTTCTTTCGCAACATCACTGACTTGTTAACCACCTTCCAGGAAGGTATCCTCCTTCTCGGCGGAGACCTTAATATACCACTCAACCCAACACAAGACACCTCAACGGGAACATCATCTCTTCCCTATACCGCCCTTCGAAAAATAAAATAACTTCTTCAAACCCTGCTACTTCACGACGCTTGGAGAACATTATACCCCAAGGGCAAAGATTTCACCTTCTACTCACCGCCGCATCGTCGTTACTCCAGAATAGATTACATTTTCATATCACAAAAAGATCTGCCCATGCTCAAACACGCATCCATAGACGCTATGTTTCTCTCTGATCACCACCCTATCTCCATGACGTTGACCTTCCCTACTACCATTCCTCGCTCACAGATATGGCGACTGGATCCCTCCCTACTCACAGACCCCACCATCGCAGTTGAAGTCGAAAACCGCCTTAAACAGTACTTCCAAGACAATAAACCCCCCGACACCTGCCCACTTACTAATTGGGAAGCCCACAAATGTGTGGTCCGTGGCCTTTTTATCGCAGCAGCAGCAGCGAAACGCAACCGTGAACGACAACGACAATATAAAACACTCACGGAAAAGATTCAAAATCTAGAAAAAGCACACAAGCACACACAAGCTTTAACTACCCTAACTGAACTTATTCAAATCCGACAGGAACTGTTGGACCTTCTAGGAAAACAAATACGTCGTAGATATATCCTATCGCAGAAAACATTTTATGAATATGGCAATAAAGCCAGTAAAATGCTTGTGAGATCCTTACAGCACAAAAAAGCTTCAACGACAATACACTCAATCACGGATACCTTTGGGAAAAAAATTAACTCGACACCGGACATAGCAAATCATTTCGTTAAATACTACACTAAATTATACAACATCTCCCCCATGACCCCAATAGCAACTGAAGGGACAAGAAAACAATTAATAACTGACTTTTTGCGAAAATACAGTCCATCCCCTATTCCTGAATCCATGGCACAACATCTTGACAACACTTTGACCGTAGAAGAAGTTGCCCAAGCATTGAAACAACTAAAAACAGGCAAAAGCCCCGGACCAGACGGTCTGACTGTAGGATACTACAAAACATACGCAGATACACTTATCCCATTTTTTCTATCTGCCTTCAACTCGTTCGCGTCCTCGTCGGAACCCCCTAGAGACCTCTTAAGCGCCCACATTACTTTAATCCCTAAGCCAAATAAAGACCCAAATATAGTCTCCAACTACAGACCCATCTCATTACTTAACGTAGACCTCAAATGGTACGCCAAAACATTAGCAAACAGACTTCTACCCCTCCTCCCCCAGCTTATACACCTCGACCAAGTTGGATTTGTCCCGGGAAGAGAAGCGAGAGATAACACGCTCAAAGCCCTAAATGTCCACCATTGGCTGACCTCCACCAAACACCAAGGATTCATGCTTTCCCTCGATGCGGAGAAGGCGTTCGACAGAGTGGCCTGGGACTACATGATGGAAGCTTTACGGGCTATAGGCCTCCCAGCAAAACTGCTAAGCTTCATAATGGCGCTATATGCTAACCCAACCGCAAGAGTCCGCGTTAATGGCCGCCTGTCGGACGCCTTCTCCATATCGAACAGAACACGCCAAGGATGCCCCCTTTCCCCTATAATATTTATCCTCACACTTGAACCACTTCTGAGAAGACTAAGGGAGAACCCAGATGTGAAAGGCATAGAGATTAAAAACCGCACGTATAAATTAGCAGCCTTTGCGGACGACATACTGCTTTTTCTTACTGACCCGCTCACCACTATCCCAAACCTACTCAAAGACTTTGATACCTTTAAGACTCTAACGAACCTCCAAATTAATTTCACAAAATCTAACGCCTTAAATGTCACCTTACCACCCGCAACATACCAACATTGCCAAACAATATTCCCATTCACCTGGAACGACCGTGCAATCACCTACCTGGGCATACAACTCCCAAAATCCCTATCTGACCTATACTCCCTAAACCACCTACCACTGCTACAAAAC
This sequence comes from Aquarana catesbeiana, assembly GCF_042186555.1. Classification (NCBI taxonomy): domain Eukaryota; kingdom Metazoa; phylum Chordata; class Amphibia; order Anura; family Ranidae; genus Aquarana; species Aquarana catesbeiana. The sequence continues at coordinate 805,726,665 of NC_133324.1, forward strand.
ATAATTAAAGATCTAACAAACTGGGCTTCCGGGTTATTTTCCTGGTTTGGGAGAAACGCAATCATTAAAATGAACATTTTACCCAGACTATTATACCTTTTGCAAACAATCCCAATCAAACTCCCACCTGCTTTCTTTTCAACGTATCGCACAGCGTGCATAAAATTCGTGTGGGGTAAAATAAAACCAAGACTTAACTACATCAGACTCACATATCCCAAACTTAAGGGAGGAATAGGGTTACCCGACATAAAAAAATACCAACAAGCATGTCACCTCACAAGGATCATAGATTGGAATGTACACACTAAGTATAAAGACTGGATCCGACTGGAACAATCAATGTCACCCCTCCCTTTAGCTCAACTCCCCTGGACCACACCGCAACACGTCCCCACAGAATGTAAATCTCACCCACTCATAAATCCAACACTGATCTCCTTTCGGGAAGCATGCAACAAACATGGTATTTCTTCCATCCTATGTCCAATGACTCCATTAGCACACAACCCAGAGTTCACACCAGGAACATATCCTTCCTTTCTAACTGAAGGCTGGCCTCATCCAAACATTCGAGCAGAACACTTTTTTACTGATGGTCGCCTTTTGACCCAAGAAGAATTACCCACCAAAATGAATGCTACCTCATTCCCCTTCTGGACATATGTACAAATTAGACATTTTTTTAATAGACCCAAACCCCAAACAGAATGGGCAAGACATAACACTGCTTTCGAGTCCCTATGCTTGACAGAGGAACCTCAAAAACACTTAATCTCTCTTACTTATACCATGTTATTCTCGAACCAGAACTCATATTTACTAAAGCACAACAAAAAATGGGAACAAGAACTGGCTATCATCCTCACAAAAGATTGGGAAAACATATACACGCACATACATAAGGGAACCATTAATGTTCAAATACAGGAGAATGCATTCAAAATACTATCCAGGTGGTACAGAACCCCACTTACACTACACCACTTTAACACCACTCTTCCCCAACACTGCTGGAGATATCATACAGAGATTGGATCCCTCATACATATATGGTGGACATGCCCCAAAATCCAACCGTTCTGGAAAGAGGTTCACAGAGTTATCAAACAAGTAACTACCTACATACTTGACTACACCCCAGAGCAATTCCTCCTGCACCACTCCACAACTCTAACACGCTCATACTTTCGCTCTCTTGCTATGCACATGGTAAATGCAGCAAAGATGTGTGTTCCATGCAAATGGCGATCCCCTGACCCACCAACTGTAACAGACTGGTACAAACGTATACAAAAGATTGCAGAAATGGAAGAACTCATACATCAAACAAAAGACACACCAACCAAATTCAACCACACATTGGGCATGCTGGCTACATTTCCTTACAACAGATGAATACAAAACGAGTATACCCTGAAAGAGAGGAGGGGGCTGTGGCAGAGAGAGAGAGAAACAGGAGACCCCCCAACCACATATACCTCTACTCCTACTGACTCTACCCAAACCCCTTGTCACTAACATATATAAATAAGTCAAGTACACAGAACCTTTTGGGATTTACATTCACCGAGGGTATGGTTACAAAGCAATTTTATCCCGTCTTTTGAATTCGGATACTTCTCTTCACCATTCTGACACCTTCAGATGAAAATACATTCTTAAATCTACCACGTGTACAATGACTATCTATTTACTGAAACTAGTCAACATTTAACCATATACTCTTAAATTCTGTAATAAGATATGTAAAATGCATTACCAAATATTGTAAGCTGAAAAATTTCCTATATTGTACGTTTTGCATAACGTGTACTGTATTTTCACTTTCAATAAAATTTGTTAAAAAAAAAAAAGAGTTTGATATGGTTACAGAATTACATACAGAAATTAGTCTACAGCAAATCGTATTTGGCTTTAATAAATGCACACTATGGAATATAGCGTCTGGCTCTACTACCAGACGCTGTAGGACTATTTTATTTTTGTGCGACATTTGAGTGTTTATTATATATCTGAAGCAGAAATTCTGTTACACACATCTGTCAGCTATAGTATGATTTATAATACAAGGGGGTATTTTCCTTACATGTCCCATACCTTTTATAACCACAAGTAGGAGCTCGTTATAATTAAGGCTATCCCATTTTAAACATAAAGGTAGCGCCATTGCACCCAAACTTTATATCCTAAAGAGACAAACTTGTGCCTATACTGCTTCTACATTGAGGCCTATATTGTAACAAGATTAGGAGAGTTTTGTCTGACATTAGGCTTTGTCTTATGTTGTGTCTTGCAGTGAACATGGATATGCTATTGAAAGACAATGACTTCATGTCACTATTCATTGATATGTTAAGGGAGCTGCCATGTCTGTGGGAGATCAACAACCCACATTATAGGAACCAAACAAAGAGGAAGGCAGCGCTGGAGCAATTGTGTAAAATTGTGAAGCCGGTGATCCCTATGGCAGACATTACATTTTTGAAGATCTTAATTGGTGGCCTGAGGAGCACATATGTAAGGGAGCGCCAGAAAGTACAGGATTCGCAGAGATCCGGAGCAGCAGATGACATCTATGTTCCCAGGATGTGCTCTAATGACAGGCTGCATTTTCTGGCAGGCCAGACTGAACCGAGGTCATCCCTCCCCAGTCTTCCTTCCACGCTTCCTTCCCCCCCGGCTGAGGCTTCTGACGCCCAACCTGGGCCTTCCAGGCAACATGTGGAGGAGCCCAGCTTGAGCCAGGTATAGCATTCCTCGAAATATTTCTGCTTGTCCAATCAATGATGTTAACTAGATGTTAGTTTGGAGTACTAATTTAGGATTGTGATTGATGAAGCAAAAAATAAAACCATGTCCCTTTTTCATACACAGGGAAGTCTCAGCCAGGAGGTGGCTGGGCTGAGCCGCCTGCCTGATATGCCGGTCCCGCCCCAACACCTGGAAAGAGAAAGTGGCAGGAGGAGGAGTTCCTTAGAGGAGGCTACCAGAGGACTCTTTTGGAGGGCTACAGAGGCCTTGGAAGCACCACACACTGTGGAGGAGGACATTGCTGCCCTCATTGCCTCAAAAATGCAGAAGATGGAGGAGGGACAACAACTCATGTGTGAGTCGCTCATATTGGAGGCTCTTAACAAAGGTATGAGGGGCCAAATTACATCTGGGACACACCTTTGTGAACTCACAGATGGTCCTCCTCCTCCTCCTGCAGGTCCTCCTCCTCCTCCTCCTTCTCCTCCAGGTCCTACTCCTCCTCCTGCCACATCTCCAACAGCACAGCCACAGCCCGGAAGGAAGCGTGGAAGGAAGACCAGAAAGTGAGGACCCTGGGTTCAGTCTGGTCGGCCAAAAGATGCAGCCTCTTGTAGTACCACAGCCTGGGGACACAGATGTCATCTGCTGCTTTCCAGATCTCTGCAAATTCTGGACCAGACTGCCCTCCCTTACATATGGACTCCTCAGGCCACCAATTTTGATGTTCAAGAACTGATGTCTGCCGTGGGGGTCCCAGGCTTCGCTAATTTCTCATGTTTCCCCAGTGTTGCCTCCCTCTTTGTTTGGTTCTGAGCCCTTAATAAAGGAATTTTGTTTTGAATTATACTTGCCTATGTGTGTTTTACTTCAAAAAAGACAGTTGGTTTGTGAGGATTCAGGTACATTTCAAATATACAATGTGAAATGAACAAGGGACACCAACACCAAACAATCTCCTTGAGATTAAATAATAAAAGATGGTCAATGGTGTTGTGGTAACTTGACACACAAAACACACACAAAAATAGTCTGGAGTAAAAATAAAAATAACATTGAACAAAGATCAGCCTTGGAAAAAATACAAACATCAAATCTAAAACAAAAATGGCTTAAAAAAAAAAAAAAAAAAAAAAACATTATGTCAGATGTGACAAATAACAATATATTTAGGGAATCCCAATAAAAAAAACAAAAAAAAAGTTTGTGAGAAGTGTGTGTGAATATGAGCAGCAAAACTACTTAATTCTTCTCACATTATAAAGAAGAAGAGAGGGCGCTGTATTAAACCATTTTTGACAATGCAGCGTGACGAAAGTGCTGTATCCATTGCGAACGCTAAGTTTACCAGAACAAGCTGTTCCCTGTCGGAATCTCTTCTGAGCATGCCTGGCACTTTGTGCGTTGGAACAGGCCACACACGGTCGGAATTGACGCGATCGGATTTTGTTGTCGGAAAATTTTATTTCCTGCTCTCCAACTTTGTGTGTCGGAAAATCCGATGGAAAATGTCCGATGGAGCCCACACACGGTCGGAATTTCCGACAACACGCTCTTTCCATCGGAAAACCCGACCGTATGTACGGGGCATAAAAGGTTTTCTACTCAACAACATGTGGCTTCTTCTTTCAAGGCTCAACATAATTTTTTGGACTAAGTTGGTGTTTACACTGAAATGGGGGTTATTTACTAAAGGCAAATCCACTTTGCACTACAATTGCACTTTCAGTGCAGTTTAAAGTGCAGTTTCAAGTGCACTTTTGCAGTGCAATTGGAGTGCAAAGTGGATTTTCCTTTAGTAAATAACTCCCACAGTGCTTTATAATTTGCCACAATCATGCCATTTTCGTGACTCATCAAAATTCATTCATGGTGCTGAAAATGATGTATATTGCATTAGTATATGCATTACATACATTAACAACAAAAACAAGGTGTGTGTAGCAGATCCACAACATAATAATAGTTCGCTGAAGAAGAGATTGTCACCTCATGTATCAAATTACATTTGCACTATTGAAGAAAATGGCCAAAATGAAAAGCCCATTGGAGAACCTAGGAGATAGCTAAAAGAAACACAAGCAGTAAATCTAAGTAAATCTTATTTCAGTTTAACTTATAAATTTATTTTGAAAATCTTTCTTAAATATTTTCTGGCATATGAATAGCCCCCTACCCGCAAAGTACTCAACATACTTCTGTCTTGCTTCGCGGGCGCTTTGGGGGGAAAGCCAGAACGGCCAATTTCAAGCGCCGTCAGGGTTTCTTCTTGAAGTTTGGCCTCAGGCCCAACTGAGGCAACATGGTTAAGTTTATATTCCGCCATGTTGATTGCCATAAGGAATAGGCGGAACCACTGGCCATTTTCCCAAAAGCGTTCTCCACCACTCTTCTGTCTCTAGCCAGCCGGTAGTTAAAAACCCTCTGCTCTGGGGTGAGGGTCCTCATGGCTTCAAAATGGTCGGCTGGTCAGAACAAACTAACAGAAAGCATTGAAAAACAGAAAGGCCTGTGAAGAGCGAGCTGAAAATCAGAAATGAGCAGACATGAACGCAGTGCAAAATCAAATACATACTATAAAATACGCACTAAAAAAAAAATGCGAACTGACTACACACACTGAAAACCAGATATGAACCCACAAGCACAAACTGAAGAGCAGTAACGATCGGAAAAGCACAAGTCTGAAAAGCGCAAATCGTCTCTCACCAAACTTCTACTAACACGAGATTAGCAGAAGGAGCCCAAAGGGTGGCGCACTGGCTTTTGAACTTCCCTTTTCTAGTGCCACCGTACATGCTGTACGTCACCGCGTTCTGGACGTTCAGAATTTCTGACAAGATTTGTGTGACCATGTGTATGCAAGACAAGTTTGAGCCAACATCCGTCGGAAAAAATCCATGTATTTTGTCGGAATGTCTGATCATGTGTACATGGCATAACTCTAGTTCAAACACTCTTTTTGTCCACAGAGTATTAACTTTTTAGATAGTGGTTATCCTGAGAAGTGATTTATTGGTGTCCTTTGGTGTGTTGATTCACCCCTTTGCATCAGTAATCCTCTCCCTCAGATTATCAAATCCTGTTTAAATAAAGAGAAGTCGATATGCAAGCTCTTTAATTGAATAGCAAGTGAGAACATAATCTTTATTGGCCTCCAAGATGTGTACCAGGCAGGGGCGGACTGACCATTTGGGCACTCTGGCACTGCCCGAGGGCCCCATGCCACTAAGGGGCCCCATCAGGGTTGCCAGCCTCAATAAAACCAGGGACAGTATGTAAAATGTGTGTTTTTTTTTTAAATCCCAAGATTATAGCTGCCCCGCCTCTCCAGTACCTTTTCAGTGTGTGTATGTGTATTCTGTGTGTGTATACTGTGTGTGTATATTGTGTGTGTGTGTATACTGTATGTGTGTGTGTGTGTATACTGTGTGGCCACATAATCTATTGCCTGGGGGCCCCATAATCTCCTATTGCCTGGGGGCCCCATAATCTTCTCTAGGGATGAGCTTTGTGTTCGAGTCGAACCCATGTTTGACTCGAACATCGTCTGTTCGCCCGTTCACCAAATTGCGAACGATATGGGCCGTTCGCGCCAAATTCGTGTGGCGCGTCACCGCCCATAATTCACTGCGGCATCGCAGTGTATTGCTGGCTGATGATTGGCCAAGCATGCACTATGACCCGCATGCTTGGCCAATCACAGCGCCATCTGAACAGAGAGCCGTAATTGGCCAAAGCCAAGGAGGATTTGGCCAATTATGGCTCAGGGGATTTAGCACACGCCCCACACTATGTAAGGCCGCCAACACGGCGGCCCAGTGTAGTCTGTGTTCCGGCGTTTATAGATAGAGAGAGAGAGAGACAGACAGTGTCGTTTGATTTGAGTTAGATAGATTAGGCAGAACAGTCAGTCAGTTAGCTGCACTTACAGTGTATTGTGTATATATATGCATCCCAGGTGTTGCATATATATATATACACTGTATTCAGTTTAGCTAGATCCGTTCCTGTTATCTTCTTACTGACAGGCAGGCTTGTCTTGTTACAGTATTTACAGCTACCTGAAGAAAATTGTTGGTGTTCTTTTGATCCTATTAGTACCACAGTCAGGCGGCTAGACTATTTACAATTAGTGCAGTGCCTCCTGCTCACAGTGTTCAGCTAAAACTACAAGTTAGTGGGGTGCATCCTGCTCACAGTGTTCATCTAAATCTACAAGTTAGTGGGGTGCGTCCTGCTCACAGTGTTCAGCTAAACCTACAAGTTAGTGTGGTGCGTCCACCTCACAGTGTTCAGCTAAACCTATAAGTTAGTGCGGAGCGTCCTGCTCACAGTGTTCAGCTAAAACTACAAGTTAGTGCGCTGCGTCCACCTCACAGTGTTCAGCTAAACCTAGAAGTTAGTGCGGTGCATCCTGCTCGCAGTGTTCAGCTAAACCTACAAGTTAGTGTGGTGCGTCCTGCTCACAGTGTTCAGCTAGATCCGTTCCTGTTATCTTCTTACTGACAGGCAGGCTTGTCTTTTTACAGTATTTACAGCTACCTGAAGAAAATTGCTGGTGTTCTTTTGATCCTATTAGTACCACAGTCCGGCAGCTAGACTATTTACAGTTAGTGCAGTGCGTCCTGCTCACAGTGTTCAGCTAAAACTACAAGTTAGTGCTGTGTGTCCTGCTCACAGTGTTCAGCTAAACCTACAAGTTAGTGTAGTGAGACCTCTGCACAGTGTTCATCTAAAGCTACAAGTTAGTGCAGTGCATCCTGCTCACAGTGTTCAGCTAGATCCGTTCCTGTTATCTTCTTACTGACAGGCAGGCTTGTCTTGTTACAGTATTTACAGCTACCTGAAGAAAATTGCTGGTGTTCTTTTGATCCTATTAGTACCACAGTCAGGCAGCTAGACTATTTACAGTTAGTGCAGTGCGTCCTGCTCACAGTGTTCAGCTAAAACTACAAGTTAGTGTGGTGCGTCCACCTCAGTGTTCAGCTAAACCTACAAGTTAGTGCAGTGCGTCCTGCTCACAGTGTTCAGCTAGATCTGTTCCTGTTATCTTCTTACTGACAGGCAGGCTTGTCTTGTTACAGTATTTACAGCTACCTGAAGAAAATTGCTGGTGTTCCTTTGATCCTTTTAGTACCACAGTCAGACAGCTAGACTATTTACAGTTAGTGCAGTGCATCCTGCTCACAGTGTTCAGCTAAAACTACAAGTTAGTGTGGTGCGTCCACCTCACAGTGTTCAGCTAAACCTACAAGTTAGTGCGGTGCGTCCTGCTCACAGTGTTCAGCTAGATCCGTTCCTGTTATCTTCTTACTGACAGGCAGGCTTGTCTTGTTACAGTATTTACAGCTACCTGGAGAAAATTGCTGGTGTTCTTTTGATCCTATTAGTATCACAGTCAGGCAGCTAGACTATTTACAGTTAGTGCAGTGCATGCTGCTCACAGTGTTCAGCTAAAACTACAAGTTAGTGTGGTGCGTCCACCTCACAGTGTTCAGCTAAACCTACAAGTTAGTGTGGTGCGACCACCTCACATTGTTCAGCTAAACCTACAAGTTAGTGCGGTGCGTCCTGCTCACAGTGTTCAACTAGATCTGTTCCAGTTATCTTCTTACTGACAGGCAGGCTTGTCTTGTTACACTATTTACAGCTACCTGAAGAAAATTGCTGGTGTTCTTTTGATCCTATTAGTACCACAGTCAGGCAGCTAGACTATATACAGTAAGTGCAGTGCGTCCTGCTCACAGTGTTCAGCTAAAACTACAAGTTAGTGTGGTGTGTCCACCTCACAGTGTTCAGCTAAACCTACAAGTTAGTGCGGTGCGTCCTGCTCACAGTGTTCAGCTAGATCCGTTCCTGTTATCTTCTTACTGACAGGCAGGCTTGTCTTGTTACAGTATTTACAGCTACCTGAAGAAAATTGCTGGTGTTCTTTTGATCCTATTAGTACCACAGTCAGGCAGCTAGACTATTTACAGTTAGTGCAGTGCGTCCTGCTCACAGTGTTCAGGTAAAACTACAGGTTAGTGTGGTGCGTCCACCCCACAGTGTTCAGCTAAACCTACAAGTTAGTGCGGTGCGTCCTGCTCACAATGTTCAGCTAAACCTAGAAGTTAGTGCGGTGCGTCCTGCTCACAGTGTTCAGCTAAACCTACAAGTTAGTGTGGTGCGTCCACCTCACAGTGTTCAGCTAAACCTATAAGTTAGTGCGGTGCGTCCTGCTCACAGTGTTCAGCTAAAACTACAAGTTAGTGCGGTGCATCCACCTCACAGTGTTCAGCTAAACCTAGAAGTTAGTGTGGTGCGTCCTGCTCACAGTGTTCAGCTAAACCTACAAGTTAGTGCTGTGCGTCCTGCTCACAGTGTTCAGCTAAACCTACAAGTTAGTGTGGTGCGTCCACCTCACAGTGTTCAGCTAAACCTACAAGTTAGTGCGGTGCGTCCTGCTCACAGTGTTCAGCTAGATCCGTTCCTGTTATCTTCTTACTGACAGGCAGGCTTGTCTTGTTACAGTATTTACAGCTACCTGGAGAAAATTGCTGGTGTTCTTTTGATCCTATTAGTATCACAGTCAGGCAGCTAGACTATTTACAGTTAGTGCAGTGCGTCCTGCTCACAGTGTTCAGGTAAAACTACAGGTTAGTGTGGTGCGTCCACCCCACAGTGTTCAGCTAAACCTACAAGTTAGTGCGGTGCGTCCTGCTCACAATGTTCAGCTAAACCTAGAAGTTAGTGCGGTGCGTCCTGCTCACAGTGTTCAGCTAAACCTACAAGTTAGTGTGGTGCGTCCACCTCACAGTGTTCAGCTAAACCAATAAGTTAGTGCGGTGCGTCCTGCTCACAGTGTTCAGCTAAAACTACAAGTTAGTGCGGTGCATCCACCTCACAGTGTTCAGCTAAACCTAGAAGTTAGTGTGGTGCGTCCTGCTCACAGTGTTCAGCTAAACCTACAAGTTAGTGCTGTGCGTCCTGCTCACAGTGTTCAGCTAAACCTACAAGTTAGTGTGGTGCGTCCACCTCACAGTGTTCAGCTAAACCTACAAGTTAGTGCGGTGCGTCCTGCTCACAGTGTTCAGCTAGATCCGTTCCTGTTATCTTCTTACTGACAGGCAGGCTTGTCTTGTTACAGTATTTACAGCTACCTGGAGAAAATTGCTGGTGTTCTTTTGATCCTATTAGTATCACAGTCAGGCAGCTAGACTATTTACAGTTAGTGCAGTGCATCCTGCTCACAGTGTTCAGCTAAAACTACAAGTTAGTGTGGTGCGTCCACCTCACAGTGTTCAGCTAAACCTACAAGTTAGTGTGGTGCGTCCACCTCACATTGTTCAGCTAAACCTACAAGTTAGTGCGGTGCGTCCTGCTCACAGTGTTCAACTAGATCTGTTCCAGTTATCTTCTTACTGACAGGCAGGCTTGTCTTGTTACACTATTTACAGCTACCTGAAGAAAATTGCTGGTGTTCTTTTGATCCTATTAGTACCACAGTCAGGCAGCTAGACTATATACAGTAAGTGCAGTGCGTCCTGCTCACAGTGTTCAGCTAAAACTACAAGTTAGTGTGGTGTGTCCACCTCACAGTGTTCAGCTAAACCTACAAGTTAGTGCGGTGCGTCCTGCTCACAGTGTTCAGCTAGATCCGTTCCTGTTATCTTCTTACTGACAGGCAGGCTTGTCTTGTTACAGTATTTACAGCTACCTGAAGAAAATTGCTGGTGTTCTTTTGATCCTATTAGTACCACAGTCAGGCAGCTAGACTATTTACAGTTAGTGCAGTGCGTCCTGCTCACAGTGTTCAGGTAAAACTACAGGTTAGTGTGGTGCGTCCACCCCACAGTGTTCAGCTAAACCTACAAGTTAGTGCCGTGCGTCCTGCTCACAATGTTCAGCTAAACCTAGAAGTTAGTGCGGTGCGTCCTGCTCACAGTGTTCAGCTAAACCTACAAGTTAGTGTGGTGCGTCCACCTCACAGTGTTCAGCTAAACCTATAAGTTAGTGCGGTGCGTCCTGCTCACAGTGTTCAGCTAAAACTACAAGTTAGTGCGGTGCATCCACCTCACAGTGTTCAGCTAAACCTAGAAGTTAGTGTGGTGCGTCCTGCTCACAGTGTTCAGCTAAACCTACAAGTTAGTGCTGTGCGTCCTGCTCACAGTGTTCAGCTAAACCTACAAGTTAGTGTGGTGCGTCCACCTCACAGTGTTCAGCTAAACCTACAAGTTAGTGCGGTGCGTCCTGCTCACAGTGTTCAGCTAGATCCATTCCTGTTATCTTCTTACTGACAGGCAGGCTTGTCTTGTTACAGTATTTACAGCTACCTGAAGAAAATTGCTGGTGTTCTCTTGATCCTATTAGTACCACAGTCAGGCAGCTAGACTATTTACAGTTAGTGCAGTGCGTCCTGCTCACAGTGTTAAGCTAAAACTACAAGTTAGTGTGGTGCGGCCACCTCACAGTGTTCAGCTAAACCTACATGTTATTGCGGTGCGTCCTGCTCACAGTGTTCAGCTAAACCTACAAGTTAGTGTGGTGCGTCCACCTCACAGTGTTCAGCTAAACCTACAAGTTAGTGCGGTGCATCCTGCTCACAGTGTTCAGCTAAAACTACAAGTTAGTGCGGTGCGTCCACCTCACAGTGTTCAGCTAAACCGAGAAGTTAGTGCGGTGCGTCCTGCTCACAGTGTTCAGCTAAACCTACAAGTTAGTGCTGTGCATCCTGCTCACAGTGTTTAGCTAAACCTACAAGTTAGTGTAGTGAGACCTCTGCACAGTGTTCATCTAAAGCTACAAGTTAGTGCAGTGCGTCCTGCTCACAGTGTTCAGCTAGATCCGTTCCTGTTATCTTCTTACTGACAGGCAGGCTTGTCTTGTTACAGTATTTACAGCTACCTGAAGAAAATTGCTGGTGTTCTTTTGATCCTATTAGTACCACAGTCAGGCAGCTAGACTATTTACAGTTAGTGCAGTGCGTCCTGCTCACAGTGTTCAGCTAAAACTACAAGTTAGTGTGGTGCGTCCACCTCACAGTGTTCAGCTAAACCAACAAGTTAGTGCGGTGCGTCCTGCTCACAGTGTTCAGCTAGATCCGTTCCTTTTATCTTTTTACTGACAGGCAGGCTTGTCTTGTTACAGTATTTACAGCTACCTGAAGAAAATTGCTGGTGTTCTTTTGATCCTATTAGTACCACAGTCAGGCAGCTAGACTATTTACAGTTAGTGCAGTGCGTCCTGCTCACAGTGTTCAGCTAAAACTACAAGTTAGTGTGGTGCGTCCACCTCACAGTGTTCAGCTAAACCTACATGTTAGTGCGGTGCGTCCTGCTCACAGTGTTCAGCTAAACCTACAAGATAGTGTGGTGCGTCCACCTCACAGTGTTCAGCTAAACCTACAAGTTGGTGTGGTGCGTCCTGCTCACAGTGTTCAGCTAAAACTACAAGTTAGTGTAGTGAGACCTCTGCACAGTGTTCATCTAAAGCTACAAGTTAGTGCAGTGCGTCCTGCTCACAGTGTTCAGCTAGATCCGTTCCTGTTATCTTCTTACTGACAGGCAGGCTTGTCTTGTTACACTATTTACAGCTACCTGAAGAAAATAGCTGGTTTTCTTTTGATCCTATTAGTACCACAGTCAGGCAGCTAGACTATTTACAGTTAGTACAGTGCGTCCTGCTCACAGTCTTCAGCTAAAACTTCAAGTTAGTGTGGTGCATGCACCTCACAGTGTTCAGCTAAACCTACAAGTTAGTGCGGTGCATCCTGCTCACAGTGTACAGCTAAAACTACAAGTTAGTGCTGTGCGTCCTGCTCACAGTGTTCAACTAAAACTACAAGTTAGTGTGGTGCGTCCACCTCACAGTGTTCAGCTAAAACTACAAGTTAGTGCGGTGCGTCCACCTCACAGTGTTCAGCTAAAACTACAAGTTAGTGTGGTGTGTCCTCCTCACAGTGTCCAGCTAAACCTACAAGTTATTTTTTTGCGAGCTCTGCACAGTGTTCAGCTAAAGCTACCTGTAGAAGGTTGGTGGTGTTTCCCTGATCCTATCACTACCGCAGGCAGCTAAAAAAGCTACAAGTTATTTTTTTGCGAGCTCTGCACAGTGTTCAGCTAAAGCTACCTGTAGAAGGTTGGTGGTGTTCTCATACTACAGGCAGGCAGTTGATTTTGCTAGCTGCAGTATCAGTACATATATATATATATATATATATATATATATATATATATATCCCAGCTTAGTGCAGCTACAGGCCATCAGTATGTCTGGAAGGCCAAGAAGGAGAGGCAGACAGTCACAAGCCAATAAGAGAGGGCAAGCAGGCTCTGTGTCTAGTGCTGGTTGTGGAGACTGTGCATCCTAATCAGCACGTGGCCGTGGGACACGCTTGGCCTTTTTTTCGGCAGCTGGCCATGTTGATCCGCAACATGCGGAAGACTTGGTCAAGTGGATGACCAAGCCGTCCTCATCCTCCTCATCCTCTCTCACCCATGCCCAGGGTACTTTGTCTGGCAAAGCAGCGGCCTCTTCCCTTGGCTCAATGTCATCAGTGACTCCTTCCCTAGCCCCACCATGTCCTCCTGAGGAGTCCCTCGAACTGTTTGACCACAGTGTTGGGTACATGCTCCAGGAGGATGCCCAGCGTTTGGAAGGCTCTCATGATGAAACTGAGCTCGATGAAGGCAGTAACGTGAGCATGGACAGAGGGGGTGCCCAAGAAGGTCAGCAATCTGGCAGTCATGCTCCCCCTGCTGCAGCATACTGCCAGGTTTGCTCCAGTGATGAGGAGGGAGGGGATGATGAGGTCACTGACTCAACGTGGGTGCCTGATAGGAGAGAGGAGGAGGAGGAGGCGGCACATCACCAAAGAGGCAGGATTCCCTCCAGGGGCCAGCCTAAGGGCAGCACCTTGACTGCATCACACCCCAAAGCTCCACATGTGCAGGGCGCTGCAGTCTCTGCGCGTTATTCAAAAAGTTCTTTGGTGTGGGCCTTTTTTGAGACGAGTGCATCAGATCTCACCGCTGCTATTTGCAACATATGTCTCAAGCGTATCTCGCGTGGCCAAAACATCTCCCACTTGGGTACCACATGCTTGACCAGACATATGTTGAGCTGCCATGCAGTTCGTTGGCAAGCGTATCTAAAAGACCCACACCAAAGAACAAAGAGGACCTCTCCTTGCTCCTCATCAGCTGAGATCTCCAACCCCACTATACCTTCAGTCCTCTCTGAGACCTGCACTGAGAGGAATGAAGGTGTAGAATTAGGTGTGTCACAGCCAAGTACTTGTGGGCAATCTGCTTTTGGTACACCGACATCAGATTGTACCAGGCAAATTTCCCTGCCCCAGCTGCTGCACTGCCGAAAGAAGTTTGCTCCCAGCCATCCACATGCCCAGCGGTTGAGTGCTAGCTTGGCAAAATTGCTAGCACTTCAACTGCTGCCTTTTCAGTTGGTAGACTCTGCCCCCTTCCGTGAGTTTGTGGAATGTGCGGTTCCTCAGTGGCAGGTACCCAAACGCCACTTTTTCTCACGGAAGGCAATTTCGGCTCTCTGCTGGCATGTGGAAGGCAATGTCCATGCCTCGCTGGACAGGGCGGTCAGCGGTAAGGTGCATATTACCGCTGACTCATGGTCCAGCAGGCATGGACGGGGACGTTACCTAAGTTTCACGGCGCATTGGGTGACTCTGCTGGCAGCTGGGAAGGATGCAGGACAAGGTGCAGTAGTGTTGGAGGTTGTTCCGCCACCACGCCTCCAAAATGCTAATGATTGTGATACACCTCTCTCCTCCACCCCCTCCTCTTCTTCTTCCTCCATGGCCTCTTCCTGTGCTTTGTCCTCGGAACCAGCGGTGCTCTGTAGCCATTCAAAGGGCTACGCAAGTACGCAGGCCAAAAGATGCCATGCGGTGCTTGAGCTGGTGTGCTTGGGGTACAGGAGCCACACTGGGGCAGAGGTTCTGTCAGCTCTGCAGGGGCAGGTTCAGAGGTGGTTGACCCCACACAAACTTAAGGCAGGAATGGTGGTTTGTGACAATGGCACCAACCTCCTCTCTGCCCTCCGACAGGGACAAATGACCCATGTGCCCTGTTTGGCTCACGTCCTTAACTTGGTGGTGCAGCGGTTCTTGGGCAGGTACCCAGGCTTACAGGATGTCCTGAGGCAGGCCAGGAAAGTCTGTGTGCATTTCCGCCGGTCATATAATGCCAGTGCTTGGCTGACGGACCTCCAAAAAGAGTTTAACCTGCCCAAGAACCGCCTAATCTGTGACATGCCCACCAGGTGGAACTCAACGTTGGCCATGCTGCAGCGGCTGCACATGCAGCAGAGGGCCATCAATGAGTACCTGTGCGACTATGGCACCAGGACAGGGTCAGGGGAGCTTGTTTTTTTCCCCACACCAGTGGGCCATGATCAGGGATGCATGCACTGTCCTGTCACCATTTGAGGAGGCCACGAGGATGGTGAGCAGTGACAGTGCATGCATCAGTGACACTGTCCCCCTTGTCCACCTGTTGGAGCACACACTGCGTGGAATAATGGACAGGGCACTTGAGGCAGAACAGAAGCAGGAAGAGGAGGACTTCCTTAGCTCTCAAGGCCCACTTTATCCAGACAGTGTTCCTGCGTGCCCGCCAATCACACAGTAAGAGGAGGAGGAGGAGGAGGAAGATTGTGTCAGTATGGAGATGGAGCCTGGCACTCAGCATCAGCAGCAGTCTTTAAGGGATCAGTCCCAAGAAACACATGGACTTGTACGTGGCTGGGAGGAGGTGGCTGCGGACCATGTCGTCCTTAGTGACCCAGAGGAATCCGGAATGCCTCAGCAAACCTACGCTGCATGGCCTCCCTGATCCTGCAAAGCCTGCGTAAGGATCCTCGTATTCGTGGTATCAAGGAGAAGGACCAATACTGGCTGGCAACCCTCCTTGATCCATGTTACAAGGGTAAGGTTGCGGACCTTATCTTGCCATTGCAGAGGGAGCAGAGGATGAAACATCTTCGGAAGGCCTTGCAGAAAGGTCTGTGCAATGCGTTCCCAGAGACTGGGAGGTTACAAACTCCTGTTTCTGGACAACGTGTTGCTGAGGCTTCGGTCAGTCAAAGAAGGAGCGGTGGAGAAGGTGGCCATCTGACCAATGCGTTCAGACAATTTTTTGGTCCGCAGCCCCAAGGTATGATTGGTTCCAGCAACCATCGCCAGCGTCTGTTTTACATGGTGCAGGAATACCTAGGGGCAAGATCTGACTTGGACACCTTTCCCACTGAAAATCCTCTGGGTTACTGGGTCTTGAGGATGGATCACTGGACAGAGCTTGCACATTATGCAATTGAGCTACTGGCCTGTCCTGCATCCAGCGTTCTTTCGGAATGCACAGTCAGTGCTGCTGGAGGCTTTGTAACCGATCACAGGGTGCGTCTGTCCACCGACTTGGTCGATCGACTGACCTTCATAAAAATGAATCAGTCTTGGATCACCACCAGCTACCAAGCACCTGATGCTGATGTAACCGAATAATTTTTTTTGAAATCTCAGATCCCTTCAAAGACTGCCTATGCTGATGCTGAGTGACTATCCCTGAGTAATTATCCTCTTCCTCCTCAATCATCACGCTGATAGCTTGTAAGAACATTTTTGGTTCTGGGTGCCACCACCAGTGCCTAAGGCCCAATTTTTCAGCCCCTGTTTAACAGGGGCGTGTAATTACAATTTTTGATGCAATACTTTGCAGCAGGGCTCATTTCTGCGTTCCAACTAGAGTATCTGTGAGGGGTTGCAGTGTTGTGGCACCAGCACCAGTGCCTAAGGCCCAATTTTTCAGCCCCTGTTTAACAGGGGCATGTTATTACAATTTTTGATGCAATACTTTGCAGCAGGGCTCATTTCTGCGTTCCAACTAGAGTATCTGTGAGGGGTTGCAGTGTTGTGGCACCAGCACCAGTGCCTAAGGCCTAATTTTTCAGCCTCTGTTCAACAGGGGCATGTAATTACAATTCTTGATCTAATATTTCACAGCAGGACCCATTTCTGCACCCACCAAGAGCAAGTGAGGACTTACAGTGTTGTGGCACCACCACCACCAAAGGCCCAATTTTTCTGCCCTTGTTCAACAGGGGCATGTAATTACAATTCTTGATCTAATATTTCACAGCAGGGCCCTGTGAGGGCTTACAGTGTTGTGGCCACAACAACACCTAAGGCCCAAATTTCTGCTGAGTATATAGGGCAGGCCCCTACTTTCAAACATCTAACTTACAAACGACTCCTATTTGCAAACGGAAGGAGACAACAGGAAGTGAGATGAAATCTGCCCCTAGGAAGGGAAATTCTCTCCTGTAAGAGTTAATATGGGAAAAACATTTCTCCTTTCCACTGATGCTTTCCAATCCTTGTTCCACAAAAAACCCCAAATTTTCAAAAAACATTTGTCATTGGGACAAAAAGTGAGGTGAAATCTTCTGAAGAGGAGGAAAGACAGCAAAACAAATGTCACAGGGGTGATAATCCTTCCCTATGTTTTCCAAAAAGCTTAAAAAAGATTTTTTGGCTGGAGCTAAACACGTTAAAAATGTACCCGTTAAAAATTACAAACAGATTCTACTTAACAACAAACCTACAGTCCCTGTCTTGTTTGCACCGCCTGTATACTGCTGTTCAGAGTATATAGGGCCTGGTGGCCCCACACCTTTCCTTATTTTAATTTGGGTGTGGGGTTCCCCTTAATATCCATACAAGACCCAAAGGGCCTGGTAATGGTCTGGGGGGTACCCATGCCATTTGTCTCACTGATTTTCATCCATATTGCCGGGACCCGACATTACATTAAACACGCAAGCAGTTTTAAACAAGTTTTTTTCCTTTAAAAATGACATTTTGTGCAGGGACTGTTCTAAACACGGGAAACACGCGCCACTTTACAGGCATACTATAGACACACCCCAGGTACGATATTTAAAGGAATATTTCACTTTTTTTTTTTACTTTAAGCATCATTAAAATCACTGCTCCCGAAAAAACGTCCGTTTTTAAAAGTTTTTTTGCATCGATACAAGTCCCCTGAGGTAGGACCCGGGTCCCCAAACCCTTTTTAGGACAATACCATGCAAATTAGCCTTTAAAATGAGCACTTTTGATTTCGAACGTTCGAGTCCCATAGACGTCAATGGGGTTCTAACGTTCGCGCAAATTTTCGGTCCGTACGCAGGTTCTGTTGCGAACCGAACCGGGGGGTGTTCGGCTTATCCCTAATCTTCTCCTATTGCCCGGGGGCCCATAATCTCCTATTGCCCGGGGGGCCCCATGAGTTGTCAGTCCGCCCCGGTACCAGGATAGGTTCTAAAGAGTCCTCAGCTTCTGCTGCTATCTGCTCTCTCTGATGCCTGCAGGCTCAGCAGTCTGGGCTGGAGCCAGAGATTAAATGGTCCCTGCAGTGGCAGGAGGACTGGCAGCAGAGACGGAACTTTTACCATTCTTTGGAGTTGGCACTAAAGAGTCAGCTCTGCACTGGTGCTCTAAGACAGGCAACTGGGAGATGTTAAAGATAAAACTGCATGTCCACAGGTATCATCTTGCCTGTGCTGAAAGACAGGCCACTGGGAGCTTTTCAAAAGAGATTTTTGGCTTTTGATGCCCAATTTCCATCATCCTGTTGCAGCTTTGGTAATGCACTGGGAGTCAGGAGAGGGTAAATGATTTCTAGGGAGGCTTTGCACTGCAGGATAGCTGAGTGGATGAAACTGGGGAATGGAGCAGTGTTGATAAGCATCCTTTCATGCTGAATGCCAGGCTATGTCCAGTGATATATATGTAGGCAGATGCAGTCTGTGTCCACCACTGTAGGTGGCTTATGGCTGGAGCGGCATCACAGCCTGGATAGAAAGTCAGGGGAAACTCAGTTTCTTTGTGATTTTCCTGGTGGCAGCTTTCCGGTTAGCTGATCTGCATCCAGGTGACCCTTGGTGGCCATTTTGAGTCAGGAGAGTCTTTTTAAGTTCCTGCTCCCCAGGTTTTGGTGTGCATTAACCTGTGGGTAGTTTAGGGACAGATTCCCCATTTCTCAGGGACAGTATTAGTGGCAGGGAGAGGTTCAAGAGAAGGGAAAGCTTAGGGTTGGCAATTGCCTAGGACATCTTCCTGCTTAGGTACAAGACGGCCAATCCGCATTCTGCTCCTCAAGACAGACGCTGTCAGTTCAGCTGATACCTGCTCCACTACACACTGTTGGTATTGGTGAGTGCTCCCAGGTGGGTCCTCTCCCATCGTGTTTGTTGTGAACTGTTTGCCTTGACTACAATTCAAGTTCTGTGAACTGTTTGCCTTGACTACAATTCAAGTTCTGCCTGTTACAATACAAGTTGTATTGATTGAATCTGGACTGTGCATGAATTACTATCGCTGCACCTATCCACAAGTCATTTGGTCAAGAACTGGTGCTCTTTTATTTTTCTCCTCTCTTCCCCACTTAATGTCTATGAGTTTTATTTGGGGAGCATTGCAGCAAACAGGCTTCCTGTCTGTGTGACATCCTGTCTCTGTCATACCCAGCCTCCCACCAGACCCAATGATAGACATGCCTGGACTCATGCTGGTGTCGATCATAGCACCTAAGATACCAGACTCAGAAATTCCTATGCAGCTGACTGTATATGTTGTTATATTGTCCTCTATATGTTAATTCAATGTTGTTTCTAAGTAAGTACAATTAATTGACTTCCTGTATTTATTTTGTATTTGGTGTTATACTGTAATGTGTGCAGTATTATCCAGAGGGAACAGTAAGGGGTACAGTAAGGATAGTGCAGTGATCTGGATTGCAAATGTATACATAACATACAGTATACAGTATCTCCTTCACTGTCATTTGGGTAAAGTTGCATACATTAGCAAATATAGGCATGGTGTCTGCAAAATATAACTTGCTGCATACTGGGGTTCTACTTTAAGTGTTTAAGAGGAGTTTGGCATGCAAGAACAGAATAAGAGCTAAAGCCTAACTTCAGCTTTTGTGTTAATAATTACTAAGAAATATGGCTGTTTTTACTGTATAAACTGTATGTAACATCAGCCACATAAAGTATGTGCTGTACTGTGTTCTGGCAACCGTACGAGGACTTCCCATCTCATTCCCATATTATAATAGTCAGGCTGAGCCCAAATTAACTATTTAACCACTTCAGCCCCAGAAGGATTTACCCCCTTAATGACCAGGCCATTTTTTGCGATACGGCACTACATTACTTTAACTGACAATTGCGCGGTCGTGTGATGCTGTACCCAAATAAAATTGTCCTTTTTTATCCCACAAATAGAGCTTTCTTTTGGTGGTATTTGATCACCTCTACGGTTTTTATTTTTTGCACTATAAACAAAAAAAGGAGCAAACATTTTGAAAAAACAATATTTTTTACTTTCTGCTATAATACAGATTCAGAAAATAAAAAATAAAAAAAAACAAATGTATTCATTGGTTTAGGCCAATATGTATTCTGCTACATATTTTTGATAAAAAAAATCCCAATAAGCATAATTTTGATTGGTTTGTGCAAAAGTTATAGCGTCTACAAAATAAGGGATGGATTTAGGAACTTTTCATTTTTTTTTATTGTTTTTACTGGTAATGGCGGCGATCTTTTAGTGGGACTGTGACATTGCGGCGGACAAATCTGACCCTAAGTGACACTTTTTGGGGACCAGTGACACCAATACAGTGATCAGTGTAAAAAATGCATTGATCACTGTATAAATGACACTGGCGGGGAAGGGGTTAACACTAGGGGCGATAAAAGGGTTAACTGTGTTACCTCAGCATGTGTTCTAACTGTGTGGGGGATGGGCTCACTAGATCTCTCAGTGTTGCCCCCAGTCAGATCGGGGATCTGCCTTGTTTACATAGGCAGATCCCCATTCTGCCTCTGTGGAGTGATCACGGGTGGCCGGCGGACATCGAGTCCACTGGACCCACGCGTGCGCTCCCCCGTCGTGCAGCGGGCGTGCAGTGGGCATGCACGTGCCCACAGTATCTCATGCACAAAACAACGTACAGGTATGTTGTTTCATGCAATAGAGCCTCCCTAACATAAAATACACAACTTTTCCTAAAATAGATCATATAAGTGACATAAATATAAACAAAATGTGAATATAGCCCAAAAATATATGATCACTATTACATATCCACACTTATTAATCACAACCTTGAAAAAATAAAAAAAAATGCTACAAAATAACACCACGTGAACTTCCAATATCTGTATATTAAATTCTATTACATATAGTCCAATTTTGCTGGTACTTGCAATGTGCCAATAGAAACGTGAATCCCTGTGTGGGCTGTCCACTGTGAATGTGCTATTTCTGTGCTCTTAATTCCTCATCCATGATTATTGTGACTATTCCACCACTCCAGTGACAACACCACCACCACCACATGGTTCGGCCACTCACCAGATAATGGTATACATATGCCTTTGGTTCATTAAGAGATAACCATTCCACTTGTGTTGCTTGTCTATGCTCGCCCCAATACAATTATGAGCAAGTATATCTGTCCTCATAAGAAACAACAAACAGCGACCATTGCGCAATAATCTAACACTGTTTATTTAAAACCATAAAAAAGACACTGTAAACTCACATGATTATCCAGCAGTTTGAATGGATAAAGATGTCGCCGTATGTTTCCTACGCCAGCGTGCTGTGCAAGCCTCATTCCTACTCGGCTTGCAATTCAAACCTCGCTTTTGCCCAACCTGAAATGATGTAGTGACATAGTGTGTATCTCCCAGCAGCCTCTACGCGTTTTGCAATAGTATTTGTGTCATCAGGAAGCTGCTTATTGTTAGTGTGTCACTATATTTATACCCTAGACATGTTATTTTAGACCAATCATTTGTCTCCCTATACCGGAAGTCATTTGCCACCATTTTGACTATTGTTGTATGCCCACACCCGGTTTATATATTTTTGCATAGTTATACATTGGCCCCCCGCTTGATTACTATTTGGTACTGTTGCTGAATTTCAGAAACCTTACAAAGGTGTGTTTACGGGTGATTTTTTTAAAAAACCTTTCTACTTAAATCTTTATTAGACCTACATACAAACAACAACGTGACAATTTAAAATTTAAAATCTAAAGTGCTTTATGAAATATAGGGAGACTATTATAAAATCAACTAAAAAATTATTCATATCAATTTACAAGATATTTGGAATAAAAGTAAAAAGAAAAAGAAAAAAAGCAAGAAAAAATGGAAAAAAATGGAAAAAAATAAAATAATAAAAGTAAAAAAAAATTAAAATAAATAAAAATAATATTAAAGTAAAAATAAAAATAAAAATAAATAAAGATAAAAATAAAAATAAAAATAAATAAATAAAAGAAATGAAAAGATAATAAATGACATGAAAATAAAAATAAAATAAAAATAAATAATTCAATAAGAAAAAGAAAAGAAAAAGAACCTAGTAATCCTCTATAAAACAGTTCACATCTAGTTCCATATTCAACCCCAACGGTCTCATTGTATTTAATATGAATATCCAGTAAGTTTCATTCATAGACACTTCCCTACGCATATTCAGGTTTCTCCAGTTTTGTTCTATTTTGTCTATCGCATAAAACTTCAAATGTTTAGGATCTCTCCTATGTGTGTCCCTGAAATGTTTCAACACACTGTGGTATTTGTACCCTTTCTTAATATTCCTAACGTGCTCCCCTATTCTTACTGGGAGCATCCTTGTGGTTCTACCCATGTACTGCAGCTCACAACTACATTCCAACACATAAGTTACATGGGTACTGCAGCGCATGATTAACTTATTGATCTTGTATTTTGTTTAGTTTAATTGGATTGGATTGGAACCCTGTTATTTTTCTCTTTTCCCCATTGGTAAGTTTGCAGGGTTTGCACTTACTGCATCCATAAAAACCCTTGTGATCAAAAAAATTAGACATTTTCTTTGGGGGGGTCAGGTACATTCTTTACAATCTGATCCCTAATCCTTTTTGCTCTTCTGTAAATGAATGTCGGTTTTGATAGCAAAATTTTACTCAACTGTGGGTCATTGCTAATTATGGGCCAATTTTTCTTAATAATTCCTTCGAGCACCTTATATTGCTTATTAAATCCCGTTATGAACGGTACTTTATCTTTTTTGTTTTGTTCCCTATTTCTATCTTGTAATATTGTTTCGATATCCATATTTACGATTTTCTCACAGGTGAGTTCTAACTCCTGTCTGTTATAACCCTTATCCATAAATCTTTCGATCAAAATGTCGGTTTGTGTAAAGAAATCTTCCATTAGGTCGCAGATGCGCCAAATCCTGATGAATTGGCCTTTGGGTATGGCCTTCTTCCACTGGGGGTGGTGGCAACTTCTCATTGGTATGTAACCATTTCGATCGGTGTCCTTAAAGTGCATTCTGGTACTTAGTTTGTTTCCATTCTCAAAAATTTCCAAATCTAAAAAAATTATAGTATCCCGATCTACATTTGCAGTGAACTTTATTCCATATTGGTTTGCACCCATATGTTCAACAAACTGATCTAGTTCATCCCGACTGCCTTTCCAGACAATCAGGATGTCATCTATGAACCTTTTATATACCAGCAAGTGTGGCCAGCATCTCCCAAAATCTCCTCCTCCTCCCATTTATTGAGGAAGATGTTGGCCACACTCGGTGCATATTTATTACCCATTCCTACCCCCTTAATCTGTCTATAGTATCTGTGGTTGTGCCAAAGGAAGTTATTACCCATGGCCAAGTCCTTCCAATATAAACCTCCTTTGCTTTAGCCTTAGTTCAGATAGATTTTTCATTGCCTATGCCACTGCTCCCAGTGCATCTATCTGCTTGATGCTAGTGTACAATGACTCCACGTCCAATGTCACTAATAACATGAAGTCATCTACATCAATCTGTCTCAGGATGTTGATCGCGTTTTTGCTGTCCTTAATGAAGGCTTTTCCCTTCCCCGCCATTGGTTGGAGAAATACATCCAGGTACTCACCTAACCTGGAATGTACTGATCCAATCCCACTAATTATGGGCCTTCCTGGTGGTTTTGTTTTACTCTTGTGGATTTTGGGTACTTGGTATATTACCGGGACTTTTGGTGCTTCAGGCAATAGATATCTTCCCTCCTTTTTGTTTATTCTATCTGCAATTCCCATATTCAAAAATTCCTTCAATTTAGATTTGAGTTCTTTATTTGGGTTCTTTTTTAGTAGTTGGTATGTGGTAGTTGCTGCAACCAATCTTTCCAATTCTGAATTATAGTCCTTTTTGGTCAGGATCACCAAGCCCCCCCCTCCTTGTCAGCAGGTCTTACCACTATGTTCTTTAGTTTTTCTCATTTTTTTATACCTTGCCATATTCTATAATTTTTAGGATTTTCCGATTTTATATATTTTTTTTTTTTTTCCTTGTCAAAAGAAGTTTATTGAGTATACAATGTTATAAAGATACATAAAGTAAGTTTACAAGGATCTATAAAGTAAGCTCATTGTTTTACAGTAGGGTTTATATAGGTAAATATCATGAAATTTCAAATATTAAACATTGGGTTCACGTAAACCTAAATTAAAGATATATATCATTTCCTTAGTTACTTTTGTAGGTATTTAAATGATTTATACCTACTATACATATTGTTTACAAGTAGAGTGTATATAGGTCAAATAAATTCTGATAATGAGCTTTAATCGTAAGGTGGAGAAAAGGAAAGAGAAAGAAGAAAAAGGGTTGAAAGGTAGAGGTATGGTCCACAAGGTTGTCCCGCTCGTCAGTTTATTATTCTTTTTAGTTCTCTTTGAAGCCTTAGAATGGGTGTCTCTGTAAGTCATTTAATCTGTTACCATGGCAACAGGACAGAGTCATTGAAGTTTGACAGGAACTGTTGTTTTATCCAAGGATGCCAAAGTTTTTCAAATTTTGGAATTTGATTTTGATCGATGGCTACCATCTTAGCATGGGACATTGTATTATTCATTCTGTGAATTGTTTCTGCTAGTACCAATGTAGGAGATTTCCATGCCTTGGCCACTGTTTGTTTTGCAGCCGTTATTAGTTGGATCATAAGTTTGAATTGAGAGAGTGTTAACCATTCCGGTTTTAGATTAAGTAAAGTTAAATATGGATCTGGTTGTATTATTTTTTTTAATATTTTAGATGCAATCACGAAGACTTCCTTCCAGAAGGTTTGGATTACTGGGCACGTCCACCATATGTGTAAATATGTGCCTATTTCTGGGCATCCTCGAAAACAAAGAGCTGAGGTATTAGATGAATATTTTGCCACTCTAGCGGGTACAAGGTACCAGCGAGTTAGGACTTTATAATTTGTCTCCAGTGCTAAGATGTTGGGTGAAGATAACTTAGATGTGAGCCATATGTTAGACCAGTCCGTGTCTTCTAAAGTTCGTCCCAGGTCCTCCTCCCACCTCTGAACGTAAGAGGGTCTATTAAGATTTGCTACTCCATATAATTGATTATAAAGTGATGAAATTGTACCTTTAGCAAATGGATCTTTTGTACAGATTGATTCAAAAATGGATAATTGGGATAATGGTGTATCCCCCTTTAGGAATGGTGTATAGAAATTTTTGATTTGGAGATATCTAAATATCTCAGAGTTTGGTAGATCATATTTTTCTCTAAGCGATGGGAATGAAAGGAATGATTTAGATGCTATGAAGTCATTTAGTGTCTGAATGCCTGATGTTGTCCAAGCTTTAAAAGAATTTGGGTAGATCCATGCCGGATAAAAGGCCGGATTTCTGATAAAAGAAAGGAGAGGATTGTGTGGAGATTGTAACTGATATTTGGTTTTTAGTTTATCCCAGAGAGATAAGAAGTGTTTAGTTATGGGATTATGAATTTTAAAGCGGTCTTTAGGATCAAGCCATAATAAATTTGACATTAATAGAGGGTCATTTTCTGAAGCCTCTATAAATACCCATAATGGAATTTCCTGTTTTGCATGGTATTTGGACAGACTGGCCAAATGTGCTGCTCTGTAGTAGTTAGTAAAATTAGGGTATCCCAGGCCTCCTTTATTTTTGGGAAGATGTAGTGTGTGTATAGGTATACGTGGTTTAGAAGAGCCCCATATAAACAAAGTTGCTCTTTCTTGTACTATTCTCAAAAAATAGGAAGGAATTGGAATAGGGAGGACTCTGAATAGATAAAGCAATTTGGGTAGAATAGTCATTTTGATTGCATTAATCTTCCCTATCCAGGATAAAGGAAGTTGCGACCATTGTTTTATTAGATTTGTGATCTGTCTTAATACAGGAGGATAATTGGTTGAGAATAAGTCAGAATGAGATGCTGTTAAATGAATTCCAAGATATGGGATTGATTTTTCTGCCCATGTGAATGGGAGTGCAGCCCTAGCCGGGATCAATTCCATGTTTGTGAGTGAAATATTAAGCACTAGGCATTTCTTAGGATTAATCATAAGGCCGGATAGGGCTGCAAATCCATCAAGAGCTGGTATTAAGTTAGGACCAGAGACCTGTGGTGATGATAGAAAAAGTAATATATCGTCTGCAAATATACATAATTTGTGTGTAATACCTCCTACTTCAATGTAAGTTATAGTTTGGTTTGTTCTGATGTATTGGGCCATGGGTTCGAGTATAAGGGCAAATAATAAGGGAGATAATGGGCAACCCTGTCGGGTAACTCTTTCGATATTAAAGGCTTCAGATTTGTATCCAGCATATTTTATATAGGCTTTGGGTTTATTATATAATGCTTTGATCCATGTTAAAAAGTGGGGTCCAAAACCCCATTTTTGTAATGAATATTGCATATATTGCCAGGATACTGTGTAAAATGCCCTCTTAATATCGAGAGATAGAAAACATAAAGGGATTTTCCGTTTTTTAGCAATATGTGCCAATAACACTGCCCTGCGTATATTATCTC
This sequence comes from Aquarana catesbeiana, assembly GCF_042186555.1. Classification (NCBI taxonomy): domain Eukaryota; kingdom Metazoa; phylum Chordata; class Amphibia; order Anura; family Ranidae; genus Aquarana; species Aquarana catesbeiana. Next base: position 805,753,357 of record NC_133324.1, read on the forward strand.
CTGCCTGTCTATTTGGCATGAAGCCTACTTGATCTCTATGTATTAATTTTCCTATAATGCTATTGAGGCGTTTTGCTATAATTTTTGCTAATAATTTAATATCGAGGTTTAACAGAGAGATAGGCCGATAATTCACACAGGAAGTATCATCAGAAAGGGGTTTTGGGATCATACAAACAATTGCCATTAGTGTTTCTTGCCGAAAAGAATGTCCATCTAGAAGTTTGTTAAAAGTTTCAGTGAGAATGGGAGAGAGTATTTCTGAGAGTGTTTTATAGTATAAAGCCGAGTAGCCGTCTGGGCCTGGTCTTTTGTTAAGTTTTAGGTCTTTTATGGCGTTAGCAACTTCGTCTATAGTTATAGGCTCATCCAAACTGTTTTTTTGATTCTGAGATAACTCAGGTAAGGTTATTTTTGAGAAGAAGGATTCAGCCTCTGTAGGATTAAATTCATTGTTTGTCTTGTATAAAGTTGCGAGATGTGAGTGAAATTTATGGACTATTTTAACTGGATTACAAGTGTAAACATTTTTTGATAATTTCAAACGTATTGGTTTGAAAGATTTGTTAGTTGAATTTAATGCCCGAGCCAAATATGTACCTGGTTTGTTTGTATTCATGTAGAAATCGTGTTTGGAGTAGACATGTGCACACTGAAATATTTCGTTTTGGAATTTCGTTTTCGTCCGAAATATAAATTTATTTAGTTACTCCCGAAATTCGTTTTTCTTTATTTCGTTTTTCGTTAAAAACTTGCATTCGTCCGAAAATCGAAATGAATTAAGGTCGAATCGGTCATTAAAGGCTTATGGTGTCTGTCGAATGTTCAAAGTAGATTCGACGGAGCAGCTAAACTGTACAACGTCGCAATCGTACATTCCGGTCAAATTTTCTGGGATGCATTTGACCGGAAATGTTCGATAGCAGCATCGTACAGTTTGTTTAGCTGCTCTGTCGAATCTTCTAACTTTTGACAGACACCATAAGCCACATTTACGTTTGCATGTTTTCGTTTCTGTGTCGAATCTTCATCGTTCATGCTCATTGCATTGGTCTACTCTGCCCCAGCAGTCAGCCAACCAAACTTTCACATTCGTTTCTCAATCGGAAGTGCGGAAGTGCGGTCGCAAAATCCGACGCTATGTGGCTTAGAGAGATAATGGCAATGGCAGCACCAGCAGCAACCCATTCCAGCACTAGCAGCATGGAGGAGGCTGTTCCTGGGCCTTCTAAGGCAGCATCCAAAAATGGGCGCAGGAGGGGGACACAAGCTGCATCCAGCAGGAAGTGTAACCTAATGTGGACTCATATTGAGTCCCAGGTCCTGGTAAGGGAAACGCTTCCTTGCTGGATGCACTACGGAGTGGAAGCGAGAAAAGTGGGAGGAGATTTCCAGGAAGGTGGAGGAGACATATCGCCATCGGCGTGACCTGACTGCCTGTCGCAAAAAATTCAGCGACATAAAACGGTAAGTAACGTGTCTGATTATTTTTTTTTTTTACATTTTAACCACTTCAGCCCCGGAGGTATGGCTGCCAAATGACCATGCCACTTTGTGCGATTCGGCACTGCGACGCTTTAACTGACAATTGCGCGTTCGTGTGACGTTGCTCCCAAACAAAATTGATGTCCTTTTTTTCCCACAAATAGAGCTTTCTTTTGGTGGTATTTGATCACCTCTGCGGTTTTTATTTGCTTTTTGCTATATAAGTATCCCCAACAAATATATAAAAAACAAATTTTTTCCTCAGTTTAGGCCGATATGTATTCTTCTACATATTTTTGGTAACAAAAATTTCAATAGGCGTTTATTGATTGGTTTGTGCAAAAGTTATAGCGTCTACAAAATAGGGATAGTTTTATGGCATTTTTATTAACAATTTTTTTTACTAGTAATGGCGGCGATCAGCGATTTTTATTGTGACTGCGACATTATGGTGGACACATCGGACACTTTTGATGCCATTTCGGGACCATTGTCATTTATACAATGATAAAAGCTCCAAAAAATGCACTGATTTTACACACACACATATAAACATATGTTATTGCTATCACAATTTGATGTCAGTAAAGTTAGGTGAATTTTTTTTTTAAAAAGGAATAAATAATTTTCAATTTATCCTCCCTCCTGTGAAAAACCAAATTTGCGCATAGGTGTGCCTAGCCTACACATAGTTTGCAGTTTTCACATGTTATATATTATCGCCACAATCATTTTAAGAGGAATATTTCCATGCCATTATTTGTTCTTAGTTAGTTATCACTAAACTGAGCAGTAAGTGCTTTTAAGTTCCACTTGACCTGACCACCTGTAGGTTGCGCCCCCTTTCTGACCAGGCCATATTTTGCTATTTAGCGCATTGCAGCTTTAAACTGCACGCTCCTGTGAAAAATGTATGCTCTTCTCCCGCCATATATAGAGCTTTTATTGGTGGCATTAGATCACCGCTGGGTTTTACATTTTTTGTTATTGAAAAATAAAAAAGTTATATATATATATATATGTATATATAAAAAAAGTGTTACGGTGGCTGGACTTAACCAGCTTGCGGACCCGCCATATTTTTAGTTACTATGGGGGGGGTCCACATCTGCAAGTGGGTTAATGCTTTGCAAAAGAAACAAGGAAGGAAATTTTACACTATACACAGTTCACACAAGCGCGTAATAGAAAGGTGGACTGGAGTGGACACAATGGACATTTACTCGGCACAATCCCTATCCTGCCTTTTATTATTTATTGTGCACCAAAAAAGCATAGGTTTTTCTTACAATAAATTTGGTTAATAAATAAATGTGCAAACCTTGTGCTACATGAAAAAATGTGCCTAATCCAAAAATTCCATTTGCATTGTTTCATTCTACGGGTTCATTCTACATGTGTTTCATGTGTTGATGTCATTTTCAGATTACAATTGTAGTTTAATTGTGGAACCCGTTTCTCTTCTCTTTTTGTTTTGCAGTTCCATAGCGCGTAAACGCAGGCAGTCGGGGTGCAGAGGAAAGCAGGTATCTCTCCTCCCCCATGAGAAGGAGCTCTTAGCAGCTGTAGGGGAGGATGAGATAAAAAAACTGCTTGCTCATCAGGGTTGGTGTCAGCATTGCATTGTGTGTAGGAAATTTTTTTTGTCAACCATGCGACGCGACATAGTCATTTACCATGATGTGTTTGATTTTATTTAAAGATCGTCTCCAGGCCCAGCGCCACCGGAGGCAGAGGGCAGAGGAGCAGGAGTCCTCCACGTCATCATGCAGTAAGTACTGTAGTAGTGACACTAATACAGTGGTTCCTTTTCCATTTGTCCAGCCTTCCATTGTTGATTCCAGCGTCATTGTTTCTCGCTCATGTAGTGACAGGTAGAGCCTCTGCGACGCTCTGTCAGGTAACGCAAGCGATTGCGTAACTTACGTAATTTGACAGAACGTGGCCGCTCTGAACTGAGGTGCCTGATCAGTGGCAGTGCACCTAGCACTCGCCGGCGCTGCTGGAACCAGGACAGGTAAGTGCCTCGTATTTGGTTTTTTTTTAAATGATTTTTTCTAAATGGTGAATGCATGTCCCTGCCTTGTAGATAAACGTTAGTGACCTGCCCTGTATTGCCATGCTAATGGATAATTAATTTTATCTATTTACACTACAGTATATTTATTTACGTTTATTAACGTTCATCATTTCTCCTTTATAAATAGGTGTCATCCAGTCAGAGGGGGAGACTGAGGAGGAGGCTGAGGCAGCAACGCCCACATGTAAGTTAGTATAATCTTGCTGGTATCTGCTGAGTGATCATACATGTTTCAATGTTCTTGTACTAATGTGTGAGATTGTTGTACACTGCAGATTGTAATGTTCTTTTCTATCATTACTCAACAGCTGCTGAGCAGGAGGTGGAGGAGACCTGCCCTGTAGAGGCTGCTGGGGATGCGGAGGAACAGCCAGATGCGGCAGATCCAGGGAGTAAGCATAACTTTTTTTGTATTTTACAGGCAAATATAGTATTTTAAATATGAAATGCTGATGGCATACCTTGTCTAGAATAGCTTGTGATTTATTCTGCAAGGCTTCGGTTTAGCTGGAACTATTAATTATATTAGTTCCCCTCTGCAGATGATTCCAGTCTTCCTGTTAGCGTGACCTGTGCTTGTTAATATTTCCCCAATGTCCCTGATCATGCCACCTTCTTGCTGCAGTTTAGATTCCCAGTCTGAGCCAATCACTGTTAATCATTATGAATAACACAGCAGGCTGGGGGGGGGTGTCAGAAAAGAATCTCCAGCTATTGGCTGGCAGTCCCTGGACATGTTCAATCTCTGGCATGCCCCTAATGCATGCATTAACACTTTTCTCATGATGTTATACCTGTTATACCTCCTAGCCTAGACCAGGAGTGAGTAACCTACCTAGCCTAGAACAGAAGTGGGGCTTAATTTATTCAACAATCAGTGGCCTTACAAAATTATCAACTTTAAAAAATAGCCTGCTATATTTTATTAAACAACTTTTTATTAGGTCATCCCAAATGCAATGGCTTGAATGGCTTCTCTTTGGTGAGTGTAATGTTAAAAGCTGGTATAGCTGATATGTTTTTCTGCAAGTGCAACTGATCCTCCATATTTGCCAAAGTCAGTCAGTCTGGATGAGGTAGATTAGTTAGCAGTAGCACTTAGGCGTCCATTACACCTTAAGATTTTCTCCAGCCGCCCGTGCGACCAAGCGGATAAAATCTTTGGGAGATTCCCCTTTACACTGCTCGATGTGTAGAGGGGAATCCCTTTGTACTCTGGCCGGGGAGGACACTCAGCTCCACCCCGGTCAGAGTACAGTAAAGTAGTACTACACCTTCCTGCACAGCTCTGCAAACTTGGTATGATGCAGCGAATTGACACAGACACCACTATCTCCTACACACAAATTGATTAGGTGCATCTCACTAAATATCAAAAACTGGTATGGATGGAAGTGAAAACATCTCAAGATGTTACAGGATTGTCTACAAGGGCTGGGAGATCATTGCCTTTATATAATGTTAGGGTGAAGAAGCCATGTGTATGTGTATTGTATTATCTATCTATCTAATGTATTTTCTTTTCTTCACAGGTGAAGTCTTCATCCTGCAACTGCAGCCTGTGGACGAAGACCTGGACCTGCCCGCGTCTGGTTGGACTGGCTGTCCTTCTGAGTCCCCAGTGGTTTCTACAGTCCTCCACCCTTCAACATCCCCCCACCTGGCCTCCCCAGTGCATCCTTCACCCGCTCCAGAACAGGCACACATCCCCCACCCTCCAGAGCCACATGTGACGGATTATCTGCGGCGCATTGTGGAGGTCCAAAAGAGACATTTTGCAGTTACCCGGAGGCTGCGTCGATCTTTGGCCCTCCACAATCGCCGGCAGCTCCGTCACTCTGTGGCTCTGCAGAGGTACCAGCGTAGCCTCAGGAGACACCTGGAGGCTACGCGGTACCTTGGTGACCAGTTGGCTGGGATTAATATGTCCCTACAGCGACTGGTCACCAGGTTGGGGGAGAATGTACTCTATTTTTTTTTTTTTTTTTGTTTTGTTTATGTTAACTGTTAAATAAAAAAATTTTGTTCAGAAATAATTGTTTTCTTGAGTTTTGCTTTACTTGTTAGATTTGTGTGATGTTTATCTAAATGAACTAGTCCATATATTGTTACTAACTTACTAGAGGCCTTATAATTGTAGTTTTTCTACATTTAACCATCAGGCTGAACTTAGAAAATTGATGAGATTTCTCTCTACACTATTTCAATGTGCAAAGGGTAATCCAATGTATTGTGTCCAGTCACGCCGTTCAGCTTTCCCTCCACCAGAATACACAGCAGATAGTTAGAGCAGGGGTTACTCTATACAGTCCTCAACAGTTCACAGGACATAGGTTGCAGGCTTGCAATCATGAGGGCAACAGTTAACCGGACAGAGGTTCACAGGCTAACGCAATTACAAGGGGCAACAGTTCAAAGGGCAGTGTCATGGTTATGCAATAGAGTTTGTCTGTCAGCATACCTGTCTCCATGTGTTCATCTCTAGAGACCAGCTGACCCTCACCTGACTGCTTTTGTAAGCTCTCCTCTAGCATGGCTCCACCCCAGCTCCTATCAGGGAACCCTATATTAACCTGTGCACTGCAAGCCAGCAGTGCTGATCAACCATTGTGTGTTAGCTTTCGTGTGTACTGGCTGTGTTTCCTACGTCTGATTCCAGTTAACCGACTTTGGCCTGTTCTCTACTATTCCTGTCTGCTCGTGACCCTGACCTTTGGCGTGTCCCTGACCATCCCTGTTTGCCTGTGACCCTGAACCTTGGCGTGTACTCTGTTGTCCTTGTCTGCTTGTGGCCTCGACCTTGGCTTGTCCCTTACTTCCTTGTTGTTCCAGCCTGCTGCCTCTTTCCTCTTCTCCTGTAGTCTACCGTGAGCATGAGATGTGAGACCCTGGGGGCTGCGACCTGGAGCCAGACTGCAGCGCAGTCCATCCTCACCACTAGAGGCTCTGGTGAACACCTACTGGCTCTTAGACTCCGCGCCCTGGAGAATCTATGCTCTAGCTCCCAGTGGGATCTGTGTTAGTGATCCAGTAGACCTGCTTCCTGAACCTCCCAGGTTTCAATCCACAGCAGTCAGTCCTAGGATCCACTACCTAGCAGTGCACTTCCGATTCCTACAGAGTGCATCTGTCACCTAGCCTCAAGGTGACCTGACAGGCAGTCATCATTTCCAGGGCTTGAGTAACATGGCAGCAGGGTAGATTACTCACTCACACTAGTGACTATGGACAATTGCAGATGGTCATGAAACAGGCGGAGGATCAGAGAGGGCCCTGGTGTCCCCAGGGTCAGAGATGGTAAATGGGAGGGGTCCTGGGCATCTGGATGCAGCTCAGCAGTGACCAACTAATATATCTTGCATAGAATCACGTTTCCAACTGTATGCTTCTTTGTGCTATGTTGTGTTGGTAGCATATTCTGATCCTTGAGTTGACAGTCTCTCCATCAAGAGGAACTGTCATGCTGTTGAGGTCATCTTTAATCATTGTCTCTTATTTCCAGACCACCAAACAAAAATGGTTAAATTAGCACATGCTGCTATTTGTATTTACAAAGACAGCAACACGTGAGCAGTAGCGCCACGTCAAGGCTTCAACCCTTGCTACTGTCCATTCACACAACATTCATTCATGCAATCAAGCACACTCTAGTCACTCTACACAACATTCATTACAAAAAAGGGTGATGGAAGGAATAAAGGGAAAAAATTGGATTGCTTAAAACAATATAATTCTATTTAAATCTTGGGGTCACACCAAAGTCAAGTAGACAACTGCTATTGTGTCAAGTGGTAAGAAAATAAAAAAAATGATTTTCCTCAACATTTGGATGGTTCCTCTGAGTCCCATCTATCTTCACTGTCCATTCACACAACATTCATTCATGCAATCACGCACAATCAAGTCACTCTTGTCCCATCTATCTTCACATGGTAACAATGATTCAGGTCTCACAAATTAAGGGTAGGGTAACCCAGCTTGGGGAGGTTAAATTTGAGGAAAGTTATTTGTTCCATCAAATGGGGTGTTAGTTGTGAACGGTGTGGATTAAGGATATTTCCAGTAATAGAGAAAACTCTCTCACTTTGCACAGTGGTTGGAGGACAGGATAGTAGTTGCTGGGCAACCAGGCAAAGACCAGGCCACAAACTTTTCTTACCATCCCAATAGGTCAAAGGGTCCTCTGTAGGAAGCAAAGGTGCTTCATATAGGTAGGCCCTGACCATTTCAGAGGCACTGCTCTCCTCTCGATTACCTGCTGCTTGACCTGCATCCACCAGATTGTCAAGTGCCTCTACCCAACATGCACATGCTCCACTCTGTTGTTTTTGAGTGATGCTGCCAGGCCTTGGAATAGCAGACATGGCAGGTGAATCTTCCAAACCAGCCTCAACCGTCGTACATCTCTGTTGCTGCAAATTCCGGACCCTTTCAATCAATTTTTGTTTCCAGTAGGAGAGGCTGTTGTCTCTGAGTGCCAGTTTACCTTTGATCCTGGGATCACACAGGGAAGCCAGCATGAGTTCAGGGCTTTTGCGGACACGGTCATTTAGCCGATCTTTTAAGTTAGCTTGTAGCTTTCTGATGAAAGACGCTACATCGGCATGAAGTGGGCTGCCACAAACAGGCTCACTGTTTTCTAGGTACAATCCCATCTTATCTATGAGATAGGTAAACAAGGGTATGACCTGTCCTAGGCTGGCATTGCTCTGACTCAAGTTTTCCATCACATTCCGAAAGGGTTTTAAGACATAAACGAGCTGCCCAATTATACACCAGTCATCACGTCCCAGTGTGGAATCAATCCCGATGCTGTGGCGGGATGATAGATTGTGGATGGCTGTCTTTTGCTCCAAAATGCTTTCCAGCATTTCCAGGGTATAGTTCCACCGGGTGCTGACATCTTGTTTCAGGCGATGTATGGGGAGCCCTGATTGTTCTTGCTCCTCCCTCAACAGTTGACTAGCCCCAACACTGCGGTGGAAATGCCCTGCAATCTTTCTACAAAGGTCCAAGATTTGAGCAATCTTGTTGGTTTTCTCCACTGGGATTGCACCCTTGACCACTAAATGCAGTATGTGTGCAGAACAGCACACACCGACAAAAGATCCATCTTGGAGAGCTTTAACCATGTTTGAACCTCTGTCTGTCACAATGAACCCAACAGAGACATTGGTGACTGCCTGCTCTCCAAACCAATTGGCCAACATTGATCTAATTGCCCGCAATATGTTGGCAGAGCTGTGTTGGTCATCACGGACTTCTGTGTGGAGCAGGAAAGCTTGATAACCCTGCCGGTCTTGCGCTGCAGACCTGCTTCCTGATGGAGTTTGAACTCTTACACCAGCTCCACCACCAACAGGCACAGTGGCCTGCCACCAGTGTGCAGTCAAAGACAGGAAAGCGTGTTGACCGCTGGGAGCTGTCCACAAATCAGTTGTCAAATGAATTGTCTGGCCCTCGGCTTTGGCCATTTTTTCCTTCAATAATCCAACGCATGAGTGGTATAGTGCTGGAATAATCTTTCTGCTGAAAGTTGTTCGTGCAGGAACAACGTATCGTGGAGCAAGGGCATGCATGAGCTGTTTAAACGGCTCCCCTTCAATCATGCGAAAAGAGGCTCCTCCAACAGCAATGAATTGGCCAATGAGGCGGGTGATCTTGTTGGCCTGCTGTTTTGACATGCCCTTGGAACTAAAGCCAACAAAACTATCGAGGGTAGGCTGATGATGTCCTTGGGAGGATGAGGAGCCTGATTGGGTCTGCAGTGGAACTACTGCACGTGGGCGGGTTGTATTAACTGAACCCTCTCTATTGCCTCCTGTGCTCTGAGTAAGTGGTGTGCTTGAGGAGGTACCACCAGTACAGTCAGAGTCCGTTATGCTGCTTCCTGCGCTACCATCTTCTTTTTCTGCCTCTGCCCGCAGTAAAGTAGAGTGGTGGTAATTTTTAAGGTGTAGGTTCATACCAGCATTGGTTAAATGACCTAACTTTTTACCCCTACTTACTTGCTTCCCACACAATTTACACTTGGCAAAGAACCCGCCTTCCAATGTTTGAAAGTATTTCCAAACGTTGCTGCGGCGGGATGCAGCCCCTTGACCCTGTGGATATCTATTTAGGGCTGATATAGCTGCAGCAGGTAGCACACCAGTGGTGGAAGCTGTTGCCACTACAGTTACACTTGGTGAACTAGAACTAGTGCTGCTAATGGCAGGGGTGCTGGGGACTGGGAGGTCGGTGATATCATCACAGGATTCTTCCATAATAACAGAGGGAGAAGGGGAGTTAGCAGCAGATGAAAAAAGTGGACTGCTACCTGTCCTACTCCTCACAGAATATCCCTCTTGCACTTTCTCCATGTCAAGCTGTAAGTCCTGTGGGCTAAGATTGTATAAAACATCCGCAGTGTTTGGGGAAAGAGGAGCATCACATTCTAAATCATCTTCTTGGGCCAATGAAGAAAAAGTCTCACACTCTGTCTCTGCTGCTGTCTCCCTCAATTGCTCCTTTGGGGAGCTGGGCAGTGGCACTGGTAGTGTGATTGGTGGTGGTGACTGTAAAGGCAACTCCACTTTACTAGGTTTCTTGCCTATTCCATAAAAATATGCAGCCATGACACCTGTAGAAGTGGAAGGAGGCGCTGCACTGGCAGTGGAAGTGGCAGCAGATGTTGGTGGTCTGGCAGGAAAAGTAATATTAGAAGAACTGGGGGTGGTGGAACTAGCTTTGCTGGTGGCATTGGCAGTGACACCCACTGCTGTGGACGGCATGTTGGTGGCGGCAGAAGTGTCAGAGGCACAAGTAGCAGAGACCTTGCCACTTTTTTTACCAAGGCGTCCACCGCGACCATGACCACGACCACTACCTCTACCAGCCTTCACTTTTACATTAGAACGGTACATTTCTGAACTTTACAGCAACTGCAAGTCAGAAAATGGACTGGAGTGGAGATAGGGTATATAGAATCTCAATCTATAAATCACCCCCCACCACAACACGGGCAGCCTCTGAGGCTATCACAACACTAGCAGCAACACTAGTATCACTAGTCTATTTATCAAGTTCACAACACAGATGTAGCTTGCTTCACTACTATTCTGCTGCTGTGCTTAGCTTATGCTCAAATGAAATAGTTCAGGATCTCTGATAAAGTGACAATGAATTCAAACGGACCAGCTAAGATTGACTGTTCTGAAATGAATCAGAGTGTCTGTCTCTCTCTGCTAGCAAATCGTAAGTGAAACTAAGTTGGCTGTACATGCGGTTCTAGCTATGTTACTGCCCCTCCTCTTTGGTTACAATTGACCAATAATAACCATCATCATCATTATTTTTATTTTACTTAATTTTTCTCTCTGCGTCAAATCTTCTCTCTCTATGTCGAATCTTCTCTCTATGTCGAATCTTTTCGAATAATCTTGGACTACTATGGTGGATAGACTATAGAGTTAAGGTTAGGCACATTCGACCACAGGTTCGATAGACACAAATTGTTATTGTTAGCGTCATGTCGAATCTCCTATCTATATCGAACTGTTGTCGCAACGAAAACGAAAATAAAGCATTTGTTTATGTCGGATCTTTCGTTTTTCGGAATCTGCGCTTTCGTTATCGTTTGTTAAAACGATAACGAAAATACCTGAAATTCGGACGAAAATGCATTCGGACGAAAACGAATGCACATGTCTAGTTTGGAGCGTTTGAGGGATTTATCAACTGACTCAGTGAGAAATAGATCGTATTCCAATCTAGATTTTTCCAGATGAGATTTTGTACTCTGAGATGGATTATCTTGAAATGATATGTAGGCTGCATTAAAATTGAGTTCTAGTTTTTTTGCTAGATTTTTGCGTTCCCGTTTAAATAGTGCCATTTGTCTTTGTATTGTACCACGCAAGACAGGCTTATGAGCTTCCCACAGTGTTATTGGGGAGATGTCTGTTGTATTATTAATTGATATGTATTCCTTTAAAGCTTGTTCAATGGCCATCTGATGTAGTGGGTGTTTGAGCATTATGTCCGGTAAGTACAACGTTGGGTCATGCGCTTTTGGTATGGCTGAGGCTATAGTAGTGTATACTGCATTATGGTCAGACCACAGAATCAGAATTATATCTGATGCAATAATTTCTGGTATCATTCCTATTGTTAGAAAAATATGATCTATTCTGGTGAAGGTTTGATGAGGGTGCGAGAAATAAGTGAATTTCTTTTTCATTGGGTTACTTTCTCTCCACGAATCTACCAGATTGTATTTGGAAAGAAGTTGAGAAAAAGGTAATCTAGAGGTTATTTTGGATGGTGTAAAAGGTGATTTATCTAGAAATGGGAGGAGGACCTGGTTCGAATCCCCACACATTATCACTGTTCCTATTTTGTGTGTATTAATCACTTGTAATATATGTGAGAGGAATGGTGTAGGTTGTTTGTTAGGAGCGTAGTAGGAAATCACCGTGATTGCTGTATCCATTATATAACCCATGAGTATCAGGTATCTACCTTCTGGGTCTTTAATTTCTGATGATAAGGTGAATGGTGTGGATCGGTGAAATGCAGTTAGAGTTCCCCTTTGCTTGGTACAGGCAGAAGCCGTGTAAATTTGTTGATAAAAAGGAGAAATATATTTTGGAGTAGAATCATTGGTGAAGTGTGTTTCTTGGAGGCATACTATGTGAGCCTTCTTGTTATGGAAAGTACGGAAGGCTTTGGTCCTTTTTTGAGGGACATTTATTCCCTGAACATTCAGGGAAAGTATATTCAGTGGTGCCATGGCAATAGATCAAATAGTTTTGACTTACTTTTTTGTTATGCAGAGCTGACTGCGCAGATCAACCTGTGTGGACTGAAGAGATGAATAGATAGAAAAGAAACCAGTGAATTCTGGAGTAAAGAGTAAACAAAAAACATGAGATTAGATGATACATTGTATAAATTATTTTTTGCAAGTAATCACAATTTACCCATGAAAGAGAATAAATATCTCTCTCAGGGGAATAAGTGCCTTCGTCACACTCCCACATAATATGGTTGGGAGAATGAGGAGGGCTAATGGGGGTACACGGATCTTCCGCTTACAGGAGAGAAGTGCTATGTCAAAAGACATCAAAATGATGTTTCATTAATTGGAGTGCAGAATATAGTTTTTGTTGAAATTATTTATTCCAGTGTGGTTGTATATGGTTAGTCTTGCCCTAAGCTAAATAATTCAGTTAGAAAGGTACTGTTAATAACTTTGGTATTGATGAAGATAGTTTGAATTATTTTGGGATTTTAACCCTTTTAGAGTAAACAATTACATATTTTATTCATATGTAACTGTTTAGATATGTTAACTCATAAAATTGAGGTTGTATTGCTTCAGATTAGAATAAACAAAAACATAATTCTAGGAACTAGTTAGGTAATAATATATTTGTTTTAAGAAAAGAAAGAAAAAGCTTCCATTACTTCTGGGTTATTGAACATATTTGTCCTAAAAAGTAATAAATCTATTGTTATTACCTGATAATATATAACTGAACAAGAATTTGCTTATCTCACTTATATATTCTAAGGCTATATGAATCAGAAGTAATAAGAAATATAACTGGAATGTAACATGATCCCACACAGTGTGTGACTATCAGAATGCAGTTACATTCAGTTACAAATACAGTTTTTTTATAGAGAACCATCTCTTAGTATAATAAATGAAGAGATATCAGGAATTAGGATGTCAGTCCATTGAATCTTCTTGGTCCATGGATGATGTGGCATAACGGCCTCTTTTGTGAGAATGATGATTCCCATTTTGTTCTGAAATTTTCTGGGTGCTGCCTGAAGGTGAAGATGATGCCATTCTTCTGCATGTGGGAGTGTTGCTGCTTGTGGGTTCTGTCAGATTTAATTTTAAAAGGGTTTGTTGTAGTTCATCTGCTGATCTGCTTCTGTAAATTGTACCTTGGTAGTTAAATCTGACTGAAAAGGGGAAGCCCCATTGATACATAATGTTGTGGCGTTGCAGTTCCATTAGTTGGGGTTTCATGGATCGTCTTTTAGTAATAGTAAGTTGGGATAGGTCAGCAAAAATTTGATAATTGTGTCCTTGAAAATTAAGTTCCTTTTTTCTCTTGCAGCAATTAGTATTTGTTCTTTCGTTCTGTAATAATGAAATTTTGTGATTATATCACGTGGGGGTCCATCTTTCTTTTTGGCTGTGAGGGCTCTGTGTACTCTGTCCAGTTCTAAACGTTCAATAGGGATATCTGGCTTTAGTTCTTGTAATAGAGCAGTAATAGTAGATTGCAGGTCTGTCACAGTTTCAGGTATTCCCCTTATGCGCAAGTTTGAACGTCTGGCTCTATTTTCGTAATCTTCGAGCTTAGTTTGAAGTATTAAATTCTCTTTTTTTAATTGTTCCAATTCTGTTATATTTTCTTGGGTTGTAATTTCAATTTCATCCATTTTTATTTCTAAGGCTGCGGTGCGGTTTCCCAGCTCTCTTATTTCTTTGGTTAGGCTTTTTGTTATTTGGTCTGAGGTTTGTTTTAAAGCCTTATGAAGCATCTTTTCAAATTGTAATAATATTACTGGGGATGCTGAGGAGTCTTGTGGAGAAGTTTGTGAGAGGATTTGTTCTGTATCTGACTCAAACGGACAGTCTTGCTGTGACATTTTCTGTCTGTGAGAGCGCCCTGATGCTGTATCTTGTGAGGTGACTGGAGCTGCTTCAGCTGCAGTGAGTGCCTGTGAGCTCTTTGTGAGGTGATTTTTATTTCTGCCACGGTTTCCTCCCAGTACCATATTTCCTGCCCAAACTTTCACTGTTTGTTCCCTGGGGCAAAAAGGTTCAAATGGATACCTTTTGAGCCTGCAGGCTCCGCTTTGTCCTTCTCTTCTCTCCTCAGCGGTGTGGAGCTCTAACAATGCATGTCTGCTCTGCTAGGCTCCGCCTCCTGCCCCCCCCCCAATTTTATATTTTTAATTTATAAAAAAATGGAAAAATAATTTTCCCACTATTCTTTTAAATACGTTAATGTGTTGGTTTGTACTGGATTTGGGATTAAATGTGGACTTGTTCCTAAGTTGGCTATGTGTATATACTGTATTACTCTGCTTTGTGTTGTTTTCTCCCTTCTCTAAAAAATGTTTTTTCAAATTAAGCTTTCCAACGAACTTTTGTTGGTCAATAAATGCTTCAATCTGGTTGAACGGTTTGCTGGGTGCATATTTGATTCCCTTGTCTAATATTAATAGCTCCTCCTGCGTAAACACTAAGTCATTTAGATTAAAAACCCCCTCCCCCAATTTTTTCTTTTTCTTTTTAGCTACCCCTCTACAACCTCTCCTTCTTGTGGGTTTCTGTTCCAACCACCTTCTTGTGGGTTCCTGTTTCAGCCTCCCCTGCTGGTCTGGAACACTGGCATAGGGGGTTTGTAGGGTTCTCTCCAATCCCGCCATTCCCCCTGCCAAGGTGGGGGGCCATAGTATGGATTATAATTATAATGTTCCCTGCTTCTACCTCTACAACCTCCTCTCCAAGGTCTAGGATATTGGCCCATTGGTGGTTGGTAAGCTGGTGTGTTGTTTGTATTTCCACCTTTTTCTGGTCTGTTTGTAACTATCTTCTGTTGGGTGCTAGTACTCGGGGTGGGTTCTGGTATTTTTTTGCTTTTACTGATTGCTTAAGGCAGGGGTACTAACTGCCCTATTGCTTGCTCCCTCTATCTCAGAAACCCTTGTTTCCATTTCTTCATTCAGGGATGTGTTATTTGAATTTGTTATTAGTTCTTCTCCCTGCCATTTGTATACCCTTCCTTCCATGTCGTCTTTCTTGTCTCTTTGGTATTTTTTTAACTATTTTATTTTTCACTTCATTATCTAATTTAGTTAAAAATTCTTGTAACTTAGTTGCCCTAGTTTTGTAATCAATGGTTTCTAAATGGGGTAGCATATTTTCCCTTATGTTGTTAATGTTAGCCTCTATTCTCATTAATTTGATTCCTCTTCTCTCAATGATGGTATCAAGTAGGTTGTTTTCACAACCATTGAAGAAACCAGACCATGCCCTTGATAGGTCTTCATCTACTATTCCATCATTAGGGCCTATGTCCCATCTCAATCTTCTAGGTGTTATTTTGGCATCTCTATACCTCTCTAGGGTACTGATATCCCACCAGACCCTTACCTGCTTATCCATTGCATTTTTAAGATGTTTAAAACCTTGTTCTAAATTTACTGCTGTGGTGTTGTCATAATTTTCGAAAAGTTCTCCCAAGTCTAACCTCCGATTGGCGAGAAATGAGAAAACTTCCATTTGTGCTGCCAGTGCAGTGTTTTACCAGTGGAACATAAAAATATTAAATGTGTGTTAGTCACCGGCGCAAAAATACCCTTATTATTCAAACAAAAAATAAAAATAAAAAAACATATAAAACATGTACAACTGGTTGCTAAGGTTTTTTTTAAAAACAGATTTGAATGTATTATAATTTGTGTAATTTTAGGAGTATTAAGATTGTAAAAGCTTTTCCAGCCATTTATATGGGTGACCTCGGCGAGGAGAAGGGACTGACTAGATCACCCATAAACACACCTTTATAAGGTTTATGAAATTCAGCAACAGTACCAAATAGTAATCAAGTGGGGGGGCCAATGTATAAGTATGTAAAAATATATAAACCGGGTGTGGGCATACAACAATAGCCAAAATGGTGGCAAATTACTTCTGGTATAGGGAGACAAATGATTGGTCTAAAATAACATGTCTAGGGTATAAATATAGTGACACACTAACAATAAGCAGCTTCCTGATGATGCAATTACTATTGCAAAATGCGTAGAGGCTGCTGGGAAATACACATTACATCACTACGTCATTTCCGGTCAAGCGAAAGCAAGGTTTGAATTGCAAGCCGAGTGGGAACGAGGCTTGCACTGCACGCCGGCATAGGAAACATACGGCGACATCTTCATTCAAACTGCTGGATAAGCTTGGTGCCAGCCCATGGGCACCAGAAACATGTGAGTTTACAGTCTCTTTTTTATGGTTTTAAATAAACAGTGTTAGTTTATTGTGCAATGATCGCTGTTTGTTGTTTCTTATGGGGATGGATATACCTGTTCACAATTGTATTGGGGCGAGCATAGACAAGCAGCACAAGTGGAATGATTATCTCTTAATGAACCAAAGGCATATGTATACCATTATCTGGTGAGTGGCCAATCCATGTGGTGGTGGTGTTGTCACTGGAGTGGTGGAATAGTCACAATAATCACGGATGAGGAATTAAGAGCGCAGAAATAGCACATTCCAAGTGTACAGCCCACAAAGGGATTCACGTTTCTATTGGCACATTGCAAGCACCAGCAAAATTGGACTATATGTAATAGAATTTAATATACAGATATTGGAAGTTCAAGTGGTGTTATTTTGTAGCATAATTTTTAGATTTTTTTAAGGTTGTTATTAATAAGTGTGGATATGTAATAGTGATCATATATTTTTTGGCTATATTCACATTTTGTTTTTATTTATGTCACTTATGTGATCTATTTTGGGAAAAGTGGTGTATTTTATGTTATGATTTTGGGGGTAACGCAGCCAACACTATATTTTTTAAAATTTATTTCACCTATTGGAGGAATTTGTTTCTTGACTGCAGCAACCAGTTGTACATGTTTTTTATGTTTTTTATTTATTTTTTTTGTTTGAATAATATGTTTTTTTTGCGCTGGTGACTCACACACATTTAATAGAGCCGCCCTGCAGCAGTATATATGCGGTGGGCATTCTCTAAGTGGTTAAAGTAAAACAACCCCTGGAGGTAGGCTTTAAACATTTAAAATGTAAGTGTTAAATACTTATTTAATGGTTTAGGTTAGGTGTTAAGGTAAAGAAGGAAGTTTACAGAACTTTTTATTTGTTCTCACTGCTAGGTGCCTTGCATAGAAAACCACCAACATCAGACTCCCAGTCCTGAGAACAAGTGAATCGTTGTTTGGAATTCTAAAATGATGTATTAGTAATATATATATATATATATATATATATATATATATATATATATATATATATATATATATATATATATATATATATATTATATATATATATATATATATATATATATATATATATATATATATATATATATATATATATGTATATAAATATATGTATATATATATGTATATACTGTATATGCATATATATATATATATATATATATATATATATATGTATATATACTGTATTTATTGGCGTATAACACTCACTTTTTCACCATGAAAATCGGGTGCAAATAGCGTGTGCGTGTTATACGCCAATACTTCAATTTTAGCTGCCTCGGAGGGGACAGGGAGGGGGGCGTGACGAGAGTCGTCAGAAGTCCCATCTCCTGGGCCACCATTGGACCACTGTTCTGTCTATCATAGGAGATTCTCACTGTATCTGTATGTAATCTGTCAGCGCTTGTCCCGACCCCCTCCCTGTCCCCTCTAGGCTGCAGATGGGCATCGATCAGGCTGCACTGATGGCAATGGCGAGGCTGCTGCATTGATGGCAATGGTGAGGCTGCATTGATGTGGACTAATGAGGCTGCATTGATGGCACTTGTGAGGCTGCAGATGAGCATTGATCAGGCTGCATTGATGGCAATAGTGAGGCTGCAGATGGGCACTGACCCTTATTTTGCTTCAAAGTTCCTTATTTAAAATTTAAGTTTTTTTCCTGAAACTTCCTATACGCCTGTGCGTGTTATACGCCGATAAATATGGTATATATATATATATATATATATATATATATATATATATATATATATATATATATGTGTGTATATGTTATATATATATATATATATATATATATATATATATATATATATATTATATACTGTCATGTTTAAAAGTTTGCATACCCTGGCATAAATTGTGACATTTTGCCATTAATATTGAAAATATGACTGATCATTCCAAAAAACTGTCTTTTATTTATGGATAGCAATCACATGAAGCCATTTATTATCACATAGTTTTTTGTATACTTTTCAAATCATAATGATAACAGAAATTACCCAAATGGACCTGATAAAAAGTTTACACACCCTGGAATGTTTGGCCTTGGTACAGACACAGAAGGTGGCACACACGGGTTAAAATGACAATTAAAGGTTAATTTCCCAAATTTGTGGCTTTTAAAATCACAATTAGTGTCTGTGTATAAATAGTCAATGAGTTTGTTCGCTCTAAAATGGATGCACTAAGCAGGCTAGACACTGAGCTATGAGGAGGTAGAAAAGAACAGTCAAAAGACCTGCGTAACAAGGTAATTAAACTTTACAAAGCTGGAAAAGGATTTAAAAAGATATTTAAAGCCTTGAATATGCCAGTCAGCACTATTTAATCACTTATTAAGAGGTGGAAAATTAGGGTCTCTTTTGATACCAAGCCAAGGTCAGGTAAACCAAGAAAGATTGCAGCCACAACTGGTGGAAAATTTGCTCAGGATACAAAGAAAAATCTACAGGTAACCGCATGAGAAATACAGGCTGCTCTCCAAAAAGACGGTGTGGTTGTTTTTAAAGGAGCACAATTCAACGATACTTGAACATACCAAGAGCTGCATGGTTGAGGTGCCAGAAGGAAGCCTTTACCGGGCCAATGCCACAAAGAAGCCAATGAGGCATGTCAAGATGTTGTTGGGCATATTGTAACCAGGCTTTTTTGTGGAACTTGAACAGTAAAGGCTTCTTTCTGGCAACTTAACCATGCAGCTCTTTTGTTCAAGTATCATCATATTGTGCTCCTTAACCACTTCAGCCCCAGAAGGATTTACCCCCTTCCTGACCAGAGCACTTTTTACAATTTGGCACTGCATTGCTTTAACTGCTAATTGCGCGGTCATGCAATGCTGTACCCAAATGAAATTTGCGTCCTTTTCTTCCCACAAATAGAGCTTTCTTTTGATGGTACATGATCACCTCTGCCATTTTTATTTTTTGCTCTATAAACAGAAAAAGACTGAACATTTTGAAAATAAAATGATATTTTCTACTTTTTGTTATAAAAAAATCCAATAAACTCAATTTTAGTCATACATTTAGGCCAAAACGTATTCAGCCACATGTCTTTGGTAAAAAAAAAAGTCAATAAGTGTATATTTATTGGTTTGTGCAAAAGTTATAGCGCCTACAAACTAGAGTACATTTTCTGGAATTTACACAACCTTTAATTTATGATTGCCTATGTCATTTCTTGAGGTGCTAAAATGGCAGGGCAGTACAAACCCGCCCCCCAAATGACCCCATTTTGGAAAGTAGACACCCCAAGGAAATTGCTGAGAGGCATGTTGAGCCCATTGAATATTAATTTTTTTTGTCCCAAGTGATTGAATAATGACAAAAAAAAATACAAACAGTTGTCACTAAATTATATATTACTCACACAGGGCATGGGCATATGTGGAATTGCACCCCAAAATACATTCAGCTGCTTCTCCTGAGTACAGGGATACCACATATGTGGGACTTTTTGGGAGCCTAGCCGCGTACGGGGCCCCGAAAAACAATCACCGCCTTCAGGATTTCTAAGGGCGTAAATTTTTTATTTCACTCCTCACTACCTATCACAGTTTTGAAGGCCATAAAATGCGCAGATGGCACAAAACCCCCCCAAATTACCCCATTTTGGAAAGTAGACACCCCAAGCTATTTGCTGAGGGGCATGTTGAGTCCATGGAATATTTTATATTTTGACACAAGTTGCGGGAAAGTGACAAATTTTGTATTTTTTTTTTGCACAAAGTTGTCACTAAATTATATATTGCTCACACAGGCCATGGGCATATGTGTAATTGCACCCCAAAATACATTTAGCTGCTTCTCATGAGTATGGGAACACCACATGTGTGGGACTTTTTGAGAGCATAGCTGCGTACGGGGCTCCGAAAACCACCTTCAGGCTTTCTAAGGGCGTACATTTTTTATTTCACTCTTCACTGCCTATCACAGTTTCGGAGGCCATGGAATGCCCAGGTGGCACGACCCCCCCCAAATGACCCCATTTTGGAAAGTAGACACCCCAAGCTATTTACTGAGAGGCATGGTGATTATTTTGCAGCTCTCATTTGTTTATGAAAATGAAGAAAGACAAGAAAAAATTTTTTTTTTTCTTTTTTCAATTTTCAAAATTTGTGACAAAAAGTGAGGTCTGCAAAATACTCACTATACCTCTCAGCAAATAGCTTTGGGTGTCTACTTTCCAAAATGGGGCATTTGGGGGGGGGGGGGTTGTGCCACCTGGGCATTCTATGGCCTCCGAAACTATGATAGGCAGTGAAATAAAAAATTTACACCCTTAGAAAGCCTGAAGGCGGTGCATGGTTTTCAGGGTCCTGTACGCGGCTAGGCTCCCAAAAAGTCTCACACATGTGGTATCCCCATACTCAGGAGAAGCAACAGAATGTATTTTGGGGTGTAATTTCACATATTTTCATGGCATGTTTGAGCAATATATCATTTAGTGACAACTTTGTGCAAAAAAAAAAAATGGCTTTTTCCCGCAACTTGTGTCACAATATAAAATATTCCATGGACTCGACATGCCTCTCAGCAAATAGCTTGGGGTATCTACTTTCCAAAATGGGGTCATTTGGGGGGGTTTTGAACTGTCCTGGCATTTTATGCACAACATTTAAAAGCTTATGCCACACATCACCCACTCTTCTAACCACTTGAAGCCCTTTCTAAAACTTTTTGTTTACATGAAAAAATATTTTTTTTTGTAAGAAAATTACTTTGAACCCCCAAACATTATATACTTTTTTAAAGCAAATGCCCTACAGATTAAAATGGTGGGTGTTTCATTTTTTTTTCACACAGTATTTGTGCAGCGATTTTTCAAACGCATTTTTTGGGGAAAAAACACACTTTTTTAAATTTTAATGCACTAAAACACACTATATTGCTAAAATGTTTGATGAAATAAAAAAGATGATCTTAGGCCGAGTACATGGATACCAAACATGATATGCTTTAAAATTGCGCACAAACGTGCAGTAGCGACAAACTGAATACATTTTTAAAAGCCTTTAAAAGCCTTTACAGGTTACCACTTTAGATTTAAAGAGGAGGTCTACTGCTAAAATTACTGCCCTCCATCTGACCTTCATTGTGATACCTCACATGCATGATGCAATTGCTGTTTACATTTGCCGCCAGACCGACGCTTGCATTTGCCTTTGCGCGAGAGCAGGGGGGGACAGGAGTGCTTTTTTTTTTTTTCTTTATTATTTTTTTGCTTTTTTATCTTATTTTTAAACTGTTCCTTTCATTTTTTTAATCATTTTTATTGTTATCTCAGGGAATGTAAATATCCCCTATGATAGCAATAGGTAGTGACAGGTACTCTTTTTTGAAAAAATTGGGGTCTATTAGAACCTAGATCTCTCCTCTGCCCTCAAAGCATCTGACCACACCAAGATCGGTGTGATAAAATGCCTTCCCAATATCCCAATGGCGCTGTTTACATGAAATGCTCGTAGCTTCCAGTTTCTTAGGCCATAGAGATGTTTGGAGCTACTCTGGTCTCTGATCAGCTCTATGGTCAGCTGGCTGAATCACCGGCTGCATTCTCAGGTTCCCTGTTGGGACAGGAGAGCCAGAGAAAAACATGGAAGACGGTGGGGGGCATTCCCTCCAACTGCTTGTAAAAGCAGTCTAGAGGCTAATTAGCCACTAGGATTGCTTTTACATGAAAGCCAACTGCTGGCTGAAAAGAATGATACCAAGATGATACCTAAACCTGCAGGCATCATTCTGGTATAACCACTCAAAGTCCAGAAACATACCAGTACGTTGCTGGTCCTTTTTGGGCATATATTGTAATCTTTTTTTTTTCATGCAGCCTGTGGGCTGAACGAAAAAAAGAGATTGATCGGTGGGTATGCCCACCATTAGAATACCTCCCTTCATCCACACACTTCTAATGATGGGCATACATGCACCATTTATATATGCCGAAGCAAGGGGGCATCCTCCCGCAAAAGGTAGGAGCAAATCGCTCCTCCGCCCCTGCTGCCCCCATGCTTTGGCATATATCACCTGTAACTTTTGTAACTGTAACCGGTTCCAGGTTCGGGTCTCTCAAAATGCGATGACATCTTGGGAGACCCTGTGAAAGTGTGCCTAGTCTGTGCAATGCTGTACCCTATGCAACTCAACTAGTGTATGGTAGCGTTCAAAACATTCACCAATGCAAAGACCAGGATTGTCAGGACAGGAGGGACAATAATAGTGGGTGTCACGCCTATATCCACTCTTGCTGCAGACACAACATCTTTTTTGGGGGGGTTCGTTGGGTAGGGGTACTCGGGAGTACATAAAGAAAATGCCTCTCATGCAGCCGACTGCATTTGGATGGGGATGTGAATGGGGGAAGTATAGGTGCTGCAGAAGTGGTGGGTTCCCAATTAGGATTGGCAAATGCAGCAGGAAGGGCACTATGGGCACGACGGGCCTGTGTTTGTCTTCTTCTTGGTGGCAGCGGGACACTACTTGTGCTTGCCACCTCACTAGTAGGTATGAGCTTCGCGTTCGAGTCAAACCCATGTTCGACTCAAACATCGGCTGTTCGATCGTTCGCCGAATTGCGAATGATATGGGCCCGTTTGTGACAAATTTGTGTGGCGCGTCACGGCCCATAATTCACTGCGGCATCGCAGTGCATTGCTGGCTGATGAATGGCCAAGCATGCACTATGACCCGCATGCTTGGCCAATCACAGCGCCGTCAGTAGAGAGAGCTGTAATGGTAAGGGTGGCTTTGGCCAATTATGGCTCAGGGGGGTTAAAACACACCCCACACTATATAAGGCCACCTGCACGGCGGCCCTGTGTAGTGTGTTCCGGCGTGCTTAGAGAGAGAGAGAAACAGTGTCATTTAATTTGAGTTAGCTAGATTAGGCAGAACAGTCAGTGAGTTAGCTGCACTTACAGTGTATTGTGTATATATATGAATGCCAGGTGTTGTATATATATATATATATATATACACTGTATTCAGTTTAGCTAGATCTGTTCCTGTTACCTTCCTACTGACAGGTAGGCTTGTCTTGTTACAGTATTTACAGCTACCTGAAGAAAATTGCTGGCGTTCTTTTGATCCTATTAGTACCACAGTCAGGCAGCTAGACTATTTACAGTTAGTGTAGTGCATCCTCCTCACAGTGTTCAGTTAAAGCTAAAAGTTAGTTTAGCGTGACCTCTGCACAGTGTTCAGCTAAAACTACAAGTTAGTGTAGTGCATCCTCCTCACAGTGTTCAGCTAAAGCTACAAGTTAGTGTAGTGCGACCTCTGCATAGTGTTCAGCTAAAGCTACAAGTTAGTGTAGTGCGTCCTCCTCACAGTGTTCAGCTAAAGCTACAAGTTAGTGTGGTGCGCCCTCCTCAAAGTGTTCAGCTAAAGCTACAAGTTAGTGTAGTGCATCCTCCTCACAGTGTTCAGCTAAAGCTACAAGTTAGTGTAGTGCGTCCTCTGAACAGTGTTCAGCTAAAACTACAAGTTAGTGTAGTGTGACCTCTGCACTGTGTTCAGCTAAAGCTACAAGTTAGTGTAGTGCGTCCTCCTCACAGTGTTCAGCTAAAACTACAAGTTAGTGTAGTGCGACCTTTGCACAGTGTTCAGCTAAAGCTACACGTTAGTGTAGTGCGTCCTCCTCACAGTGTTCAGCTAAAGCCACAAGTTAGTTTAGTGTGACCTCTGCACAGTGTTCAGCTAAAGCTACAAGTTAGTGTAGTGCGTCCTCTTCACAGTGTTCAGCTAAAACTACAAGTTAGTGTAGTGCGAGCTCTGCACAGTGTTCAGCTAAAGCTACCTGTAGAAGGTTGGTGGTGTTTTCCTGATCCTATCACTACCGCAGGCAGCTAAATAAGCTACAAGTTATTTTTTGCGAGCTCTGCACAGTGTTCACCTAAAGCTACCTGTAAAAGGTTGGTGGTGTTTTCCTGATCCTATCACTACCGCAGTCAGCTAAATAAGCTACAAGTTAGTTTTTTGCGAGCTCTGCACAGTGTTCAGCTAATACTACAAGTTAGTGTAGTGCGAGCTCTGCACAGTGTTCAGCTAAAGCTACCTGTAGAAGGTTGGTGGTGTTTTCCTGATCCTATCACTACCGCAGGCAGCTAAATAAGCTACAAGTTTGTTTTTTGCAAGCTCTGCATAGTGTTCACCTAAAGCTACCTGTAGAAGGTTGGTGGTGTTTTTCTGATCCTATCACTACCGCAGGCAGCTAAATAAGTAACAAGTTATTTTTTTGCGAGCTCTGCACAGTGTTCAGCTAAAGCTACCTGTAGAAGGTTGGTGGTGTTCTCATACTAGCTGCAGTATATATATATATATATATATATATATATATATATATATATATATATATATATATATATATATATATATATATATATATATATATATATATATATCCCAGCTTAGTGCAGCTACAGGCCATTAGTATGTCTGGAAGGCCAACAAGGAGAGGCAGACAGTCACAAGCCAATAAAAGAGGGCAAGCAGGCTCTGTGTCTAAAGGCAACAGTGCTGGTCTTGGAGACAGTGCATCCTCATCAGCACATGGCCGTGGGACATGCTTGGCCTTTTTTTCTGCAGCTGGCCGTGTTGAGCCTTAACATGTGGAAGACTTGGTCAAGTGGATGACCAAGCCGTCCTCATCCTCCTCCTCCTCTCTCACCCATGCTCAGGGTACTTTGGCAAAGCAGCTGCCAACGCGGCCTCTTCCCTTGGCTCAATGGCATCAGTGACTCCTTTCCTAGCCCCACCATGTCCTCCTGAGGAGTCCCTCGAACTGTTTGACCACAGTGTTGGGTACATGCTCCAGGAGGATGCCCAGCGTTTAGAAGGCTCTGATGATGATACTGAGCTAGATGAAGGCAGAAACGTGAGCACGGACAGAGGGGGTGCCAAGAAGGACAGCAATCTGGCAGTCATGCTCCCCCTGCTGCAGCATACTGCCAGGTTTGCTCCAGTGATGAGGAGGGAGGGGATGATGAGGTCACTGACTCAACCTGGGTGCCTGATAGGAGGGAGGAGGAGGAGTCACATCAGATTGCACCACTGCTATTTGCAACATATGTTTCGAGCGCATCTCGCGTGGCCAAAACATCTCCCGCTTGGGCACCACATGCTTGACCAGACATATGTTGACCAACCATGCAGTTCGTTGGCAAGCGTATCTAAAAGACCCACACCAAAGAACAAAGAGGACCTCTCCTTGCTCCCCATAAGCTGAGATCTCCAACCCCACTATACCTTCAGTCCTCTCTGAGACCTGCACTGAGAGGAATGAAGGTGTAGAATTAGGTGTGTCACAGCCAAGTACTTGTGGGCAATCTGCTTTCGGTACACCGATGTCAGATTGTACCAGGCAAATTTCCCTGCCCCAGCTGCTGCACCACCGAAAGAAATTCTCTCCCAGCCATCCACATGCCCAGCGGTTGAATGCTAGCTTGGCAAAATTGCTAGAACTTCAACTGCTGCCTCTTCAGTTGGTAGACTCTGCCCCCTTACGTGAGTTTGTGGAATGTATGGTTCTTCAGTGGCAGGTAACCAAACACCACTTTTTCTCACGGAAGGCGGTTCTGGCTCTCTATCGGCATGTGGAAGGCAATGTCTTGGCCTCGCTGGACAGGGCGGTCAGCGGTAAAGTGCATATTACCGCTGACTCATGGTCCAGCAGGCATGGACAGGGATGTTACCTAAGTTTCACGGCGCATTGGGTGACTCTGCTGGCAGCTGGGAAGGATGCAGGACAAAGTGCAATAGCGTTGGAGGTTTTTCCGCCACCACGCCTCCAAAATTCCACTACTAATGATTGTGACACACCTCTCTCCTCCACCCCCTTCTCTTCTTCTTCCTCCATGGCCTCTTCCTGTGCTTTGTCCTCGGAACCAGCGGTGCTCCATAGCTGTTCAAGGGGCTACGCAAGTATGCAGGCCAAAAGATGCCATGCGGTGCTTGAGCTGGTGTGCTTGGGGGACAGGAGCCACACTGGGGCAGAGGTTCTGTCAGCTCTGCAGGGGCAGGTTCAGAGGTGATTGATGCCACGCCAACTGAAGGCAGAAATGGTGGTTTGCGACAATGGCACCAACCTCCTCTCTGCCCTCTGACAGGGACAAATGACCCATGTGCCCTGTTTGGCTCATGTCCTTAACTTGGTGGTGCAGCGGTTCTTGGGCAGGTACCTGGGCTTACAGGATGTCCTGAGGCAGGCCAGGAAAGTCTGTGTGCATTTCCGCCGGTCATATAATGCCAGTGCTCGGCTGGCAGACCTCCAAAAGGAGTTTAACCTGCCCAAGAACCACCTAATCTGTGACATGCCCACCAGGTGGAACTCAACGTTGGCCATGCTGCAGCGGCTGCACACACAGAAGAGGGCCATCAATGAGTACCTGTGTGACTATGGCACCAGGACAGGGTCAGGGGGAGCTTGTTTTTTTTCCCCACGCCAGTGGGACATGATCAGGGATGCATGCACTGTCCTGTCACCGTTTGAGGAGGCCACGAAGATGGTGAGCAGTGACAGTGCATGCATCAGTGACACTGTTCCCCTTGTCCACCTGTTGGAGCACACACTGCGTGGAATAATGGACAGGGCACTTGAGGCAGAACAGAGGCAGCAAGAGGAGGACTTCCTTTGCTCTCAATCCTGACAGTGTTCCTGCGTGCCCGCCGATCACACAGGAAGAGGACGAGGACGAGGAGGAGGAGGATTGTGTCAGTATGGAGGTGGAGCCTGGCACTCAGCATCAGCAGCAGTCTTTAAGGGATCAGTCCCAAGAAACACATGGACTTGTACGTGGCTGGGAGGAGGTGGCTGCGGACCATGTCGTCCTTAGTGACCCAGAGGACTCCGGATCGAATGCCTCAGCAAACCTACGCTGCATGGCCTTCCTGATCCTGCAAAGCCTGCGTAAGGATCCTCATATTTATGGTATCAAGGAGAAGGACCAATACTGGCTGGCAACCTTCCTTGATCCACATTACAAGGGTAAGGTTGTGGACCTTATCTTGCCATCGCAGAGGGAGCAGAGGATGAAACATCTTCTGGAGGCCTTGCAGAAAGGTCTGTGCATCTCGTTCCCAGAGACTGGGAGGTTACAAACTCCTGTTTCTGGACAACATGTTGCTGAGGCTTCGGTCAGTCAAAGAAGGAGCGGTGGAGAAGGTGGCTGTCTGACTAATGCGTTCAGACAATTTTTTAGTCTGCAGCCCCAAAGTATGATCAGTTCCAGCAACCATCACCAGCGTCTGTTTTACATGGTGCAGGAATACCTAGGGGCAAGATCTGACTTGGACACCTTTCCCACCGAAAATCCTCTGGGTTTCTGGGTCTTGAGGATGGATCACTGACCAGAGCTTGCACAGTATGCAATTGAGCTACTGGCCTGTCCTGCATCCAGCGTTCTTTTGGAACACACATTCAGTGCTGCTGGAGGCTTTGTAACCGATCACAGGGTGCGTCTGTCCACCGACTCGGTCAATCGACTGACCTTCATAAAAATGAATCAGTCTTGGATCACCACCAGCTACCAAGCACCTGATGCTTATGTAACCGAATAATTTTTTTTGAAATCTCAAATCCCTTTTCAAATCCCTTCAAAGACTGCCTATGCTGATGCTGAGTGACTATCCTGAGTAATTATCCTCTTCCTCCTCAATGATCACGCTGATAGCTTGTAAGAACATTTTTGGTTCTGGGCGCTACCACCAGTGCCGAAGGCCCAATTTTTCAGGCTCTTTTTAACAGGGGCATGTAATTACAATTTTTGATGCAATACTTTGTAGCAGGGCTCGTTCCTGCGTTCCAACTAGAGTATCTGTGAGGGGTTGCAGTGTTGTGGCACCAGCACCAGTGCCTAAGGCCCAATTTTTCAGCCCCTGTTTAACAGGGGCATGTAATTACAATTTTTGATGCAATACTTTGCAGCAGGGCTCGTTCCTGCGTTCCAACTAGAGTATCTGTGAGGGGTTGCAGTGTTGTGGCACCAGCACCGGTGCCTAAGGCCCAATTTTTCTGCCCCTGTTTAACAGGGGCGTGTAATTACAATTTTTGATGCAATACTTTGCAGCAGGGCTCGTTCCTGTGTTCCAACTAGAGTATCTGTGAGGGGTTGCAGTGTTGTGCACCAGCACCAGTGCCTAAGGCCCAATTTTTCTGCCCCTGTTTAACAGGGGCGTGTAATTACAATTTTTGATGCAACACTTTGCAGCAGGGCTCGTTCCTGCGTTCCAACTAGAGTATCTGTGATGGGTTGCAGTGTTGTGGCACCAGCACCAGTGCCTAAGGCCCAATTTTACAGCCCCTGTTCAACAGGGGCATGTAATTACAATTCTTGATCTAATATTTCACAGCAGGAGGGTGCGTGTCCGGACACTGAAAAGACAAGACGTGTTGCTAAATAGCTCCGCTGAGCCTTCTGCAATCCAACGCCATCCTACGAGTTCCAAAACTTGGTGAGCCTCAAAACTTCACCCAAAAGTCACTGGGCACCTGATAAATCAACCCCTGGGGAAATTCCAGAGTCTGGCTGGCCGATCGAGTTGTTATTAGGCCGCGGCCGGCTCCTCATAACAGAGACTCGCCGCCATCTTGCGGCCCACAGGCCTTCAACATCCCCAGGCTCGAGTGCCGTGGTTGGCCGAATTAAGAGAAGCCGAATTGCCAACATCTATTGATAATATCCCGGGGAAGGATCGGATGGTTTGCGGACACAGTAAAAGCCTGCAAACACTGTGGAAATTAGCTCTGAACACTCGCGGCCTGCCACCATCTTGAGGCCTGTGAAGCCTCCAGCGTCCCCGGGCTCGAGTTCCGCAATCGGCGGTACGAGCGATAGCTATCCCGGCCCTTCCTATTGCAGACACCTCCGGAAGATAGGCGCATGATGTGGAGACCCTGAGGGCCGGAAGAAGATCAGGGAAAAGCTGATCTCGGGCACCTACTGATCTCGGGCACCTGCCACCTACTCCTCAGGTCACAGCCTAGGAAAGTCTGAGGCTCTGGCCTACCTGTGGAATACGGTAGCCATCTTGCTACTCCAGGGACACCTCAACTGATTTTTCTTCCACTCTTCCTAATACCCAGTGGACCTTTCTCCCACTAAACTTGGTGAGTCACTTTAATTAGCATTCACTCACTTTCCACTAATCACTCACACTGCCCAAACCTGACATCTTACTTTATTATATAGACCACCCTAACACAGCATCTCGAGGGAACCTATCTAAGTTGAAACATTGACGAGGGACTTGGCTGATATAGATGCCAGTTTTACAACCTCTCTTCCCCTGTTTAGAATTTAACAGGGTGCACTTTTGTATTACTTAACACATGTGACAGCAGTTCATTCCCATGAGCACAATATGCGGGCTATATCTATTCCGCATAAATAAGGAGGCGGTATATCTACGATGGAGAAGTTGCCTCACTTAACGCTTAAATTCTCAGGCCAGCTGGGAATTCTTTCCTTCCCCTCCCACCATTAGACATTAGTGGGTTTAAAACTACTTCCTTAAATGGATGATGGGGACTCCTTCATCACTTGTCCCCACACGTAGGTTAGTTGCTAAAAACAACTGACTATACTCAACTCTTCTATACCACATATACCACATATATCACTTGGACATACATCACATAGGCTTGTGGAATGGGAGGGGGAGGGCGAGGGGGTAGATGTGTTGCATTGATTACGCACCATACCGTGCACAACTCCTTTCTGGATTCTTTGAGAGCTACAGAATCTTTGTGACAAACAATTCCTACTACATCAACTAGAGGGAATGTATGATTTAAGTTTTGAATTGTGTTATATGTTGTTTTGCTTTTGCTTTTTTTCGTTTTCCAGAACTATACTATACCTTCACTCCCTTACTCAAGAAGCCTGGTTCAAATTATATTATACCCATAAACATATTCACATACCAGATCTATCTTACACACACTACTACTGACACACCCACTGAATACATGGCACTCTCCGCTCCCATGTGCAATAGTTGACGTGCTTGAACTCAGTCTCTTCTTCACACACCACTATCCTTTCCCATATCTTGGTGAATTCTGTGCTTATCATTTAATCTCCTGCTAATCCTTCTCATGTCTAAACCACACACTGCCCAGTCTCCTCCTATACTTCATATTTGCCAACCTCCACTCCTGTGCCCCTAAGACTGGTAACGGTGGGCTAGCTCACTTGTGATTCTATCCTCTTTGCTAGGTTCTACCCGACCCCCACACGGTGCAGTGGAATGGTCTGGATCTTAACTCCAGGCTGGTTCCCCTGATGACACGCCTTACCCTATCTTCCTCTCCTAACAGAGGAAGATACTTAAATACACCTGACCCTTGCTTCCCCATGCTTTCACATCCCAAGCAGACTCCAACTTTATACACATTTTCTATACCCTCCTTTACTTTACCAGGTACAAATGAGTACCTTTTCAGCTCCGAGGGTGACGGACAATCCTACATGCGACACAAAGAATGGTACTGGAACAACACCCATTTCACAGGTGAAACTATGCTCCAAAAAACATGCGTGGGCTTAACGTACCTGAAAAAAGATCACAACTGCTACACACCTTAAGACAAAACAAAACACAGATCGCATTCATACAAGAAACGCATTTTCGCTCAGACAACATTCAGAAACTGCACAATATACACTACCTACGGTATATCATGCCACTAATGAAGACTCTAAATCAAAAGGTGTGGCAATTCTGATAGCAAACAACTGTCCTCTACAAGTGTCAGAAGTTAAACGAGACATTAAAGGTAGATTTCTATTTATCAAAGGGACTCTTCACAACGAACCCATAATGTTAGCAAACCTATACGCTCCTAATACGAAGCAAGTTCTATTCTTTTGCGAGACCCTACAATTACTGACGGAATTTTATTCCGGCATTCTTATTGTGGGTGGGGACTTTAACGTAGCACTCTCTCTTATCGCAAGATACATCCACAGGAGCGTTCTCTATGCCTTACAGAGCTCTTCGGGCCATTAAAAAACACCTTAGAGATCTGACCCTTCACGACGCCTGGCGAACGCTACACCCGAATGAGAGAGACTTCACGTTTTACTCAGCACCTCACAATAAATACACAAGAATTGACCACTTTTTCATATCCCAGTCAGACTTATCTTTCATTTCGAAGGCCTCCATTAATCCTATGGTGTTATCAGACCATAGCCCCATAGCCACCACTCTAGATATACCGACAACTAGATTCCACAAAATTATTTGGCGTCTAGATAATTCCATCTTAACAGACATAGACATCACCCACAAACTTAACACACGACTCAAACAATATTTTACGGAAAACACCTCAAAGGATTCAAAACAATCCAGCATATGGGCAGCGCACAAATGTGTAATACATGGAGAAATCATATCTCTGACTGCAAACTGACGTAACCTCAAATGCGATCACACTGCCAACGATATCTGAAAAAATCCACATACTGGAACAAGCACACAAGCTTTCACTAGCCACAAAATCCCTTGTTGAACTGATCAAAGCTAGAGAAGAACTCCTAGAAGAACTCGGTAAATCCTTAAAACGCAAATATGTCTTAACACAAAAACTGTTCTATGAATTCGGCAACAAATCCGGAAAATTGCTCGCCAGAGCATTACAATCTCGAAAAGCGATGAATACCATACACCCTATTAAAGACTCGTCTGGCACTTCTCTTGTCTCTTTGGAAGCTATTGCTGACCAATTTGTTTAATATTTTTCTGCTCTTTACAACTTACCCTCCTCCACCGAACTAGGCAATACTCCAGAAAGACAAGCGACAATCTCAGACTTTCTGAATAACTTTTGCCCATCTTCTATTTCGCCTGAAGATGCAGCAAACCTTTCTACTCCCATTACTACAGACAAAATTATAACAGTGTTGAAACAACTTAAAACAGGTAAAAGCCCTGGCCCAGATGGTCTGACCGTGAGTTACTATAAAACTTTCCAGGATATACTTACCCCTCAACTAGCTAAGATTTCAATGACCTCTCCTCTTCCTCATCAGTAAATAAGGACCTATTGGAAGCCCACATTACGCTCATTCCCAAACCAGGTAAAGATGATACTTTAGTGTCTAATTATAGACCCATTTCCCTTATCAATGTCGACATGAAAATCTATGCCAAAATCCTTTGCAACCGAATGCTCCCTTTACTCCCCAAACTGACCTCACTGGATCAAGTTGGCTTTATCCCTGGGAGGGAGGCAAGGGATAATACCGTAAAAGCAATCAACATCCACCATTGGCTCTCCAAACAGGGTTTTTTTCTGTCCCTTGACGTGGAGAAGGCATTCGACAGAGTGGCATGGTACTACATGATAGCAGTGCTGCAGGCAATGGGATTCCCAGCACAATTCACCCAATTAATCTTGGCTTTATATGCATCCCCACAGCCAGAATAAGTGTTAATGGCCACCTGTTGAATGCCTTCCCGGTGTCAAATGGAACCTGGCAAGGTTGCCCCTTATCCCCTCTCCTTTTTGTTCTTTCATTAGAACCTTTACTACACAAACTTAGAGTCAACCCGGATATCATGGGCATAGATATTAGACAAAAACACTACAAACTAGCAGCATACGCCGACGACACACTTCTTTTCCTCTCCAACCCATTAATCACCATTCCCAACCTACTACAAGATTTCACCTTCTTCCGCAAACTATCCAACTTGAAAATAAACTTTACGAAATCCAAAGCTCTAAACATCTCCCTCCCGTCACAGATAGTTTCTCAATGCCAAACTAATTTCCCATTCAAATGGGAACCCTTATGTATCTTGGCATTTAAATACCATCTAAACTTACTGAACTATACGAAAGAAACTACTCTCCCATTCTTCAAACTATACAGAAGGATCTTACGAAATGGTCCTCAGCACAATTTTCCTAGTTTGGGAGAATTTCCATCTTAAAAATGAACATCCTACCCTGTATACTTTATGTCTTATGCCGCGTACACACGGTCGGACTTTTCGTCTACAAAAGTCCAACGGACGCTGACGGACTAAAGCTGGCTGGTAATCCGATCGTGTGTGGGCTTCTCCGGACTTTCAACTGACTTTTTCAGCCTCAAATCCGACGGACTTTAGATTTGAAACATGCTTCGAATCTTTCCGACGGACTCGAGTCCGGTCGAAAAATCCGCTCGTCTGTATGCTAGTCTGACGGACAAAAACCCACGCTAGGGCAGCTATTGGCTACTGGCTATCAACTTCCTTATTTTAGTCCGGTGTACGTCATCACGTAAGAATTCGACGGACTTTTGTGTGATCGTGTGTAGGCAAGTCTGTTCGTTAGAAAGTCCGCCGCAAGTCCGCCGCAAGTCCGTCGAAAGTCCGTCGAAAGTCTGTCGGACAGGCTGTCGGACTTTTGTAGCTGAAAAGTCCGACCGTGTGTACGCGGCATAAGAAACAATACCGATCAAACTCCCTTCAAAATTTTTTACAAGTTATCCCCTTCCCGCAGACCATACGCAGATATGCGTACTTGGCTTTCCAGGGTTATACCAGGATGATGCCCGCAGCTGCAGGCATCATCCCGGTACCGTTGTTTACAGCGGGCGATCAGCTACCCGAGTATAACAACCGATGCAGCTAAAAGCAGCTCGGCTATTATACCGGAGGAGTGGGAGTGAACAACCCCCCTCCCGCCGCCTCCCGGCGCTCTTACCGGGCCTCCTGATCACACGGGAGGCCCGGTGTCCAATCGGCTGCCTCCAGCGGCTGTGGGCGGGCTGGAACGAAGCTGTGGGTGGCTTCGTTCCAGCCTTTTCAATGTAAACGCGGAAGCGACGTCATGACGTCACTTCCCGTTTACTCGGCTGCCAATGGCGCCGGTTTTAAAAAAAAATACAGTATTCAGAATCGCCGTTTTCAGCGATCTGAATACTTTGAAGTGCAGAGGAGGGATCGGGGGTCTTTTAGACCCCCGATCCCTCCATAAAGAGTACCTGTCAGCACCTATTACAGTCACAAGGGATGTTTACATTCCTTGTGACAGCAATAAAAGTAAAAAAAAAAAAAAAAATTTAAACACAATTTATAAAGTATAAAAATAAATAAAATAAATAAAAAAAAAATTTGTTAAAGTGCCCCCGTCCCCGCGAGCTCGCGCAGCGAAGAAAACGCATACGGAAGTCGCGCCCGCATATGTAAACGGTGTGAGGTATCGCCGCGATCGTCAGAGCAAGAGCAATAATTCTAGCCCTAGACCTCCTCTAACTCAAGCCTGGTAACCGTAAAAAAAAATTGAAAGCATCGCCTATGGAAATTCATAGGTACCGTAGTTTGTCGCCATTCCACAAGTGCGTGCAATTATAAAGGGTGACATGTTTGGTATCTGTTTACTCGGCGTAACATCATCTTTCACAATATACAAAAAATTGGGGTAACTTTACTGTTTGGATTTTTTAAAATTCATGAAAGTGTCCCTTTTCCAAAATATTGCGTTTAAAACACCGCTGCACAAATACCATGTGATATAAACTATTGCAACAATCTCCATTTTATTCTCTAGATTCTCTGCTAAAAAAAATATATATAATGTTTGGGAACTCTAAGTAATTTTCTAGCAAAAAATACGGATTTTAACTTGTAAACACCAAATTTCAAAAATAGGCTTAGTCATGAAAGGGTTATAAAAGAATATGCAGGAACTTTATATGGGCCCATAAACCTCCAAGACTCAGTTGGATCAGGATGGTACTCCCCAAGCTTAAAGGTGGACTAGGCTTACCCCATATTCATAAATACTATAATTCCTGCCACATCACCAGACTAATAGACTGGCACATACATACCCACTCTAAAGATTGGATCACAATAGAACAGTGGTTCTCAACTCCAGTCCTCAGGACCCACCAACAGGCCAGATTTTAAGTATTACCTTGGGGAGTTGCAGACTAGAATACTGCAATCACTGAGCAGCAAGTGATATCACCTGTGATGTATTTCAGCTATCTTGCAAACCTGGCCTGTTGGGGGGCCTGAGGACTGGAGTTGAGAACCACTGCAATAGAAGATTCCTGTGCCCAGACACCCCTCTCCCACTCGCCATGGATTGACACCAAGGCTACCCCTGAAGAACACTTGGCGCAACCACTAACGGGACCTACACTGAACTGCTTCAGAAACACTTGTTATTCTCTTAAAATGACTCCATCCCCACGGTCATTGACCCCCCTAACTGGCAACCCCGATTTCCCCCTGGCCTTCCAGAAAACAACACACGATTTGCCACCACAATACCTACATTGAGAGCACATCACTTTTTCCATAATGGTTCAATAATCCCGTACACCGACCTGCCCACTAAACTCCCAAATGGAAACATCTCCTTCTTCTCATACTTACAAATCAGACACTTTCTCAATAGTTCCAATCCCATCTCTCAATGGTGTAGAGACATGACTCCTTTTGAAACACTATGCTCTGAAACAAATCCTCAAAACCACTTAATCTCAACTGTGTACTCCTTGCTTTTCGGTGAAACTAACCTCACATCTACTACAGTTAACGAGAAATGGGAAAGAGAGCTCAACCTGGACCTATCTTTGGAAGACTGGGAAAATATCTATTCTAATATCCATAAAGGCTCTATTAATGTCTCAGCAAAGGAACCATTTGCAAATTGTACACTAGATGGTACCGCACCTCTGATCGCATTCATATGTTTCATCCAACTGTCTCCCCTTTGTGCTGGAAATGTAACTCTGGAGTGGGCTCTCTTCTCCATATATGGTGGGATTGTAAATAAAGGGTTAATATATGGGTGTGGCGCTGTCCTAAAATGGGTGAGCTAATTCTATAAAGCTACCATGTGAAAACCATATATAGAAAAACACATATGAAACCATATAAAAAAACCATATAAAGAGTGATCCACTTTAGGTGGGGGGGAGGAGGGGGGGAGGAAGGGGGAAAAATTGCAGCTAGTAAAACTAAAGTGACTTGTGCTCCATACAATCAATAAAATGTCAAACACATATAATACGTGACTTGTGCACAGTGCGGCTGAAGTGATGTTTATACAATCCTTATAGATTGCTTGACATTGAAAGTTATGTTGTTATCAAACATTTTATAGTGAGCTGTATGAATAAACCGTGGCTTGTGCTCAGTGCAACATAGGTGATAATAAACAATCCTTATAAATTTCTTGGCGTTTCTTTAAAATTAAGCAGGTATATCCCTCACGCATCTGTTGCTTGTATTTATTTATGGTGACCGGGTGCTTGTGTCTCGTATTGTGATCATGCAGACACTCACCAGCTTCCTTAACCCCTGCGGGGGTAACACGCAGTCACAGTGTATGCCACTGTGCGGCAGTCCTTAGCACTTTCAGGATCAAGATGACGTTTAAACATAAAGGAAAGAGGAGATTCCCATAGCGTAAAACCATAAACACTTTTTATTTAAAGTAGATGACAGAGTAGTACTCACATCTTTTAGTTTAAAACAGGCAATCAAATGTCATCAAGAAAAAGCGTCAGGTTCAAAAAGCTGTATTCACTGGGAGATGATGTAAGGCGTCAGATTTAGTCCACGTCCTACGCGTTTCATCAGAGGACGTCTACGGGAGCGTGACCATTGCCTCACCACCCCACCCTTTTATACTGTGTGGTGTTTGCTTTGCGCTTGCGTTCCAAAAAGCTTCGGCGGCCATTTTGTCTAAGATTTTTGCAGACCAAAGCCAGCGGCCATTTTTCCTGTGATTATTGCGGACCGACCCCGCGTGGAAACAAACTATGAAGTGACCATTTGTCTACAATTTTGCAGACCGAAGCCCGCGCCCATTTTTCTTGTGATTTATATGGACCAAAGCTGCGTAGTGTTAGACTATGGAGTGACACCATACAAACAAATGTGCCGCTGATATTTGTGTCACCAATTTGCTGATGAAATAAGTGTGTTAATTTTATTGAAAATAAACATTATTGATTCACCGCACATTATAACCGGATGCTTAATTTTATCTGACGTTGCACAACAAATATACATAAAATAACAATTGCAAAAATATAAAAATATAAAATATAATAAAACCATATGCATTTATAGGTAAATAAAAACTGAAAATACCCTAAAGGGATGGAACGAGAACGACTTTATTCAGGGAATGGATGAATTATTTGGGAGATATTTGGAAAACTTAGGGCATTGCATTCTGTATTTATACAGTCAGCTATGTATGTATAGTAAAGTGTTTATCATACGGGGAGTAGAATAATAATCTTCACCTCTATGGATTTATGTTAAATATGAAAATATAAAAATGAAAATGAAAAATAAAAATAAAACATGAAAAATAAGAAAAATAAATAATAAAAACAAGGTATGGAAAAAAGGGGGAAAAAAACTTTGTTTTTTACATGAGGAAAGAAGAGAGTGTGTATCCCAATATTAAAATCTAGTGATTCTAAAAACAAGTAATGTTTTTGAAGTAGACCAGTGTTTATATTCTAGTAGTTGGTAAGAAAACAGTTAAGGTCGACATCTATGTTCATTCCTGCTGGTTGGAGTGTATCCAGCTGGAAGATCCATCTGGTTTCGTTTTGCGATACTATATATATATATATATATATATATATATATATATATATATATACAATATTGTCATAGTATGGGGGGGCACTGAAGAGGAGCTACAGGTATTCTTCGACGAAATAAACCATAACATCTATGGCCTAACTTTCTCCAGTAACTGGAATAAACAAAATATAAATTATCTGGATCTCCAGATATATAAGGAAAATGGATACCTTAATACAAAAACGTTCTTCAAGAACACAGACAGGAATGGCTACATACCAACTAGTAGCTGCCACCATCCAAAGTGGATTGGGAACATCCCAAAGGGACAACTAATGTGAATATGCAGAAACTGCAGCAGTACTAACTACTTTGAAGAACAAGCGGATGTTCTAATTAACCGGTTCGTGGATAAGGGATATAAAAGGAGGGACTTAATGCTACTGAAAGAAAAAGTGAAAAAAATGGATAGAAATAGGTTAATAGAAGGAATACAGAACCCCCACAAAGAAGAAAGAAATAATAATCTGGGTTTTGCCTTTCTGACAGGATACAATAGGCAATACAAGACTATGGAATCTATTATTAAGAAGTACTGGCCTATCCTGCAATCAGATAAAGTTTTAAATTCTGTATTACCAAAAAAACCTATCTTTATCTATAGGAAGGCCCCAACCCTCAAGAACAAACTAGTGCACAACGCCCTTAACCCCCAAAACAAATTAAAATAGGTAATAACTTAAAAGGCTTTTACATATGTGGCAAATGTTTACCGTGTAGAATGACCAAAAAAACAAATAAAAGGACAACTAAGTTCAGATCGACATCCAATGGAAATGAATACACCATCAGGGATCTGATAACGTGCAACAATACGCATGTCACTTATGTACTAGAATGTCTGTGCCGTAAACAATACGTGGGACGCACAACTAGAAAATTACACATAAGAATCAGAGAACATATCACCAACATAAAAAATGGTTTCAAAAAACATAGTGTTTCCAGACACTTTAGAGACCACCATAACAAAAACCCCACAGGCATGACCTTTTATGCCATTGACAAAATTAAGGGACATTGGAGGGGTGACAACAAAAAAGTGAAAGTATCGCAAAACGAAACCAGATGGATCTTCCAGCTGGATACACTCCAACCAGCAGGAATGAACATAGATGTCGACCTTAACTGTTTTCTTACCAACTACTAGAATATAAACACTGGTCTACTTCAAAAACATTATTTGTTTTTAGAATCACTAGATTTTAATATTGGGATACACACTCTCTTCTTTCCTCATGTAAAAAACAAAGTTTTTTTCCCCCTTTTTTCCATACCTTGTTTTTATTATTTATTTTTCTTATTTTTCATGTTTATTTTTTATTTTTCATTTTCATTTTTATATTTTCATATTTAACATAAATCCATAGAGGTGAAGATTGTTATTCTACTCCCCGTATGATAAACACTTTACTATACATACATAGCTGACTGTATAAATACAGAATGCAATGCCCTAAGTTTTCCAAATATCTCCCAAATAATTCATCCATTCCCTGAATAAAGTCGTTCTCGTTCCATCCCTTTAGGGTATTTTCAGTTTTTATTTACCTATAAATGCATATGGTTTTATTATATTTTATATTTTTGCAATTGTTATTTTATGTACATTTGTTGTGTAATGTCAGGTAACATTAAGCATCTGGTTATAATGTGTGGTGAATCAATAATGTTTATTTTCAATAAAATTAACACACTTATTTCATCAGCAAATTGGTGACACAAATATCAGTGGCACATTTGTTTGTATGGTGTCACTCCATAGTCTAAAACTACATGGCTTTGGTCCGTATAAATCACAAGAAAAATGGGCGCGGGCTTCGGTCTGCAAAATTGTAGACAAATGGTCACTTCATAGTTTGTTTCCACGCGGGGTCGGTCCACAAAAATCACAGGAAAAATGGCCGCTGGCTTCGGTCTGCAAAAATCTTAGACAAAATGGCCGCCAAAGCTTTTTGGAACGCAAGCGCAAAGCAAACACCGCACAGTATAAAAGGGTGGGAAGGTGAGGCAATGGTCACGCTCCCGTAGACGTCCTCTGATGAAACGCGTAGGGCGTGGCCTAAATCTGACGCTTTGCATCATCTCCCAGTGAATACAGCTTTTTGAACCTGACGCTTTTTCTTGATGACATTTGGTTGCCTGTTTTAAACTACTAAGATGTGAGTACCACTCTGTCATCTACTTTAAATAAAAAGTGTTTATGGTTTTACGCTATGGGAATCTCCTCTTTCCTTTATTTTTAAACCTCATCTTGATCCTGAAAGTGCTAAGGACTGCCGCACAGTGGCATACACTGTGACTGTGTGTTACCCCCGCAGGGGTTGAAGCTGGTGAGTGTCTGCATGATCACAATATGAGACACAAGCACCCGGTCATCATAAATAAATACAAGCAACAGATGCGTGTGGGATATACCTGCTTAATTTTAAAGAAACGCCAAGAAATTTATAAGGATTGTTTATTATCACCTATGTTGCACTGAGCACAAGCCACGGTTTATTCATAAAGCTCACTATAAAATGTTTGATAACAACATAACTTTCAATGTCAAGCAATCTATAAGGATTGTATAAACATCACTTCAGCCGCACTGTGCACAAGTCACGTATTATATGTGTTTGACATTTTATTGATTGTATAGAGCACAAGTCACTTTAGTTTTACTAGCTGCAATTTTTCCCCCTTCCTTCTCCCCCCCCTCCCCCCCCACCTAAAGTGGATCACTCTTTATATGTTTTTTTTATATAGTTTCATATGTGTTTTTCTATATATGGTTTTCACATGATAGCTTTATGGAATTAGCACACCCATTTTAGGACAGCGCCACACCCATATATTAACCCTTTATTTACCTTCCGTTTTCTCCACTCCGGTGGTGATTATGTTTGTGGAGGCAGCAGTCCAACACTTCAGCTCTATCCACTTATTTCCGTTGTGCGGATACATCACTAATTTCTGCCATTTTTGGTGGGATTGTACCCTCATAAAGCCATTCTGGGAAAAGGTACCCAACATGATCACTCATATCACTACTTATACTTTGGACTTTACACCTGCCCAATATTTACTACACCACACCTCACTACATCAATCCACTTATAGGAAATCTTTAATGCTTCACCTCATAAATGCGGCCAAGCAATGTGTTCCATTACGATGGAGGGACACTAACCCTCCCACCTTATCAGATTGGCTAAAACGTGTGGAAAAAAATAGCAGTAACTGAAGATTTAATACATCAAGCAAAAGATAACCCAACAAAATACAGTCATACTTGGGCTTGTTGGACACACTTTCACGATTCAGTTGAGTTTCAGACACTACTTATTGACCCACAAACCGGAACATCCTTGGTTCCACAGTGATCCACATAACAGGTACTCGTCAGGGACTGTAAAAGGAGTGTCCGCCACCCCCACCCTTGTACTCACATACCCATATACCCACCCATGTTGGTTTCTACCCCATCATACTATATAAATACAAAGTATAGCATATTTAGTTCAACATCTTTCCCCCCATCCTATATACTCCCCACACCTTTCGAAATCATATACACCGCATACACTATAAGACCTCTAAGAAACACTGTTCCACGTTAAGGACCTTTCTCACTACCTCCATACATTTGGTTCTTCTGACCCTCCCCCCCAGTACAGTGTGTTCCCGTTGGGGTACTGGGATTGGGAGAGGTCTGGTAAAGGTCCATATTCCATGCTCCACTTCTGACTTCCCCCCCACAACACCAACACAGGATATTATAGATTTCGTTTGCTGGCTTCAATGTTTCTAGATTAACTAACATCTGTTTAAGGTGACTGGGCACCTCATATACTTACTTATAAACGTTTTAATTGTTTGCAAGTTGACGCTTTCATACCCAAGTGTTCTTTTACATTCAACGTAGTTACATGTACCACTATATTCGCTTGTTAACTGTACGAAATCTGTAACTTGCCAAAGTGTCTCTGTAAACCTTGGAGAAATACCATTACCTGTTTTGTACATTTCATCTTTCATCAATAAAAATTTATGAAACAAAAAAAAAAATTCCCAGCAGGACCCGTTTCTGCACCCACCAAGAGCGAGTGAGGACTTACAGTGTTGTGGCACCAGCACCACCACCACCACCAAAGGCCCAATTTTTCTTCCCCTGTTCAACAGGGGCATGTAATTACAATTCTTGATCTAATATTTCACAGCAGGGCCCTGTGAGGGCTTACAGTGTTGTGGCCACAACAACACCTAAGGCCCAAATTTCTGCTGAGTATATAGGGCAGGCCCCTACTTTCAAACATCTAACTTACAAACGACTCCTACTTGCAAACGGAAGGAGACAACAGGAAGTGATATGAAATCTACCCCTAGGAAGGGAAATTCTCTTCTGTAAGAGTTAATATGGGAAAAACATTTCTCCTTTCCACTGATGCTTTATCACCAATCCTTGTTTCACAAAAAAACCCAAATTTTCAAAAAACATTTGTCATTGGGACAAAAAGTGAGGTGAAATCTTCTGAAGAGGAGCACAGACAGCAAAACAAATGTCACAGGGGTGATAACCCTTCCATATGTTTTCCAAAAAGCTTAAAATAGATTTTTTGGCTGGAGCTAAACACGTTAAAAATGTACCAGTTCAAAATTACAAACAGATTCTACTTAACAACAAACTTACAGTCCCTGTCTTGTTTGCACTGCCTGTATACTGCTGTTCAGAGTACAGAGCCTGTATACTGCTGTTTCCTTTTTTAATTTGGGTGCGGGGTTCCCCTTAATATCCATACAAGACCCAAAGGGCCTGGTAATGGACTGGGGGGTACCCATGCCGTTTGTTTCACTGATTTTCATCCATATTGCCAGGACCCGACATTACATTAAAGCAGTTTTAAATGACTTTTTTTCCTTTAAAACCAGGGACTGTTCTAAGCACGGGAAACACGTGCCACTTTACAGGCATACTATAGACACCCCCAGGTACGATATTTAAAGGAATATTTCACTTTTTTTTCATTTCAATAATTCCTTATTAAAATTTTCAGTAAGATTAACAAAGAGGAAAATGCAGTTGTTACAGCATGTCGGATGTTCCGACTGGAGTAAATGAGTCCATAACGGAGAAAGAAGTTGTAAGTATAGCATAGGTCATTTTACAAATGAGACTAAACAGTGGTGGATCATGCTTATTAATGCAAACAAAGAAACAGAGTGGCTCCAGATGGGAGGGGTGGGGAGGGGGGGTGAAGGGTGGGGAGGAGCACCAACCAGAGTTATTATATCATAGTATGAGTGTGGATAAGAGAATAAAGAAGACAAAATGAGCTAAGGGGAAGTTGGGAAATAGTGAGTACATTATAATGATACAGAGCATTTTGGATGTGTAAGCCAGGCAGACCAGTTAAACAAAATTTTTTCCATAGTTAGATTCTTCCTAGCTACTAGTTTCTCCATTTCACACTGAAGGTTCAGATCAGTAATTGTATTGGCAATGGAAGGAGAATCTGTAGATTTCCAGAGTTTGGCGATGTTTAGTTTTGCTGCGAGTAGAAGATGCACTATTACTACTCGTGACCTGGTGGAAAATTTTTCAATGCCCAGATGTAATAATGCTAACGAGGGGCTAGGAGGCATTGTTACCTGAGATATGTTGGAAATTATGGTAAATATTTGTTTCCAGAATGAGCTTATAGATCTGCAAAACCATAGGATGTGTGTTAGTGTACCAGTGCTTCCACATGTTCTCCAGCATGTAGAGGGATGTCCTGGGAAGAATTTGGAGAGACGGTAGGGTGTAAGATACCATCTGTGTATCCTTTTTTGATATGTTTCCCAGTGATTAGAGCAGTAGGAAGCTGAGAAGGTGTGTTTAAAGGCGTGTGACCACATATTGGGGGTAATAGTAATGTTTAGTTCTTCTGACCATTTTGAGAGAGATGGTATTTGGGAGTAGGGCCGATCATCATTCAGTGCAGAGTACATTGTGGAGATACCATGTTTTGGGTAAGTTGTGTGTGTATAGAAGTTGTGTATCGGTTCAGGTATTTTGGTCATATTGGGAAGTTTAGATGAT
This sequence comes from Aquarana catesbeiana, assembly GCF_042186555.1. Taxonomy (NCBI): domain Eukaryota; kingdom Metazoa; phylum Chordata; class Amphibia; order Anura; family Ranidae; genus Aquarana; species Aquarana catesbeiana. The sequence goes on from NC_133324.1 coordinate 805,797,668, forward strand.
TGAAGAAAGTGGGAGATCCTTAGGAATGTAAAGGCTTCTGTGTGGGGGAGGTTGTATTCGGTTTGGAGATTTGTGAGAGTTTTTAGGGAACTGTTTGTGTGGTAGAGGTCTGAGATAGTATTGATCTTGTGTTTCTGCCAGTTTTGTAGGTTTAGGTTAGGTAACAGAAATGCAAAAGAAAATGGGGGTTGGGGGAGGGGGGTAAGCCCAATAGAAATGGGTTTAGAAAGGGGTTACCATAGTCAACAGTATAGTCATTGGATTTGTCATTAAATAAAATCAGTTTTATTCAATCATCATTAACATTTAAAATCGCATATTTGAAACATAATACTCTAGTTATCACAACAATGGTTTACCTAACCATTACCATTACCTAACCAAGTTTAATGCTTAGGTTAGGTAACAGCAACATTAATGATCTGAGAGGGATTGGTACTGTGTGCGACGGGTGACCTGTAGAGGTCGTCTGGGTGAATTTCTTCCATACTGTCAACGAGGCCGCGATTGACGGGGGATCCATCCTTGTGGTTGGTAGAGAGCCCACTGACGTGAGAAGGAGTACCTCACATAGGGTGTTTGGTTTGAAGGAAGATGATTCCATGATCCACCAGGACTTATTGGGGTTTGGGTGTCACCAGTAGTAGAGCTGGTCCAGGATGGAAGCGTAGTAATAAGTTTGTATGTGGGGAAGGCCTACCCCTCCTTTTTATGATGTCTGGTTAGGATGTAGTGAGCTCATCTGGGTGGTTTGGTTTCCCATATATATCTCTAGAGTTGTTTTTGTATGGATGTGAAGAAGGAGTGGGGTATAGATAGAATCGCTGTGCGAAATAGGTAAAGCAGCTTAGGGAGGATAAGCATTTTAAAGGAGGCAATCCTTCCTAGTTTAGAAAGGCCTGTTGTGTGTATTTGGTTTAAAAGTTGTGGAAGTAGTTTTTTAAAAGCACGGCAGTTTAGGTCATAGAGTTGAGGAAGTGAGGGGGCTAAGTTTATCCCTAAATATGGGATGGATTGTTTCATCCAAGAATAGGGGAGAGTCCTCTCCAGGAGGGATTTTTGACTGCGTGTGGATTAAGTGGGAGGATTAGGGACTTAGAGGAGTTAATTTTATAGAAGAAGGCAGAGCTAAATTGAGCAATGATGTCTTGGATTGCTGGCATAGATTGGGCTGGGTTTGTGATCAATAGTATGACATCATCGGCAAAGAGGCTTATTTTGTGTTCATTGTTGCTGTGTATGATGCCTGAAATACACTCATCCCCTCTAATCCTTGCTGCTAGAGGTTACATAAGTAGAGCAAAGAGGAGAGGGGAGAGTGGGCAACCCTGGCAGGTGCCGTTAGTAACCGTGAATGGTGTAGACAGGGTTCCGTCTGTTAGCACTCTGGCTGAGGGATTTGAATAAAGTGAGAGTATGGCAGTTTGAAACCAGCCGGTGATTCCAAATTTGGATAGTACTGCTCTTAGAAATCCCCAGTGCACCCTATTGAATGCCTTCTCTGCATCCAACGATAGTAGCAGAGAAGGCATCCGTGATTGGGTGACCCGATCAATTAAATTGATGACCCTTCTTGTTGCATCTGGGGCCTGTCTGTCCGGCATAAAGCCTACTTGATCCGAGTGCACCAGAGAAGGAAGACAGGTCATTAATCTGTATGCCATGACTTTCGCAAATATTTTGATGTCCGTGTTAAGAAGTGAGATAGGTCTGTAATTGGATGTGGAGGTGGGGTCTTTTTCTGGTTTGGGAATAGTAGTGATAATTGAACGTAACATGTCAAGTGGTAGAGAACCAGAGGTGGCAGCAGAGTTGAAGAGGTCAGTTAGGTGGGGGGCAATGAGTTTTGCAAATGTTTTGTAGAATTCGTTGGTGAAGCCATCCTCTCTGGGTGACTTGTGGAGAGGTAGAGTGTTGATGGCCTTCAGGACTTCTTCCTCTGAGAAGGGTCGGGAGAGCTCCTCAGACTGAGTAGGGGATATAGTCGGGAGATCAATACTAGGAAATTTTGTATGCTTTGGTCTGTAGGTTGAGGGGTAGCTGTGTCACTTGCAAGGTTGTAGAGCAATGAATAATAGTCGCTAAAGGCGTTAGCTATATCCTGTGGATTTGTTAATAGTTGTTTGGTGGTGGGATGGTGAAGGGAAGCTATTTTATTTTTAATGCGTTGAGCCTTGACCTGTCGGGCTAGTAAGGCTTCAGCTTTATTTCCTAAAGCATAGTATTTGGCCTTAGTGAATTTGAGATTGTTTTCAAATCTAAAGAGTAAAAGTGAGCGGAGTTTTTGCTGCTGCTCTAAAAGGTCACTGGCTAGTTGTTGAGATGGAGAAAGTTTATTTTGGTTTTATAACCGGGTGATTTGGGAAAGGACCTCATCAATCTGCTTAAACCTCTGGTTTTTAACATTGCTATGAAGCTTAATTAAAACGCCACGCATGTAGGCTTTATATGCTGACCAAAGTACAAACCTATCAATATCCGGTTGGTTGTTCGTTTCAAAGTAGGAGCAGTGTTCAGTAGTGAGTTTTTGAACAATATTTAGATCAGAGATGAGGGAAGAGTCAAGTATCCATATTCTGGTGGTCCTTCGTCTACAGTTTCCCACAGTAAGGGAGATGGGTGCATGGTCCGACCATGTGATGGATCCATTGTCGGACTTGTCACGTCTTGAAGGGTGAGTTTATCAACAAGGAAGAAGTCAATGCGGGAGTATGAAAGTTGAGCAGAGGAGAAGTAGGAAAAGTCTCATTCGTTACTGTGTTGGCATCTCCATGGATCATAAAGGTCGTTTGCTTGAAGAAAGGGGTTCAGAGCAGATCGATGGTTTCTAGTCGTGGATGTAGTGTCCAAGCTGGGATCTCCAATTATGTTGAAGTCGCCTCCTATAAGAAGTCTCCATTTATGAAGTCGCGTTATTTTCTTGTATATTTGGTTGTGGAATCTCAGTTGTCAGTTGTTCGGTCCATAAATGTTGACCAATATATAGGTGATTTGGTTTACATCACATATGAGGATCAGAAAGCGGCCGCGGGGGTCCGCGATTGATTGATGCAGTTTAAATTCTAGTGTGTTCCGTATGGCGGTGAGGACTCCACCTTTCTTCTTCTGATCTGAGGCCAAAAAAACCTGATCTAAATTTTTTAGAGTAAATCTGGGAGTTTTGGCAAGGGCAAAATGAGTCTCTTGTATGAAGAGTATATCAGCTTTTTGGGTGCTGGTGTCTCTGAGGAGTGTGGATCTCTTCTGTGGGGAGTTTAGGCCCCTGGCATTAATAGAGACAATTTTAAAAGCCATTCTAGGATAGTAAAGACAGGGTGAATTGTCCCCAGGTCTGGGTGGTGCTTGGTTGGCGTAGTTCGAGTCTCTAGGCTCACTTGATGTGCTGTGAACGAGATGAGTTGTCTGTTGTTTAATGGGGTAGCGACCCGGGTATAGCTTGGTAAAAAGGTGGGTAGAGATTGATTGGTACGTGGTGTGGGTAGAGGGTCTGTGATTAAAAAAGAAGAGCCCAGTAACAAGAGGGACCTGGGCTCAATGTGCAGAAACTACTGCAAACAATCAGCAGGGGGGAGAGAACTTTTGTCCACAACGTGGGACAGGGATCTCTGAACAGGAAGGCAAGTACTGGATAGAGGCGTTACAGTTTCCCAGCTATTTAGTGGGTATGTAGAAGGGTACGGGTTGTAGATGTCAGGGATTTGGATGGTCGCCTCCGGTCTCCATGTGAATTGGAGGGTGATCAGAAGGGCACGGTCGTTCCTCCGGGATGCTGTGCCAGTTTCTCAGGAGTGTAAGACCCATAGAGAGGGTACGAACTACATGCGTCTTGTTTTGATGAGTAATGAGTAGTTTAGTAGGGAAGCCCCATTTGTAGGTTATCTTATGATTCTAAAGTGCTTTGGTTATAGTCGACAGCTGTCTATGATTTTCCATTGTTGCTTTGGATAAATCAGCATACAGAGCGATGTTGGCGAAAGGGTCAGGGAGTCTCGTTGTTCATTTAGCTGCGTGCATGACTTTTTCTTTAACAGTGAAAAAGTGGATGCGGGCTAAAACATCCCTGGGTGTGGAAGCAGGAAGGTGAGATGGCTTCGGTAGTTCATGTGCCCTGTCAATTTCCAAGTCACAAGCAGATAGGTCAGGAGAAAAGGCACGCATTAGGGATTGCAGAAATTGTACCAGATCCAATTGTTGGATCGACTCTGGAATATTACGGAATTTAATATTATTTTGTCTGGAGCAGTCTTCCAGGTCTGCAAGCTTCAGATTAATTATTTGAAGTTCATCTTCATGATCTGCAAAGCCATCCACTAGCTCATGGTGAGCAGAGAATAAATCTCCCATCTTGGCATCCATTTGTGTTATGGCTTGATCATGCTGATTAACAGTTAGTGTGAAGAGACAGCTGTTGACGGATCAGTATAGAGTGTTTGTCTTAGTGAGAGCAGCATGTTCTTCATGGTGTTCTCAGATAGTGGCTGATCTGAGGCAGGGAATGTATCTAGCACTGATGATTTTTGTGGAGGAGGGAGAGTGAACAGGCAGGGAGCTGTGACAGGCTGTGTCTGCTGTGGCTCATCCATTCTGAGCCGAGTTTTGGCAGGGCTGGAAGTTGTAGGTGAGTTGGGAGGAGAGCACTCACCCTGTATGCCTGAGGATCGGTGTAGCTCCGGAGTTAGTATGAGGCTCTGATTGAGATATGGTGAGGAGAGCCGCTCTGTCATGTCTCGGCCACTGCCGGCTCCATCCTGGCCGCTCGTCAGGCCTGACAAGGCATAATAGTCTGTCAGTTTCCTGGGGAGTGTAGATGATTTTCTCCTCTTCAGCATGTCCGTCCGCTGCGCTGGAGTTTTTGGGCAGCTGATGGATATGTTTCCCCTTCACAGGAGCCGCTGATTAAGTTGCTTTAACTGGATAAACTATGGAGCTGTTAATCTAAGCAGCCATCCACACAAGCCGGCAAGCCACGCCCCCCACTTTTTTTTTTTTTACTTTAAGCATCATTAAAATCACTGCTCCCGAAAAAACTGACATTTTTAAAAGTTTTTTTGCATTGATACATGTCCCCTGGGGCAGGACCCGGGTCCCCAAACCCTTTTTAGGGCAATACCAAGCAAATTAGCCTTTAAAATGAGCACTTTTCGAACATTCGAGTCCCATAGACGTCAATTGGGTTCTAACGTTTGTGCAAATTTTCGATCTGTTCACAGGTTCTGGTGCGAACCGAACCAGGGGGTGTTCGGCTCATCCCTACTCACCAGCTTGAACTGCACTTATGGGACTCGCCATGTCACCACGTGTTACTGCAGTGCTGGTTTGACTAGGACCGGGGTGTACTAGGCCACTGATGCTTGCCAGTTCACCAAAACGCTACCAAAAAAACTGTTAGTGATTGCAGGGATCAAGCCTGACTCTGTGAACACTGCAGTTATGCGTTTAGTGTTTTGTAAGTGACAGTGATCGATCGATACTGCACTTGGGTGGGCTGGGCTGGGCTGGGCGGAGGGGCAAAACGCAGGTGCTAGCAGGTATCTGGGCTGATCCCGCTAACACTGCGTTTTTGGGAACCCTAAACTGCTGGGGAAGCTAGTATAGATCTGATCGGATCAGATTTTGATCCGTTCAGATACTATATCACTAAGGGAGGTGTATGGTGTGTGCGTGGGTGTTAGCGCTACTGGCACTAACCTGACGCTGCTTGGGGCTGGTGCTTGCCAGTTCACCAAAACGCTACCAAAAAAAATGTTAGTCACATCAAAAATCACAGATCGCCGCCATTACTAATAAAAAAAAAATAATAAAAATGCTATAAATCTATCCCCTCTATTTTGTAGTCGCTATAACTTTTGCGCAAACCAATCAATATATGCTTATTGCAATTTTTTTACCAAAAATATGTAGAAGAATACATATTGGCCTAAACTGAGAAAGAAATAGTTTTTTATATATTTTTTGGGGATATTTATTATAGCAAAAAGTAAAAAATATTGCATTTTTTTCAAAATTGTTGCTCTTTTTTTGTTTATAGCGCAAAAAATAAAAACCACAGAGGTGATCAAATAAAACCAAAAGAAAGCTCTATTTGTTTGAAAAAAAGGACATCGATTTTGTTTGGGTGCAACGTCACACGACCATGCAATTGTCAGTCAAAGTGACACAGTGCCGTAATGCAAAAAGTGCTCTGGTCAGGAAGGGGGTAAATTCTTCCAGGGCTGAACTGGTTAACCATGTGTGTGCCACCTTCTGTGTCTGTACCAAGGCCAAACATTCCAGGGTATGTAAACTTTTTATCAGGGCCATTTGGGTGATTTCTGTTATCATTATGATTTGAAAAGCATTTTAAAAAATGTGATAATAAATGGCCTCATGTGATTGCTATCCTTAAATAAAAGAGTGTTTTTGGCATGATCAGTCATATTTTCAATATTAATGCCAAAATTTCACAATTTCTGCTAGGGTATGCAAACTTTTGAGCACAACTGTGTGTACATTGGATAGATTGTGTCACGGAACGTCCCACACTCTGTCACAGATTGATAACATTTTTGATTGTCTGAAAGATTTTCATTGCTTTCTGGGTCCCTCATTTACTTTCACTTCCAGGTTCGGTGACCGTTTAGGAAGTAAGGGGCAATTCTACAGTGTAGACACAGACAGAAAAAAAAATGTAACGGAGGATTTCACTCTTCACTAATCTATTAAAAAAAAGTTAAAATTCACTTTAAACCTTTTTCTGGTTATTGGTTAGGGCAGTGAGACTGGTGAACATGATGTTCATATCACTGATCTTTTTTAAATGTAACTGGAATGCCCTATACACATGGTCGGACATTGATCGGACATTCCAACAGCAAAATCCATGGATTTTTTCCGACGGATGTTGGCTCAAACTTGTTTTGCATACACACGATCGCACAAAGTTGTCGTAATTTCTGAATGCCAAAAATGCGGTTACCTACACCATGTACGACGAGACTATAAAAGGGCAGTTCAGAACCAAGCGCGGCACCCTTTGGACTCATTTTGCTAATCTCGTGTTAGTAAAAGTTTGGTGAGAGACGATTCGCGCTTTTTCAGACTCGTGGTTTTCAGTTCGTTTTTCTGGTGTTTAGTTTGTGCTTGTGGGTTTGTATCTGTTCTTCAGTGCCTGCAGCGAGTTACCATTGACTTGTCATTGTGTGCTTTTTCGTTCGTTACTGATTTTCAGGTCACTCTTCACAGGCCTTGCTGTTCTTCAGTGCGTTCTGTTACTCCGTTCTGAGCAGCCGACCGTTTTATAGCCATGTTGCTTCTACGAGCTCATCGTAGAGTTCGTGCTGTTCGGTGGCATGGTGTTGGGGTCCTTACTTTGACACAAGCCCAGTCCATGAACAGGGCGAGGAGGAATTCATGGACCAAGAATTGGTTGCTCCAGCGTGACCAGTTCTGTCACATGCCTTTGCTCCGTGAGATCTGTGAGGATAATCCTGATGATTTCAGGAACTTTCTCTGGATAACAGACCCCGTATTTCACCATTTGTTGGCTTTGCTGATCCCTATATCAGCAGGCAGGATACCTGCATGAGGCAAGCCATCACTCCGGAGAAGAGGCTCATCGCCACCCTGCAGTACTGCGATGGGCAGAAGCCTGCAGGACCTCAAGTTCTCGACAGGCATCTCCCCCCAGGCTCTGGGGATCATTATCCCGGAGACCTGTTCTGCCATCATCCAGGTCCTGCAGAAGGAATACATTAAGGTAAGATTTTTATCCTTTAATATCACATTTTATTGTATAGAATGTTTGCTAATGTATTGTATTTCTTTCCTCGTTCCCTAATTACCATGATTGTAATATGCTATGAATTTCCCCTTTATCCTCATGCATGCTGGATTTTTATGTTATTTTTGTTGTCCTTCATTCATAATTTTTTAGGTCACATTAAAAGTAGAAATGTCCTTTTAAGGTAAAACAGGCATGTTTAAAACCAACAAGAAATACACAACTCTGGAACTTACAAAGTTCAATTTTTTAGAAATTGAAGGCAATATCAGACATGAGTATTTATAAACTGTGTTTGATATTGCGTTCGGTGGGGTGAAGTCACCCCTGGAAAAGCCAAATTTTGAAGATGCACACAAATTGCCTAATGTCAACATGTGCTAGCTGCCATCATGGGGGATCAATGGACGTGTTTTGGGGGTGCAACCCCTTCCTCTCAGCTACTTTTTTATTGAGGAAGGGGGTTGCACCCCCAAAATGCATACATTGATCTCCCATGATGGCAGATAGCACATGTTGACACAGTGTGTGCATCTTCAAAACTTGGCTTTTCTATCAGAAAAACAAAAAAACTAAGCACAAATAAAAGTTCGAGGAGTTTTAAACTCTCCCTAAAACGTCAATGATGTTCTTCATTTTGTTTTGAACATCATTGATGTTTTGCTTGATGTTTTCCAAGTCCCTATTACACCCATGATCTCCCCAATCAGAATCTGGGCACTTTCACTGGTGAAATGACCTTCATCCACAACATCACGATCACCTAAAAATATAGAAAAAAAACCACACCATGCATTATAAATATGAAGGCATCCATCTCTTACCTGAGCCTGTGGTCGCAGACACTCACCTGTTGTGGTGACAATTTCGATAACATCTCCCTCATCCTCCTCTGTGTGGGTTTGGGGGATTTCTCCTTCTTCCTGAGGTGGGGGGTCTGTTGTCTCCTCTGATGAGTGGTGTCCTCCAAGTCTTTTCTCCCCTATGTAAAAAAATAGGTATACTTAGCACACAGATATTTGATGACAGAAATAGGAATATGAAACATTGCTTGGAAGTGGGGTACAATTGTCTGTTTTGGCAGAGTTCCAAGATGAAGAAATATTGTTTTCCTTTGTCAAGCTTGAATACTTACCTGTTTTGTACAAGCTTCACAGATGGAGACACCCCTATAGTATACACTGGAGCACCTGTGTGGGCCCCCTAATAAAAAGGGTGTTTTTGTGTCCCACACTAGTGCTCCAGCGTCCAGATGTGTAAACAGCTGCTGAGTGTCCTCTCCTTACACAGAATCTAGTTTGGAGTTCATTATAGTTACAAACCCATCTAGATACCAAAATGAGTTTAAGAGAAGTAGGCCAGGAAAAATGTATTGAAATGCATCTGGACAAAACATGGTGTTTTATTGGCGGAACGAACAATGTTTCCTACGAACGAAATACGTGTCCATGAACATGAAAGTTGCCATTTTAAACTGTACAACAGTAAAGAAAAGCACATGGAGCAGCACGAACGTTAGAAAAATAACGAATAGGAACACAGCACAACTACTTACTTTTTTTGAAGCACTCTCCTGATCTTTCTATACTGATCGTGCTCCCTTAATTTGAGGTCTGACCACCACTTCCTCAGTTGATCCTTGGATCGCCATACCCCAAAATTTCGGTGCAGACTCTTCACAACTTTAGTCATGATCTTGGCTTTTCTGACATTGGGGTTGGGGTAAGGTCCATACTTCCCGTCATAGTTGGCCCTCTTCAGTATGTCGACCATCTCCACCATCTCCACAAAGGCCATATTTGATGCCTTAAATCGTCTCCTCTGGGATCGTGATGTTTCTGGCTCCAGGCTTTCCTCCTCCTTCTCGTTGTTGCTGTAATTAGCATGCACCTGCTCTGTCTCCACCATGTGCTCTTCCCCACTGCACCAAAAGAGAAGGGGTGGGGAATAGACGAGAAACAACGTCAGGGGCGGGCTGAGTTTCACACATGCGCGGTGCATATAAAGCGTAACACACATGTGTAGTACGTACGATCTGTGAGTGGAGGAAGGAGTATCGGAAGCGCCGATTGTGATAACGAAGGTAACATTTAAACTTGGGCCTATACTGCTTATAGATTGAGGTCTATATTGGGACAAGATTAGGAGAGTTTAGCCTGACATTATGGTTTGTCTTGTGTTGTGTCTTGCAGAGAAAATGGATGGCTTCAATGACCACAATATCCTCCCCCTGTTCATAGACAAGTACAGGGAACTGCCCTGTCTGTGGCAGGTGAAATATCCACATAATAATCATAAACAAAAGAGGCAGGCAGCGATGGAGAAACTGCTGGAGTTGGTGAAGCCGGTGGTCCCCACAGCAACCATCCCATATTTAAAAGCCAAAAATTGGTGGCTTGAGGAGCACATATCTTAGGGAGCGCTAGAAGGTCCAGTATTCCCAGAGATCCGGAGCTGCAGCAGATGACGTTTATGTCCCCAGGCGGTGGTACTATGAGAGACTGTGATTTCTGTCAGACCAGACTGAAGTCAGGGAATCCCTCTCAACCCTTCCTTCCACTTTTCCTTCCACCCTATCTTCCACCCCAGCTGAGGCTTCTGATGTCCAACCTGGGACTTCCAGCTGGGAAAAAGTGGAGGATCCCAGCTGGAGCCAGGTATAGCATTGTTCTACACATTTCTGGTCAATAAATAAATGATGTTTACTAGATGTTATTATTGATCCCTAATTGCTGATTTAATAAAGTGTTTTACATATCAATAGACAGTAGTGGTCAAAAATAATTGGGACAAGAATGAAAAATGCTGGGCTCAGAATGATAGTCTGTTATATTTGTTAACATTCAATTTGCAACAGTCATGAGATTAAAATTGTGTGTGATTAATGAAGAAAAAACTAAAACTATGTCCCTTTTTCATACACAGGAAGACCTCAGCCAGAAGGAGGCCGTGGAATGTGGCACACAGGAGGAGGCTGTGGAATGTGGCAGCCAGGAGGCGGGGGTTAGTGGCAGCCAGGAGGAGGCGGGGGTTAGTGGCAGCCAGGAGGAGGCAGGGGTAAGTGGCTGCCACCAAACTGCAGGACTTGCAGGAGGGCCAATGCCTCATGTGTGAGGAAATCATTTATCAAACATTAAATAAGGGGTCGAGGGGAGAAATCACGCCCAATACCCATCTGAGTGAGTTGCATCATCCTGCTCCTCCTGCCACAACTCCACCACCACAGACAGAGCGTGAGCGTGGAAGGAAGCGTGGAAGGAAGACCAGAGAGTGATGACCTGGGTTCAGTCTGGTCTGACAAAAGATGTAGGCTCTTGTATGACCACAGCCTGGGGACATACATGTCATCTGCTGCTGTTCATGATCTATTGGACTTCTGGACCAGATTGTACTCCCTTAGATATGGACTCCTCAGGCCACCAATTTTGCAGTAAAATAGTTAATGCGTGCCCTGGGGGCCAAAGGCTTTGCCAATTTCTCCAGCGTTGCCTCCCTCTTTCTTTGGTTATGACCCCTTAATACATTTTTGGTTTATTTTATTATACTCGCCTATGTGTGTTTTACTTCAAAAAGGACAGTTTGTGAGGAAGCAGGTACATTTCAATGTGAAAAAAAAAAAAAATGAAGAATAAAACACAAGATCAGGCTTTAAAATAATCGAAAAAAAATATTTAATACAAAAACATCCAAAAAATAATATTTTTTCGATAGATGTGACAAATAAAAATATTATATTGATGAAATCATGATAAATAATCAAGAAAGAAGTTTGTGAGAACTCTGTGTGAATATGAGCAGCAAAACAACGTCATTCTTCTAGCATTATAAAGAAGAAGAGAGTGCGCTGCATTAAACATTTTAAAACATTGCAGCATGACGAAATGGCAATATCGATTCCGAACGCTAATTTTACCAGACCGAGCAGTTCCGTCTCGAAATTTATTCTGAGCATGCGTGGCACTTTGTGCGTCGGAATTGTCCACACATGGTCGGAATTGATGCGATCGGATTTTGTTGTCAGAAAATTTGATAGCCTCCTCACAAACTTTGTCTGTCAGAAAATCTGATGGAAAAAGTCCAATGGAGCCCACACACGGTCGGAATTTCCGATAACAAGCTCCGATCATACATTTTCCATTGGAAAATCCGACCATGTGTACAGGGCAGAAGTGTTCTTTCATGAGGACTTGCTGGTTCAGCATGATTCCTGTGCTGGCTGACAGTGAAGAAAGAGTGTTTTCTCAATTATTTTCTCCAGTAGGAAGTGGGGACCCTGATGACAGTAATTAATGTATTAAAACACACAAGTTTACATATGGCCTATTCAAGTTCACAAATTAGGTGCAGTACAACATTATGCCCTGAACAGTCCATTCAAAAGCAATGGGCTGCAATATACTTCAATGCAGGAAAAATAGGTCTGGATCCAAGTGTGTGAAGAAAGCATGCATTAAGCAGAAGAAACCTTTGTTGGCTGGATGTGTTTTATTTGTTTTAGCTTTATCATTTCAAATTTATAACTAAATAAAGAAGAGTGAGTGAATGACCTGGACTTTGTTTTCTTGGATTGCTGCTTTTTGAAAAATATATGGTTTGGTGGGCCATTTTATAAACTTTTAAAGCAGGAATCTGAAAGTTAAAAACTGAAAAACAGCAGAAATGGTCTGGTCATCTGAGGTGCTAAAATGGAAGACAGTGACCTGCAGCAAAAGGGTTAAATGAGACTTCACTGCTATATTAACCTTTAAAGTCATAATCACATGGCAGGTTTTTAATACCTTTTTAACGTGGAAAAAATCATATAAAAATGAAATGTATATAAAAAGTGTATGTTGTTGTTTATTTATTTTGTTTTCTATTAATTCATTAATTAAACATACATTATTTTATTCATGTTTAAGTGTTTAATATTGGGCTTATTTTGTACTTTAAGAGAAAAGCCTCATTAAAAAAAAAAAAAAAAAACAGAATAACTCATAATATTTTTCATCCAGGTTTTCCCCTTTCATACATTTTCATAGAGATTTTTATATCTTTCCACAAAGTGCAGTTTCAGCCTTCTTGTCCTTTTGATGAATTATTCATTAGCAAATGTAAATTGGACATTTTCAGTAACAGTAAACAGGGACCTTTGATACTTAAAATTCTGCAATAAAATAAATATTCTGGCCACATATCTGACAGTAAACTGCTCAGCCACTCACCAGTTTAATTTACACTGTTCGTTGAATGCAATTCTCCCAGTGTTTGAATGTGTAGTACTTGTCAGCAGTGTAAGTAATTAAAAGGTTCAGTGGTTAAATATTACCGCCATAGATGTAGCTTTTAGAAACATACTTGAGAAATAAACAGAAATAATACTAAATATATAATGGGTTTGCATATCTTGTGACAAGAATAATATTTATAATAAGATAGCAAGTGCATAATTTAAAAGCTTAAGAAGCCATGGTGTGTAATGTTAATACACATACACTTAAATAAAGACAGCAAGCAAGGCTTCTTTCTTGGGTTTCCATGAGCTGCAGTGTGCGTGTCCCAAATAATTAGGTTGATGTGCTCTTTTGTTTATTCACAGGGGCTAGTATAAAAATTGGGGAAAATAAATCAGTAAGAAAACTGAAGTAGTTGTCAATTGTAGCCAATCAGGTTTCATTTGTTTTCGCTGGGAAAAAAAGAAATATTATATTGAAAAAGTTCACTAGTCCATGAGCAACACATCTCAGTTTCAGGAAAGAAGAGGTTTGCTCGGGCCTGCAGCACACCACTCAGCGCCAGAAGGATAAGTCAATGTCCAAAATTAAGAGAGCAGAACTAGAGAATGGGGGAGGTAAAAACACTCAGTTTCTACACTAAGTGATCTAAGAGACAGCAGCCGTTTTTGCCCAACAATAGCGCTGTTTGTAGTGTATGTTTACTTGAATTGTTTATATATACTATTATTTTACATCTCAGTTTCAGTTTCCTGTTAATCAGCAGTGTGATGATGCTCACTTAAGGAGCAAACTAGAGAAGAGTTGTGTTGTTTAAGGGGCAGGACTACCAATAGGATATCAGAACTAATGTACTGTTTATTAACGACTTCAGCACCCGATCATTTAGTTGGCAAAAGACCAGAGAACTTTTTGCGATTCGGCACTGCGTCGCTTTAACTGACAATTGCACAGTCGTGCGACGTGGATCCCAAACAAAATTGACGTACTTTTTTTCCCACAAATAGAGCTTTCTTTGGGTGGTATTTTATCACCTCTGCAGTTTTTATTTTTTGCGCTATAAACAAAAAATAGTGACAATTTTGAAATAAACGCATTATTTTTTACTTTTTGCTATAATAAATATCCCCCAAAAATATATAAAAAAAATATTTTTTTCCTCAGTTTAGGCCAATACATATTCTTCTACATATTCTTGGTAAAAAAAATCGCAATAAGCATTTATTGATGTTTGCGCAAAAGTTATAGCGTCTACAAAATAGGGGATAGTTTTATGGCATTTTTATTAATATTTTTTTTTTACTAGTAATGACGGTGATCAGCGATTTTTATCATGACTGCGACATTATGGCGGACAGATTGGACACTTTTGACGCTATTTTGGAACCATTTACATTTTACACAGCGATCAGTGTGATTAAAAATGCATTGATTACTGTGTAAATGTGACTGACAGTGAAGGGGTTAACCAGGAGGGAGCGCTGCAAGGGTTAAGTGTGTCCTAGGGAGTGATTCTAACTGTGGGGGGAGGGGCTATGTGTGACACGACACTGATCACTGCTCCCGATTACAGAGAGCAGTGATCAGTGTCAGTGTCACTAGGCAGAACAGGGAAATGCTTGTTTACATCAGCATTTCCTCATTCCTCCTCTCCATGAGACGATCACGGGTATCCCCGCGGACATCGAGTCTGTGGGACCCACGATCACACTCACAGAGCTTGCGGCGTGTGCAAGCGTCCACAAGCCGCTTCTTAAAGGGCAACGTACAGGTACGTTAATATGCCTGTACTTGCCCTTCTGCTAACATATATCGGCGTGAGCCGGTCAGCATGCGGTTAATATTTTAAATTATGTCTACACTACTTGTGTCAATCCCTGCCAATAGAAAAAAAGCCTATTGAGAAAAGCGGATGGTGCTATTTTATCTACGAAAATAGACAAGTTAAACTTTTGAAGGAAAAGTGGATTATTTCACAGAGTTTGTGGATTATTACACAGAGCTTCTATCTAGGGTTTGCAAGATCACTGTGATATGAGAGGGGGATAATTAAGAGCTTACAACAGCCATTACACATAGGTACTCTAATGCTGTGTACCCACGACCGGACTTTCGATGGACTGAATCACGTCGGACTTTTCAACGGACTTCCGACTGACTTTCCGACGGACTTCCTTCGAATCGGACTTGTCTACACACAATCACACCAAAGTCCAACGGATTCGACTGTGATGACGTATGACTGGACTAGAATAAGGAAGTTCATAGCCAGTAGACAATAGCTGTCCTAGCGTAGGTTTTCAACCGTCGGACTAACATACAGACAAACTGATTTTTCATCCGGACACAAGTCCGTCATAAAGATTTGAAACATTTTCTAAATCTAAAGTCCGTCACATTTTTGAAAAGGTCCAATGAGGCCCACACACAGTCGAATTGTCTGACGGATTTGTTCCGTCAGACAAGTTTGGTCGAAAAGTCCGGCCGTGTGTACACGGCATTAGGTCTATGACACTTTGGCAAAGTAGTGATAATACTCACATGTTTCCCACTGGAAAAGATGAGCAAGAAGTCTCTCCCTTGGTGATGGAAACACTGCAGAATCTCACTCACCAGTAATGGAGCTACAGGTATTTCTGCGCCCTGTATATTAATTTTGTCATTGAAAAGCATAAGGGGATTAGCACTTTAAGGTGTCCTAAATAATGTGTATTATGTTGTGATATACACCATAATAAGTAGTGATAAGCCCAACATCCCAGGAGGTTCACTGAACAAAGCTGAAGTTCGGATGCTGAATCTGAACTCTATTAAAGTCAATGAAAGCCAAATCTTTATAATCAGTTTGGACCATTTTCAAGGCTAATAGGCAAGGGATTGTCAAAAAGGGCATGGATAGCTGGGCACCAACCTGGGAGACATGGACCAATGCAAAAAAAGTCACATACCATTCAACAGGGAGAAGTAATGCTTAACCACTTGTTTAACCACTTGCCGACCGGGCCATAGCCGAAAGACGGCTACAGCGCGATCAGCTTATTCTGGGAGGGCGTCCATGGATCTTGTGCCCACGTGCCCCTGGGGCGCGCACCCGGGAACATCCGTGATGCGCCGGGTCAATGACGGAGCGATCACATGTAAACAAACCGGCGTTACGTCCGGTTCCTCTCTCCCCCTCTGTATAGATCAGTACAGTGTGAGGGGAAAGGGGAGAGATCAAGTGCTGCAGCGCTGTGGTCTGGATGCATAGTGCCCACAGCTCTGATATGTCCCCACTCCAGCACTCATCCATTTATACCCAGCCATCCATACCATCCATACTTAGCCATCCAAACTCAGCCATCCATACCATCCATACTCAGCCATCCATACCCAGCCATCCATACCATCCATACTCAGCCATCCATATCATCCATACTCAGCCATCCATACCCAGCCATCCATACCATTCATACTCAGCCATCCATACCATCTATACTCAGCCATCCATATCATCCATACTCAGCCATCCATATCATCCATACTCAGCCATCCATACCCAGCCATCCATACCACCCATAATGAGCCATCCATACCATCCATACTCAGCCATCCATACCATCTATACTCAGCCATCCATACTCAGCCAGCCATTCCTAATCAGCAATACTCATCCATGTTCATCCATCCATCCATACTCAGCAATACTCATTCATCCATCCATGCTCAGCAATCCCATCCACCCCCATCCATACCCAGCTGTACTCAGTCGTACCCAGCCATACTCAGCCGTACTCAGTTGTACCCAGCCGTACTCAGCCATACTCAGCCATACCCAGCAATACTCAGTCATACCCAGCCATACTCAGCAATACTCAGTTGTACCCAGCCGTACTCAGCCACACCTAACCATACTCAGCCATACCCAGCAATACTCAGTCATACCCAGCCATACTCAGCAATACTCAGTTGTACCCAGCCATACTCAGCAATACTCATCCATCCATCCATCCATACTCAGCAATCCCATCCACCCCCATCCATACCCAGCCGTACTCAGTCGTACCCAGCCGTACCCAGCCGTACCCAACCGTACTCAGCCATACTCAGTCATACCCAGCAATACTCAATCATACCCAGCCATACTCAGCAATACTCAGTTGTACCCAGTCATACTCAGCCATACTCAGCCATACTCAACCATACTCAGTCATACCCAGACATACTCAGCCATACCCAGCAATACTCAGTCATACCCAACCGTATTCAGCAGTACCCATCCATCCCATCCATACCCAGCCATACTCAGCCTTACCCAGCCCTCCCATCCATACTCAGCCATACTCAGCCATACCCAGCAATACTCATTCATACCCAACCGTACTCAGCAGTACCCATCCATCCCATCCATACCCAGCTATACTCAGCCGTACCCAGCCACCCCATCCATACTCAGCCATACTCAGCCGTACCCAGCCATACTCGTACCCAGCCGTACTTAGTCATACTCATTCATGCTCAGTCATCCCATCCATACTCAGCCATCCCCATCCACGGCTCATCCATCCCCATTCATCCTCACCCATGCCACATCAGTTCTCATCCATGCCACATCCATGCCACTACAGTGTCTCACAAATGTGTAATAGGTAGTCAAATTAGATTTGAAACTTATGCCCCTAGAACACCTGATGGTGCTCCCTGCATGTTGAGCCTCTCTATGTGGCCAGGCTGTGTAAAATTCTCCCACATGTTGTATCGCCGTACTCAGGAGGAGTAGGAAAATCTATTTTTGGGTGTCATTTTTGGTATGTACATGCTATGTGTTAGAAATATTGTATAAATGGACAACTTTGTGAAAAAAATGCGTTTTCATTTTCTTTACACATTTTCCAAAAACTTGTAGAAAAAAATGACATGTTCAAAAGACTCATTATGCCTTATAGATTATACATTGGGTTGTTTTCTTTCCAAAATGGGGTCATTTTTGGGGTGTTTCCATTGTCCTAGTGCTCCAGGGCTTTCAAAAGTGTAAGAGGTAGTCAAGAAATTATATGTGTAATTTATGCTCCAAGAACGCCTGATGGTGCTCCCTGTATGTTGGGCCTCTGTATGTGTCCACGCTCTATAAAAGTCTCACATATGTGGTATCGCCATACTCAGGAGGAATAGTAGAATGTGTTTTGGGGTGTAATTTGTGCTATTCATATGCTGTGTGTGAGAAATAACCTGCTAATATAACAATTGTGTGAAAAAAAAGAAAAAGAAAAAAATCTTGATTTTGCAAAGAATTGTGGGAAAAAATTACAACTTCAAAAACTCACCATGCCTTTTGCTAAATACCTTGGAATGTCTACTTTCCAAAAAGGGGTCATTTGGGGGGTATTTGTACTTTCCTGGCTTGTTAGGGTCTCAAGAAATGAGATAGGCCGTCAGTACATCAGGTGTTAACAATTTTCAGAGATTGGCACCATAGCTTGTGGATGCTATAACTTTCACAAAAAACAAATAATTTACACCAATTTGGGTTATTTTTACCAAAGATATGTAGTAGTATACATTTTGGCCAAAATTTATGAAGAAAAATTACTAATTTGCAAAATTTTATAACAGAAACAAAGAAAACTTAATTTTTTTACAGAATTTTCGATCTTTTTTCTTTTATAGCGCAAAAAATAAAAAACCCAGCGGTGATTAAATACCACCAAAAGAAAGCTCTATTTGTGTGAAAAAAAGGACAAAAACTTCATATAGGTACAGTGTTGCATGACTGAGTAATTGTCATTCAAAATGTGAGAGCACCGAAAGCTGAAAATTGGTTTGGTTAGGAAGGGGGTTTAAGTGCCCAGTGGTCAATTGGTTAAAGCAGAATAATAACAATTTAAATAACATGCCTGGGGGGTGCCTTTAACCTATCTTTACATGGGGTGAGTCTGTATAATGTGTAAGAAGTAATTAATCAAAAATAAAATTTAGGAAGAAAAAAGTTATTTAAATTTCTGTAAAACAAAGAGGGGAGACAGCGTGACCGCTCTGGTGTAGTAAGTTCCAACAAAGTTTAATTACAGAGAAAAGTTAAAAATGAATACTCACAAAAGTATAAAACCACACATACAGTGGGGAGAACAAATATTTGATATACTGACAATTTTGCAGGTTTTCCTACTTACAAAGCATGTAAAGCAGTGGTTCTCAACTCCAGTCCTCGGGACCCACCAACAGGCCAGATTTTAAGTATTACCTTGGGGAGATGCAGACTAGAATACTGCAATCACTGAGCAGCAAGTGATATCACCTGTGATGTATTTCAACTATCTTGCAAACCTGGCCTGTTGGTGGGTCCTGAGGACTGGAGTTGAGAACCACTGATGAAGAGGTATATAATTTTGATTATAGGTACTCTTCAACTGTGAGAGATGGAATCTATAACAAAAATCCAGAAAATCACATTGTATGATTTTTTTAAAAATAATTAGCATTTTATTGCATGGCATAAGTATTTGATCACCTACCAACCAGTAAGAATTACGGCTCTCACAGACCTGTTATTTTTTCTTTAAGAAGCCCTCCTGTTCTCACACCTGTATTAACTGCACCTGTTTGAACTTGTTACCTGTATAAAAGACACCTGTCCCCACACTTATCCAAACAGACTCCAACCTTTCCACAATGGCCAAGACCAGAGAGCTGTGTAAGGACATCAGGGATAAAATTGTAGACCTGCACAAGGCTGGGATGGGCTACAGGACAATATGCAAGCAGCTTGGTGATAAGGCAACAACTGCTGGTGCAATTATTAGAAAGTGGAAGAAGTTCAAGATGACGGTCAATCTCCCTCGGTCCATGCAAGATCTTACCTCGTGGAGCATCAATGATCATGAGGAAGGTGAGGGATCTGCAGGACCTGGTCAATGGCCTGAAGAGAGCTGGGACCACAGTCTCAAAGAAAACCATTAGTAACACACTACGCCGTCATGGATTAAAATCCTGCAGACACAAGGTCCCCTGCTCAAGCCAGCGCATGTCCAGGCCCGTCTGAAGTTTACCAATGACCATCTGGATGATCCAGAGGAGGAATGGGAGAAGGTCATGTGGTCTGATGAGACAAAATTAGAGCTTTTTGGTCTAAAATCCACTCGCTGTGTTTGGAGGAAGAAGAAGGATGAGTACAACCCCAAGAACACCATCCCAACCGTGAAGCATGGAGGTAGAAACCTCATTCTTTGGGGCTGCTTTTATGAAAAGGGGAAAGGACGACTGCACCGTATTGAGGGGAGGATGAATGGGGCCATGTATCACAAGATCTTGGCCAACAACCTCCTTCCCTCAGTAAGAGCATTGAAGATGGGACGTGGCTGGGTCTTCCAGCATGACAATGACCCGAAACACACAGTCAGGGCAAACTAAAGAGTGTCTCTGTAAGAAGCATCTCAAGGTCCTGGAGTGGCCTAGCCAGTCTCCAGACCTGAACACAATAGAAAATCTTTGGAGGGAGCTGAAAGTCTATATTGCTCAGCGACAGCTCTGAAACCTGAAGGATCTGGAGAAGGTCTGTATGGAGAAGTGGGCCAAAATCCCTGCTGCAGTGTGTGCAAACCTGGTCAAGAACTACAGGAAACATATGATCTCTGTAATTGCAAACAAAGGTTTCTGTACCAAATATTAAGTTCTGCTTTTCTGATGTATCAAATACTTATGTCATGCAATAAAATGCAAATTAATTACTTAAAAAGCATACAATGTGATTTTCTGGATTTTTGTTTTAGATTCCGTCTCTCACAGTTGAAGAGTACCTATGATAAAAAATACAGACCTCTACATGCTTTGTAAGTAGGAAAACCTGCAAAATCGACAGTGTATCAAATACTTGTTCTCCCCAGTGTATACAGTGCCTTGAAAAAGTATTCACACCCCTTGACATTTTCCACATTTTGTCCTATTACAACCAAAAACGTAAATGTATTTTATGTGATAGACCAACACAAAGTGGCACATAATTGTGAACTGGAAGGAAAATGATAAATGGTTTTCAAAATGTTTTACAAATAAATATGTGAAAAGTGTGGCGTGCATTTGTATTCAGCCCCCGTGAGTCAATTCTTTGTAGAACTACCATTTGCTGCAATTACAGCTGCAAGTCTTTTGGGGTATATCTCTACCACATCTAGAGAGTGAAATTTTTGAACATTCTTCTTTGTAAAATAGCTCAAGCTCTGTAAGATTGGATGGAGAGCATCTGTGAACAGCAGTTTTCAAGTCTTGCCACAGGTTCATAACTGGATTTAAGTCTGGACTTTGACTGGGCCATTCTAACACATGAATATGCTTTGATCTAAAGCATTCCATTGTAGCTCTAGCTGTATGTTTAGTGTCATTGTCCTAATGGGTGAAACTCTGCCCCAGTCTCAAGTCTTTTGCAGACTCAAACAGGTTTTCTTCTAAGATTGCCCTGTATTTGGCTCCACCCATCTTCCCATCAACTCTGACCAGCTTCCCTGCCCCTGCTGATGAAAAGCATCCATTTGTACCCCATTACCATTTCACACAGGGGGGAGGCCGGGATTTGGGGGTCCCCTTGTTAAAGGGGGTTTCCAGATTCCGATAAGCCCTTAAGGGCCTGGTATGGAATTTGGGGGGACCCCCACACATTTTTTTTTATTCTGGTTTGGGGTTCCCCTTAATATTCATACCAGTCCCAAAGGGCCTGGTAATGGACTGGGGGGATCCCATGCCGTTTTACTCAACAACTTCTTTTATCTGTATTGCCGGACCCGACAATTCATTATAGCCGCGAGTACTTTTAAATGACTTTTTTTCCTTTAGAAATGTCATTTTGTGCAGGGACTGTTCTAAACAAAGGAAACAGTCGCCACTTTACAGGCATACTATAGATACCCCCAGGTACGAAATTTAAAGGAATATTTCACTTTTATTGTTTCACTTTAAGCATTATTAAAAACACTGCTCCCGAAAAAAATGGCCGTTTTTAAGATTTTTTTTTGCATTGATACATGTCCCCTGGGGCAGGGCCCAGGTCCCCAAACACTTTTTATGACAATACCAAGCATATAAGCCTTTAAAATTAGCACTTTTGATTGCTCCCATAGACTTTTAAAGGGTGTTCCGCAGCTTTCGAATTTGCCGCAAACACCCCAAATTGTTTGCTAATTGGCGAACAGGTGAACACCCGATGTTCGAGTCAAACTTACGTTCGACTCGAACATCGGGCTCATCCCTAATGATGTTGCCACCATCATGTTTCACGGTGGGGATGGTGTGTAAAGGGTGATGTGCAGTGTTAGTTTTCCGCCACACATAGCGTTTTGCTTTTAGGCCAAAAAGTTAAATTTTGGTCTCATCTGACCAGAGCATCTTCTTCCACGTGTTTTCTTTGTTCCCCACATGGCTTCTTGCAAACTGCAAATGGGAATTTTTATGTCTTTCTTTCAACAATAGCTTTCTTCTTGCCACTCTTCCACAAATGCCAGATTTGTGGAGTGCACAGCTAATAGTTGTCCTGTGGACAGATTCTCCCACCTGAGCTGTGGATTTCTGCAGCTTCTCCAGAGTTACCATGGGCCTCTTGGCTGCTTCTGTGATTAATGCTCTCCTTGCCTGGCCTGTCAGTTTAGGTGGACAGCCATGTCTTGGTAGGTTTACAGTTGTGCCATACTCTTTACATTTTCGGAAGATGGATTGAACAGTGCTCCGTGAGATGTTCAAAGCTTGGGATATTTTTTAAAACCTATCCCTGCTTTAAACTTCTCCACAACTTTATCCCTGACCTCTCTGGTGAGTTCCTTGGCCTTAATGTTGCTGTTTGTTCACTAAGGTTCTCTAAAAAACCTCTGAGGACTTCACAGAACAGCTGTATTTATACCAAGATTAAATTACATACAGGTGGACTAATACCATATTCATGAACTAGCTTGCATAAGGAGGTGCGACATAATTTAGACATAGGAATTTTCTTCAGAGACAATGTTCAATAGTTCTAAAAGAAATGTAATCATCATTAACCTTGTCAATGAACACCTCAATAGCATAGCAAGAAGTTGGAGGTACCATAGAACTCTTAGTTTTAAAATTAAAAATTTTCACTGATAAAGACACACATTCCCTATTTGGAACACTGGGTTTGGATGCATAATATGCTTTAAATCTTAGCTGTCTATAAAAGCGGTATAAATCCTGTTTCAAAATAAATGCATTCATTTTTTCTTTTGGACAAAAACCCAAACTCTTATTCTATACCCGCATTTCAGTCTCAGATAAAGTAGAGGAATTGTTATGTACCACATTATCATTTAACATCTGCGGCGATTCTGGAGTCTCGTCATTCTTCTTGATGTTCCTTTTCTTATACCTCCTGCCTTCCCTCTTTGTACAGAATCCGATGTACCCGGAGGTAAAAAAGAGGTAGTTGCTGCATTGACTGATGATCCGGTGGAGGCAATAGATGAAGATGAATTAGAAAATTGTTTTTTCCGCTGGCCCCTTCTAAATGACTTTGTGTGGTAGTAGTTAGCATCAGACCAATTGTATACCTGGTCATTATTGTAGTCTTCATGATCACGTTCTAATTTAGTGCGTTTCTGTAATTCAACATTTTTTTCTAAATGTTGTAAGCTTTTCATCATTGTTTTTTTTTTATTCAGTCAGATCTTCAATGGAAAAGTCCTCCAGTTGTTTTTCTATCTCCATGATTTGTTGTTTAATCGTAATACATTCTTGTTGGAGAAACTGAACCGTTAAAGTCATAATGTCCAGTTAACATTTGTTTAATATCTGTGCAAATTTTGTTTTAAAATCCACATTTTGGGAAAAGAAGGTTGGAGTCAAGCAAACTCTTAAACCTCTTGGGATCTTTTGCAATGTATTTATTTATTTAAAATATAAATTCAATATGTGGTGATATCCATATGTATGTATTTTGACATACTGACTGCTGTCTCTTGGCTGTGACAGCTGTTATATAGGCAAGGGTGGGGGCACCTGGTGATGTAACCGAGTGACCCTGCCCCTTCAGACGTCACATCATGTGACATCAGAGGGAGCTGGGTAATCTGGTCAAAGCCAAAAGACAACAGTCGCCAGGAGGCCTCCCATGGAGGCAGAGTTTTTTTTTTTGTTTTTTCTATTTTTCGGCACCGTGATTGAAGATGGATGGACATTGCGAGACACTATATATTTTTTTAAACCATAGCAAGCCACATATTGAGGGCATGTTGCTTGGTATGGTTTAGGAGGAGGGGAGGTGTTCGCTCGCGCCCCCATCCTGTCTTTAAGGCTGCATGCTTGGATAAGAGTCTGAGTATGGATTTTGGGGGGCCACGCCAATATTTTTTTCTAATTTTGGGGTGGAGTTCACCTTAAAATCCATACCACACCCTAAGGGCCTGGTATGGACTGGAGGGAGTTTCCCTTTAAGCATTATTAAAATCCCTGCTCCTGAAAAAATGGTTGTTTTAAAAACTTTTTTTTTGCATTGATGCATGTCCCCTAGGGCAGTATATGGGTCCCCATACACTTTTTATGGCAATAACTTGCATATAAACCTTTGAAATGAGCACTTTTGATTCTTCATGTTCGTGTCCCATAGACTTTAATAGGGTTCTCATGTTTTCTCAAAATTTTTGACTGTTCACATATTTTGGTGCAAACCGAACCGGGGGGTGTTCAGCCCATCCCTATCAATGGCTGATGGACAGTAAAATCCACCTGGAGTCCAGGGTCACAGAATGCATTTTGAGGGACCTTCCTCTTTCTCAGCACACAATCAGGGGCCAGGTTCAGAGACCCTTATCTTTAGCAATAGAGAGGCTCCCACCGACCAGCATGATAAGTACACAAGCAGGTCACCCTGGTGGCTGATGAGGGCTCATGGGAGGAGCAAAGAATTCAAGGTTCACAAGAAACAAGAGGCAAGGCAAGATTGTCCAAGGGATCTGACAAGGAGCTGTCCGGCATCTCAGGCAGACAGTGAGAAGAGCTACAGCTAAACACCACAGAGGTTGCAGGTTGAGATCTGGACCATAACACTGTAGTAACTTCAGACCTGAAGACCTCCTTCTTCAGACCTGAAGAAGGAGGCCACGCCTCTGAAACATGTTGTCCTAGCAATTGCATGAAGCTTACAAGAGGAGTCAGCTGCCTCACTGTGCATCCCCTCCCTGGCCACGAGTGATGTCAGGCAGCGCCGGCTGGTCCGTGCGAGTGCTTTGGGCGGTGTGTGTTACAAGGAAGC
This sequence comes from Aquarana catesbeiana, assembly GCF_042186555.1. Classification (NCBI taxonomy): domain Eukaryota; kingdom Metazoa; phylum Chordata; class Amphibia; order Anura; family Ranidae; genus Aquarana; species Aquarana catesbeiana. The sequence continues at coordinate 805,822,866 of NC_133324.1, forward strand.
AGGCGGTCTGTGCTTACTGAAATACTTTACCACGCTGCTAGTTGCTGTGAGCTAACTGATCCCTACAGACCAGGAGAGGAGGCTATTATGGAGCTCTTTATGCCATTTAACGCTGGATGTTTGCTAGTGCAACCCTTGTTTTTTATCCACTTATCTTATCAATTAAACAATAACACACTAGGGCTGGCGTGCGCTCTCTCTTGTCTTTATATATTTTCAGAATCATGTCTACCACCCAGTGGACTTTTGGGAGAGCTGCAACACCTTAAGTGAGGAATATACATACAGACTGTTTACTATTGGAATAGGTATAGTGGGGACAGCATTAAACTTGGTTTGTTGTGTGTGTTCGTTCACATCTATGCATTGCAAATCCTCTACGAATGTGATGCGATAATAAAAAGGGTCTTGTGCGAGTTTACAGCTTTGCATTGCTAATATAGTCTCCATAGACATCAATGCAAATTGTTCAGGAATCGCATTGTTGGTTGAGCTATGCTGCAAATTACTCACCTCCTGCTCCTCCTCCCAGTTCTGCCCCCCTCACTTCCTGTTTCCTGTCTTGTGTCCATCTGCAAACAGATAAGACCATCATGGCCCCCAGGCGTCAGAACAGCATCGACAATGAGGAGCTCATCAGATTAGTCCATGCCAGGCCATATATATGAGACAGCTGTATACCCGAATATAAAAATAATGCCCGGAAGAGCAGAGGCTAGGATGAGATTTGTAAAAGTTTGTATGCAGACTGGGAAGCCTTCACATCTCAAGTTCGCAAACATAAACGTAAGTATATTTCTATGTATTAATACCACTGACCACCAATCCTACTGACCACCAATGTAAGGGCATGCATCCCACAAAGCAGCAAGCATCCTACAAGGAACATTCTTCCCACTGACCACCAATCCCACTGACCACCAATGTAAGGGTATGCATCCCACAAGGCAGCATGCATCCCACTGACCACCAATCCGACAGACCACCAATGTAAGGGCATGCATCCCACAGGGTAGCATGCATCCCACAAGGCACATTCTTCCCACTGACCACCAATCCCACTGACCACCAATGTAAGAGTATGCATCCCACAAGGCAGCATGCATCCCACTGACCACCAATCCCACTGACCACCATTGTAAGGGCATGCATCCAACAAGGCAGCATGCATCCCACTGACCACCAATCCCACTGACCACCTATGTAAGGGTATGCGTCCCACAATGCAGCATGCATCCCACTGACCACCAATGTAAGGGTATGCATCCCACAAGGCAGCATGCATCCCACTGACCACCAATCCCACTGACCACCAATGTAAGGGCATGCATCCCACAAGACACATTCTTCCCACTGACCACCAATCCCACTGACCACCTATGTAAGGGCATGGATCCCACAAGGCACATTCTTCCCACTGACCACCAATGTAAGGGCATGCATGCCACAAAGCAACATGCATCCCACAAGGCACATTCTTTCCTTGATAATGTATGTTGACACAGAAAGAGCAAAAAATAATTGGAAGCACTGCTAAACAATAATACATTTATACTGCAACATGCATTTCCAGTTGCTATGTACCTGGAAGAAAAATATATAAAGAATTATTATGTTTTATGTTATTACAGAAGAACTCATACGTACTAGGTGGCGGAGCCTCGAGGACACACTTCAAAGACACCAGAGACTGGAGCGTGAATCAAGAAGTGGGTCTGGTGCCCCCCCAAAGCATCCCTATGCCTTCGCTAGGGATGTGCCGAACACCCCCCGGTTCGGTTCACACCAGAACCTGCGAACGGACTGAAAATTCACGTGAACTTTAGAACCCCATTGAAGTCTATGGGACTCGAACGTTCTGACTCAAAAGTGCTAATTTTAAAGGCTAATTTGCATGGTATTGTCCTAAAAAGGGTTTGGGGACCCGGGTCCTGCCCAGGGGACATGTATCAATGCAAAAAAAAGTTTTAAAAACGTCCATTTTTTCGGGAGCAGTGATTTTAATGATGCTTAAAGTGAAAAAAAAACCTGAAATATTCCTTTAAATATCATACCTGGGGGGTGTCTATAGTATGCCTGTAAAGTGGTGCGTGTTTCCCGTGCTTAGAACAGTCCCTGCACAAAATGAAATTTTTAAAGGAATAAAAGTAATTTAAAACTGCTTGCGGCTTTAATGTAATGTCAGGTCCCGGCAATATGGATGAAAATCAGTGAGACAAACGGCATGGGCACCCCCCCACCCAGTCCATTACCAGGCCCTTTGGGTCTTGTATGGATATTAAGGGGAACCCCGCACCCAAATTAAAAGAAGGAAAGGCGTGGGGCCCCCAGGCCCTATATACTCTGAACAGCAGTATAAAGGCAGTGCAAACAAGACAGGGACTGTAGGTTTGTTGTTAAGTAGAATCTGTTTGTAATTTTGAACTGGTACATTTTTAAAGTGTAGCTCCAGCCAAAAAATCTATTTTATGCTTTTTGGAAAACATAGGGAAGGGTTATCACCCCTGTGATATTTGTTTTGCTGTCTGTGTACCTCTTCAGAAGATTTCACCTCACTTTCTGTCCCAATGCCAAATGTTTTTTGACAATTTGGGGTTTTTAGTGAAACAAGGATTGTTGATAAAGCATCAGTGGAGAGGAGACACGTTTTTCCCATATTAACTCTTACAGGAGAGAATTTCCTTCCTAGGGGTAGATTTCATCTCACTTCCTGTTGTCTCCTTCCATTTGCAAGTAGGAGTCGTTTGTAAGTTGGATGTTTGAAAGTAGGGGCCTGCCCTATATACTCTGCAGAAATTGGGGCCTTAGGTGTTGGTGTTGCCACAACACTGTAAGCCCTCACAGTTACTCTGGTTGGGCGCAGGAATGGGCCCTGCTGTGAAATATTAGATCAAGAATTGTAATTACATGCCCCTGTTGAACAGGGTCAGAAAAATTGGGCCTTTGGTGGTGGTGGTGCTGGTACCACAACACTGTAAGTCCTCACAGTTACTCTTGGTGGGCACAGAAACGGGCCCTGCTGTGAAATATTAGATCAAGAATTGTAATTACATGCACCTGTTGAACAGGGGCAGAAAATTTGGGCCTTTGGTGGTGGTGGTGTTGCCACAACACTGTAAGTCCTCCCAGTTACTCTTGGTGGGCGCTGGAACGGGCCCAGCTGTGAAATATTAGATCAAGAATTGTAATTACATGCACTTGTTGAACAGGGGCAGAAAAAATGGGCATTTGGTGGTGATGGTGGTGGTGGTGGTGCTGGTGCTACAACACTGTAAGTCCTCACAGTTACTCTTGGTGGGCGCAGAAACGGGCCCTGCTGTGAAATATTAGATCAAGAATTGTAATTACATGTCCCTGTTAAAAAGGGGCAGAAAAATTGGGCCTTAGGCACTGGTGCCACAACACTGCAACCCCTCACAGATACTATAGTTGGAGCGCAGGAATGAGACCTCCTGCAAAATATTGCATCAAAAATTGTAATTACACGCCCCTGTTAAACAGAGGCTAAAAAATTGGGCTTTAGGCACTGGTGCTGGTGCCACAACACTGCAACCCCTCACAAATACTCTAGTTGAGCACAAATACTCTAGTTGAGCGCAGCAACAAACCCTCCTTGCAAAATATTGTATCAAAATATTGCATGTAATTACACGCCCCTGTTAAACAGGGGCTATAAAATTGGGCCTTAGCCACTGGTGGCAGCGCCCAGAACCAAAAATATTCATACAAGCTATCAGCATGATCATTGAGGAGGAAGAGGATAGTCACTCAGCATAACAGGATAGTCACTCAGCATCAGCATAGGTAGTCTTGAAGGGATCTGACATTTCAAAAAAAAATTATTCGGTTACATCAGCATCAGGTGCTTGGTAGCTGGTGGTGATCCAAAACTGATTCATTTTTATGAAGGTCAGTCGATCGACCGAGTCAGTGGACAGGCGCACCCTGTGATCGGTTACCCTGTGATCGGTTGCCTCCAGCAGCACTGAATGTGCGTTCCAAAGGAACGCTGGATGCAGGACAGGCCAGTAGCTCAATTGCATACTGTGCAAGCTCTGGCCAGTGATCCATCCTCAAGACCCAGTAACCCAGAGGATTTTCGGTGGGAAAGGTGTCCAAGTCAGATCTTGCCCCTAAGTATTCCTGCACCATGTAAAACAGACGCTGGCGATGGTTGCTGGAACCGATCATACCTTGGGGCTGCAGACTAAAAAATTGTCTGAACGCATCTGTCAGATGGCCACCTTCTCCACCGCTCCTTCTTTGACTGACCGAAGCCTTAGCAACACATTGTCCAGCAACAGGAGTTTGTAACCTCCCAGTTTCTGGGAACGCATTGCACAGACTTTTCTGCAAGGCCTCCCGAAGATGTTTCATCCTCTGCTCCCTCTGCGACAGCAAGATAAGGTCTGCAACCTTACCCTTGTAACGTGAATCAAGGAGGGTTGCCAGCCAGTATTGATCCCTCTCCTTGAAACCACGAATACGAGGATCCTTCCGCAGGCTTTGCACGATCAGGGAGGCCATGCAGCATAGGTTTGCTGAGGCATTCGGTCCGGAGTCTTCTGGGTCACTAAGTACAAGTCCATGGGTTTCTTGGGACTGTAAATGATCCCTTAAAGACTGCTGCTAATGCTGAGTGCCTGGCTCCACCTCCATGCTGACACAATCCTTCTCCTCTTCCCCCTTCTCTTCCTCCTCCTCCTCTTCCTGTGTGATCGGTCAGCATGCAGGAACACTGTCTGGATAAAGGGGGCCTTGAGAGCTAAGGAAGTCCTCTTCTTCCTGCCTCTGTTGTGCCTCAAGTGCCCTGTCCATTATTCCATGCAGCGTGTGCTCCAACAGGTGGACAAGGGGGACAGTGTCACTGATGCATGCACTGTCACTGTTCGCCATCCTCGTGGCCTCCTCAAATGGTGACAGGACAGTGCATGCATCCCTGATCATGGCCCACTGGCATGGGGAAAAAAAACAAGCTCCCCTGACCCTGTCCTGATGCCATAGTTGCACAGGTACTCGTTGATGGCCCTCTGCTGTGTATATGACCGGCGGAAATGCACACAGACTTTCCTGGCCTGCCTCAGGACATCCTGTAAGCCCGGGTACCTGCCCAAGGACCGCTGCACCACCAAGTTAAGGACGTGAGCCAAACAGGGCACATGGGTCAGTTGTCCCTGTCGGAGGGCGGAGAGGAGGTTGGTGCCATTGTTGCAAACCACCATTCCTGCCTTAAGCTGGGGTGGCGTCAACCACCTCTGAGCCTGCCCCTGCAGAGCTGACAGAATCTCTGCCCCAGTGTGGCTCCTGTTCCCCAAGCACACCACCTCAAGCACCGCATGGCATCTTTTGGCCTGTGTACTTGCATAGCCCCTTGAACGCGCACGGAGCACCGCTGGTCCCGAGGACAAAGCACAGGAAGAGGCCATGGAGGAAGAAGAAGAGGAGGGGGTAGAGGAGAGAGATGTGTCAGAATCGCCAGTAGTAGCATTTTGGAGGTGTGGTGGTGGAACAACCTCCAACACTACTGCCAGCAGAGTCACCCAATGCTCTGTGAAATATAAGTAACGTCCCTGTCCATGCATGCTGGACCATGAGTCAGCGGTAATATGCAAGTTACCGCTGACCACCCTGTCCAGCGAGGCCAAGACATTGCCTTCCACATGCCAGTAGAGAGCTGGAATCACCTGAGAGCTGGAAAAAGTGGCGTTTCGGAACCTGCCACTGAGGAACCACAAATTCCACAAACTCACAGAAGGGGGCAGAGTCCACCAACTGAAAAGGTAGCAGTTGAAGTGCTAGCAATTTAGTTAAGCTAGCATTCAACCACTGGGCATGTGGATGGCTGGGAGAGAATTTCTTTCGGCAGTGCAGCAGCTGGGGCAGGGAAATTTGCCTGGTACAATCTGACGTCGGTGTACCAATAGCAGATTGCCAGAAAGTACTTGGCTGTGACCCACCTAATTCTACTCCTTCATTCCTCTCAGTGCAGGTCTCAGAGAGGACTGAAGGTATAGTGGGGTTGGAGATCCCAGCTGATGATGAGCAAGGAGAGGTCCTCTTTGTTCTTTGGTGTGGGTCTTTTAGGTACGCTTGCCAACGAACTGCTTGGCAGGTCAACATATGTCTGGTCAAGCATGTGGTGCCCAAGCGGGTGATGTTTTGGCCACGCGAGATACGCTTGAGACATATGTTGCAAATAGCAGTGGTGGGATCTGATGCACTCATCTCAAAAAAGGCCCACACCAAAGAACTTTTGGAACAATGTGCAGAGAAAGCAGCGCCCTGCACATGTGGAGCTCTGCAGTGTGATGCAGTCGGTGTGCTGCCCATAAGCTGGTCCCTGTAGGGCATCCTGCCTCGTTGGTGATGTGCCTCCTCCTCCTCTCTCCTATCAGGCACCCATGTGGAGTCAGTGACCTCATCATCTCCTCCCTCCTCATCACTGGAGCAATCCTGGCAGTATGCTGCAGCTGGGCTGAACATGACTGCCAGATTGCTGTCCTTCTTGGGCACCCCCTCTGTCTGGGCTCACGTTACTACCTTACTTTATCTGAGTACCATCATCTAAGCCTTCAAAACACTGGGCATCCTCCTGGAGCATGTACCCAAAACTGTGGTCAAACAGTTCGGGGAACTCCTCAGGAGGACATGGTGGGGCTAGGGAAGGAGTGACTAATGCCATTGAGCCGAGGGAAGAGGCCACGTTGGCAGCTGCTTTGCCCTGAGCCTGGGTGAGAAAGGATGAGGAGGATGAGGACGGCTTGGTCATCCACTCTACCAAGTCATCCGCATGTTTCGGCTCAACACGGTCAGCTGCCAAAAAAAAGGACAAGCATGTCCCACGGCCACATGCTGATGGGGATGCACCATGTCCATGACCAGCACTGTTGCCTCTAGACACAGAGCCTGCTTGCCCTCTGTTATTGGCTTGTGACTGTCTGCCTCTCCTTGTTGGCCTTCCAGACATAATAATGGCCTGCAGTGAGATGTAGCTGCACAAAACTGGGATTTATATATATACTGCAGCTAGCAGAATGCCTGCCTGTGGTATTAATAGGATCAGAAGAACACCAGCATTTGCCTTTAGGTAGCTATAGGTGCAACTGTGCAGGGGTACACAGTACACTAACTGTAAATACTTCAACCTGCCTGCCTGTGGTATTAATAGGATCAGAAAAAGAACAACAGCACTTGTCTTCAGGAAGCTATAGGTGCAACTGTGCAGAGTACACAGTACACTAACTGTAAATACTTCAACCTGCCTGCCTGTGGTATTAATAGGATCAGAAGAAGAACACCAGCACTTGTCTTCAGGTAGCTATAGGTGTAACTGTGCAGGGTATACAGTACACTAACTGTAAATATTTCAAGCTGCCTACCTGTGGTATTAACAGGATCAGAAGAAGAACAGCACATGTCTTCAGGTAGCTATAGGTGCAACTGTGCAGGGAACACAGTACACTAACTGTAAATACTTCAAGCTGCGTGCCTGTGGTATTAATAGGATCAGAAGAACAGCACTTGTCTTCAGGTAGCTTTAGGTGCAACTGTGCAGGGTACACAGTACACTAACTGTAAATACTTCAAGCTGCCTGCCTGTGGTATTAATAGGATCAGAAAAAGAACAGCACTTGTCTTCAGGTAGCTATAGGTGCAACTGTGCAGGGTACACAGTACACTAACTGTAAATACTTCAAACTGCCTGCCTGTGGTATTAATAGGATCAGAAAGAGAACATCAGCACTTGTCTTCAGGTAGCTATAGGTGCAACTGTGCAAGGGTAAACAGTACACTAACTGTAAAAACTTCAAGCTGCCTGCTTGTGGTATTAATAGGATCAGATGAAAAACAACAGCACTTGTCTTCAGGTAGCTATAGGTCCAACTGTGCAGGGTACACAGTACACTAACTGTAAATACTTCATGCTGCCTGCCTGTGGTATTAATAGGATCAGAAGAAGCACAGCACTTGTCTACAGGTAGCTATAGGTGCAACTGTGCAGGGGTACACAGTACACCAATGGTAAATACTTCACGCAGCCTGCCTGTGGTATTAATAGGGTCAGAAGAAGAACAACAGCACTTGTCTTCAGGTAGCTATAGGTGCAACTGTGCAGGGTACACAGTACACTAACTGTAAATACTTCAAGCTGCGTGCCTGTGGTATTAATAGGATCAGAAGAAGAACAGCACTTGTCTTCAGGTAGCTATAGGTTCAACTGCGCAGGGTACACAGTACACTAACTGTAAATACTTCAAGCTGGCAGCCTGTAGTATTAATAGGATCAGAAGAAGAACATCAGCACTTGTCTTCAGGTAGCAATAGGTGCAACTGTGCAGGAGTACACAGTACACTAACTGTAAATACTTCAAGCTGCCTGCTTGTGGTATTAAAAGGGTCAAATGAAGAACAACAGCACTTGTCTTCAGGTAGCTATAGGTGCAACTGGGCAGGGTACACAGTACCTTAACTGTAAATACTTCAAGCTGCCTGCCTGTGATATTAATAGGATCAGAAGAAGAACAGCACTTGTCTACAGGTAGCTAGCTATAGGTGCAACTGCGCAGGGGTACACAGTACACTAACTGTAAATACTTCAAGCAGCCTGCCTGTGGTATTAATAGGATCAGAAGAAGAACACCAGCACTTGTCTTCAGGTAGCTATAGGTGCAACTGTGCAGGGGTACGCAGTACACCAACTGTAAATACTTCAAGCTGCCTGCCTGTGGTATTAATAGGATCAGAAACAGAACAGCACTTGTCTTCAGGTAGCTATAGGTCCAACTGTGCAGGGTACACAGTACACTAACTGTAAATACTTCATGCTGCCTGCCTGTGGTATTAATAGGATCAGAAGAAGCACAGCACTTGTCTACAGGTAGCTATAGGTGCAACTGTGCAGGGGTACACAGTACACCAATGGTAAATACTTCACGCAGCCTGCCTGTGGTATTAATAGGGTCAGAAGAAGAACAACAGCACTTGTCTTCAGGTAGCTATAGGTGCAACTGTGCAGGGTACACAGTACACTAACTGTAAATACTTCAAGCTGCGTGCCTGTGGTATTAATAGGATCAGAAGAAGAACAGCACTTGTCTTCAGGTAGCTATAGGTTCAACTGCGCAGGGTACACAGTACACTAACTGTAAATACTTCAAGCTGGCAGCCTGTAGTATTAATAGGATCAGAAGAAGAACATCAGCACTTGTCTTCAGGTAGCAATAGGTGCAAATGTGCAGGAGTACACAGTACACTAACTGTAAATACTTCAAGCTGCCTGCTTGTGGTATTAAAAGGGTCAAATGAAGAACAACAGCACTTGTCTTCAGGTAGCTATAGGTGCAACTGGGCAGGGTACACAGTACCTTAACTGTAAATACTTCAAGCTGCCTGCCTGTGATATTAATAGGATCAGAAGAAGAACAGCACTTGTCTACAGGTAGCTAGCTATAGGTGCAACTGCGCAGGGGTACACAGTACACTAACTGTAAATACTTCAAGCAGCCTGCCTGTGGTATTAATAGGATCAGAAGAAGAACACCAGCACTTGTCTTCAGGTAGCTATAGGTGCAACTGTGCAGGGGTACGCAGTACACCAACTGTAAATACTTCAAGCTGCCTGCCTGTGGTATTAATAGGATCAGAAACAGAACAGCACTTGTCTTCAGGTAGCTATAGGTCCAACTGTGCAGGGTACACAGTACACTAACTGTAAATACTTCATGCTGCCTGCCTGTGGTATTAATAGGATCAGAAGAAGCACAGCACTTGTCTACAGGTAGCTATAGGTGCAACTGTGCAGGGGTACACAGTACACCAATGGTAAATACTTCACGCAGCCTGCCTGTGGTATTAATAGGGTCAGAAGAAGAACAACAGCACTTGTCTTCAGGTAGCTATAGGTGCAACTGTGCAGGGTACACAGTACACTAACTGTAAATACTTCAAGCTGCGTGCCTGTGGTATTAATAGGATCAGAAGAAGAACAGCACTTGTCTTCAGGTAGCTATAGGTTCAACTGCGCAGGGTACACAGTACACTAACTGTAAATACTTCAAGCTGGCAGCCTGTAGTATTAATAGGATCAGAAGAAGAACATCAGCACTTGTCTTCAGGTAGCAATAGGTGCAACTGTGCAGGAGTACACAGTACACTAACAGTAAATACTTCAAGCTGCCTGCTTGTGGTATTAAAAGGGTCAAATGAAGAACAACAGCACTTGTCTTCAGGTAGCTATAGGTGCAACTGGGCAGGGTACACAGTACCTTAACTGTAAATACTTCAAGCTGCCTGCCTGTGATATTAATAGGATCAGAAGAAGAACAGCACTTGTCTACAGGTAGCTAGCTATAGGTGCAACTGCGCAGGGGTACACAGTACACTAACTGTAAATACTTCAAGCAGCCTGCCTTTGGTATTAATAGGATCAGAAGAAGAACACCAGCACTTGTCTTCAGGTAGCTATAGGTGCAACTGTGCAGGGGTACGCAGTACACCAACTGTAAATACTTCAAGCTGCCTGCCTGTGGTATTAATAGGATCAGAAACAGAACAGCACTTGTCTTCAGGTAGCTATAGGTGCAACTGTGCAGGGTACACAGTACACTAACTGTAAATACTTCAAGCTGCCTGCCTGTGGTATTAATAGGAACAGAAGAAGAACATCAGTACTTGTCTTCAGGTACCTATAGGTGCAACTGTGCAGGGGTACACAGTACACTAATTGTAAATACTTCAAGCTGCCTGCCTGTGGTATTAATAGGATCAGATGAAGAACAACAGCACTTGTCTTCAGGTAGCTATAGGTGCAATTGTGCAGGGTACACAGTACACTAACTGTAAATATTTCAAGCTGCCTGCCTGTGGTATTAATAGGATCAGAAGAAGAACAGCACTTGTCTACAGGTAGCAATAGGTGCAATTATGCAGGGGTACACAGTACACTCACTGTAAATACTTCAAGCGGCCTGCCTGTGGTATTAATAGGATCAGAAGAAGAACAGCAGCACTTGTGTTCAGGGAGCAACTGTGCAGGGTACACAGTACACTAACTGTAAATACTGTAAAAACACCTACCAGCCTGTCAGTATATTAGAAAGAGAATAACAGGAACGGATCCAGCTAAACTGAATACAGAATATATATATATATATATATATATATATATATATATATATATATATACACCTGGGGTGCATATATATACACATAATACACTGTAAGTGCAGCTAACTGACTCGCCTGCCTACTCTATCTAACTTAAATCAAATTACACTGTTTCTCTCTCTCTCTAATTCTCTCCGCCGCCGCAACACACTACACAAGGCCGCCACACAGGCATGGGGCGTGTACTAAACCCCCTGAGCCATAATTGGCCAAAGCCACCCTGGCTTTGGCCAATTATGGTTCTCTGTGCAGACGGCGCTGTGATTGGCCAAGCATGTGGGTCATAGTGCATGCTTGGTCAATCATCAGCCAGCAATGCACTGCGATGCCGCAGTGAATTATGGGCTGTGCCGCGCCACTCGAATTTGTCGCTAACGGCCCATAACGTTCGCAATTTGGTGAACGGTTGAACACACAAAGCTCATCACTAGCCTTCGCCAGATACAAGGGAGTAAGTTATCAGACAAGAATAGTTTGCTCTATCATCTCTCTCTCTCTCTCTCTCTAAATAAGCTGTCATCCCCCTAACCTTCTCTTCTCACCCTATGAATTGGAAATTTGGCTGCACACAGAGCACACAGCCCAATCTACTGTTTCTAATAATAATAACAATTTCGTCTAATGATATAAATGCATCTCACCTTCTGATCGTATGCCATCCTCTGGTGTAGCCCTCCTCTGGTGTGTGCCCCTTCCCCACAAACAGACACAACACATCCTTACGTTCTCAGCTCCAGCATCACACTCCCAGCAAGACCCCCCTTTCCTAGCAGTGTCCTGGCTCTTTATTAGCATAACAGGAAGTCCCAAAACTCGAGGGTTGGGCTTCCAATAGCCAAACACCTCTTACAAAGCTTGTGACCTCACAGGAAATGAACACAGGATGTGAATGACCATATAAGGACTTAACAACACAACAAAATACATACAACCAAATGACGATTAGAGTTCCTCGTGGATGGGAGATTATCTGCAGGTGTACGTCATGACACCCCAACTATGTTGATCAGGCATACCGGGGTGACAAGGGCAAACAACCGCTAAACCGATAATGTCTTTGCAGAGCAAACACTCTACCACCAGACGATCGTTCTGTGCATTGCATAGGGGCCCTTTGCTGGCGGACATTTCCACTCTCCTCAAACACCTCTCTCCAAACAACAGGAAGTTTTCCACTACCTAACAGGTCTCAACCAGTGTCAGTCTGCCCCAGTCAGCTCTTTAGAGCGGGCTGCGAGAGAACAGACGCTGGGAGACTCTTATGACAATACATAAATCATAACATTTTCCACAACACCTACCATCTTCATACTTTGTATTTCATAATTTCATAGATTTGTATTTCAGCACAGAAGCTAGTTGGGAGGAGGAGGAGCATGCTGCTACTGTTGATGCTGCTACTGTTGAAGTTGAAGAAGGAATATCATTTGCTTGCACAAATCGAGAGGATTCAACAATGGAGGTACAGGGTGAGGCGATTGAGGTACAGGCCTTGTCACCTACTCAGGAGTAAGATAATAAGGATACTGACATTTCTAGACCTTCCAGCAGAGGGCAAAGTCAAACATCTACCTCACACAGAAAGCGAAGCAGCAGGGCAGCAGAACAGATTGAAGACTCAGACCACACAAATAAATTACTCCACATAGTATCAGGGATCACTGAACAAATCGATGTCCAGCGATGCCCTCATACTATGCCATTAGTTTGGTGCCTCTTCTCAAAGAGGTTTTGCCAGACCTTTACTTTGACATGAGGATTGCAATGCAACATTGCATACATTCCTTCAGTATGCCACGCCATGTTTCAGTGCCAAGGCACGAGAGTACTAGTACTCAAATTATTACTCCCATTGCTTCTGCCTCAAACCCTGCACCAAACCCTTATCCCTCTAGTTTTGCTGACCACTCTAGCATGTATGAGACTCCCAGTTCACGAATCCCATATCCCATTCCTTCACCAATTGCCTCAGTAATATTTCCACCAACGAGAGCCCCGGATATGACATGAACAATGGATATGAGACCACTTGACTCAAATTTGTACCATTTCCTACAACAAAACAGACCACCACAGCTCTATGAGCAAATACCAACCATGCCAAAGCAATATCCACCTGCATCAAGACTTATGGAACAGCACAAACCAAGTCAATATCCATATAAAAATCAATCACTTGAAGTTACCCTAATCATGCCTCCAACAAATCCACAATATGGGCCCCCAAGTGAACCACCAGATACAGTGATATCCCTGCCTGTGTCATCGAGGTAATATCTCTCAGTATCAATATCAAAACCAGACGAACAGAGTTCAACTACTTATTTGAATTTATAGATGCCTACCTGTTAACGGCACTGCCACTTTCATGGTAATTTATATATATATATTTTTACATTATGTTTTCTAAATGTGAATGTTATATTTTTATAATTGTTCCTATTTTTGATGTCTCAGCTAGGGAAGGAGAGAGGGAGAGAAAAAAGATTAGGGTGAGAGGGGAGATGTCAAAGGAAGTTAGAAGGTCAGATGAAGTTAGATGGTCAGTGGAAGTTGTACGGTCAGAGGAAGTTGTAGGGTCAGAGGAAGTTAGATGGTCAGAGGAAGTTAGAGTGTCAGAGGAAGTTGTAGGGTCAGAGGAAGTTAGAGTGTCAGAGGAAGTTGGAGGGTTAGAGGAAGTTGGAGGGTTAGAGGAAGTCAGAGGGTCAGAGGAAGTTGGAGGGTCAGAGGAAGTTGGAAGTGAAGATGAAGGAAGAGATGGAGTGGGAGGATGAGGGGGTGAAAGGGTATGAAGGGTGAGAGAAAGGGAAGGATAAAAGGAGACGGAGAGTGTTGTCTCCACGTTGTGTGTTTCTTTTTATTTTTACGAAGTTTGATTGTAAAAAGAATTAATAAATACTTTTTTGGAAGACAACTTGGGTGTGATATTTGTTTGCATTGCTTGTACTGCTTACTATTTCTTAATATGGTGCAAATAATCCATCTCATATACCATGACCATATTCTCCTTCTCTTCATCCTACTCCCCTTTTTCCTTCCTTTGTTAGGGTTAGCTTGGTTAGGGTTATCTGTGATATGGTATAGGAAGATCTATATGTACACAAACACACGCACACCTTATAAAATAATGACAATATTACACTCACGTCAACAGTATCAAATAATTCTTTATTTTAATCAATGAAAATTGACACCATGCAGTAGGTTCAGCAGAGTACAGTGTTTTGACCTAAGCCTCAATTGCATTTAGCTGCCACGATAGCTGCCCATTTTCTGACATAAAGTACTCTGTAAAATCCTGGCGAACATTTTCCCCACTGTAGTTGCCACGGGTCCTGATCCATGTTGGCTGTTCGAGGTCATGCATCAAAGAGTCCTCAAATATGTCCCCATCTCAAGCGCGAACAAAATTGTGTAATGCACATGCTGCTTACACTGCACCAAGGGCATGCTCCATACTCAGGCAGATAGGTGAGTGTAGGAAACGCCATTTATTGGCAAGTATGCCAAAAGCACACTCCACTACACGTCTTGCCCTTGATAGTCAGTAATTAAATACCCCCTTTTCAATTGTAAGTCTTCTGTTTGCATATGGGCGTAGAAGGCTCTCAGAGATAGGGAATGCCTCATCCCCAACAAAGACATAAGGCTCCAGAGGTTGATTTGTTCCAGGAAGTGGGTGATTATCAGGAAGTTTCAGTGAGTTTTCAAGTAGCATCTTGCCAAAAGAAGAATGAGAGAAGATGCTGGAGTCAGAGCTACTTCCATATGATCCTATATCCACATAGGTAAATGAATAATTGGCATCAGTCACTGCCATAAAAATTAATGAGAAATATTTTTTGTAGTTAAAGTATTTTGAGCCACTACCAATTGGGCAGATTATTCTTATGTGCTTTCCATCTACTGCACCCACACAATTTGGAAAATTGCACCTCCCCCAAAAAAATTTGGCAAATTTAATCCAGTCTTCACTAGCCAGCTTCTTCATTACCTTATCTTTCAAAGCTTGCCAGATAGCTGCACAGGTTTCATGCACAATAGAACTCATGGTTGATTTGCCCAGCTTGAATTCTTACTGTAAATTGGCAAATGAATTGCCGGTGGCTAAATACCTGAAAGGAATGAGAAGGATAATTAATAGTCTTTTTTACAGTTTTTGCTCTAAAGACGAGGTGGCTATTTTTGTTGGCTATTTTTATTTTCTCAAAAAATTGGGAAAATAAAAAAAAATTCTATAAGATACTTTGAAGTGGTTTCTGTTTGCACGGTGATGGGTTGGGAAAATTACCTTTTTTAATATGGGAGTGGGAGTGAGTACTGGTAGTCGATGGGAGATTCAGAATCGGACAAAATAAGAATGTTCATTAATATCATTGTCATAATAATTATGATTATATGTTATGATAAAGTTAAAAACCCAGGAAGTCAAGTCAGCACAGCACAGGGGTGGTGGGAACCCCTCATAATGAGCACAGCAGGGGTACAGCCCCAAGAGGAAGTCAGCACATTGAGAAAGGTATATTTTTGCCTTTAAATTCATCATAACGAATGTTCCTAATTGTTACAAAAAGTTAACGAAAATTCGTATTTCATTTGAATCAAAAATGAATTTCGGACATGAATTACGAAATACGAACTAACGGCTAATACGAAAGGGAGCGGAACAAAATGAAACAAATTTATTGATGGCGCACATGTCTATAGGTTAACATGCTAAACAATGTGTTGTTTCTTAAAGCGGGGTTCCACTCAAATTTTTAACTTAATCTTACCCCCTTCAGTTAATTGCATAGATGTTCAAATGCCGCACGAAAATTTTTTTTATCGCTGTAATTACCTTTATATTGTACTTTATAGTGGCACTTCCTGTCTCTCCTCCCATGGGAGTAGGCGTGTTTATTGCCTTTCCCCGGCGTCGCACTGTCTCCTGGGAGCTTAGTGTCAGGCTTCCCAAGATTCAGTGTGAACAAGCTTGTGAATGAACAGCATTCACCGTATCCAGGAAATCAATGCTTGTGGGCTTCACATGCCCACAAGTAAGATGGAAAGAGCCAGCATCACATTTTTTAAGTTATTCTTCAGTACGAAAACAGACAGAGGCGGAAATATTACACCCAAACTGTGAGTATTATTTTGGGGTTAGCAAAGTGTCTCAATGACCTAAAAAAAAAAAAGATTGGTCGCTGGACTCCCACTTTAAGTAAAGGTTTGGCTCCCTCTAGTGGCCGCTAAACCTTGGGCATGACCTTTTATTTATTTAGAGGCTAACAGTTATGCATTATGGGATTAGTAGTTTAATGAGCAAATTACTCATGTGCTTAACTCAGCCTGGGAACTACTGACCCACAATGCCAAGTTTACCTACCCACAATGCCAAGTCACAGAACAGCCTGCTGGGTAAGCAGATAAAAGGGGCAGTGCAGCCATATTTCGCTCTCTTGGGAAGGCATTTTGTCGCCATTTAGAGGTCTGTGTTGTGGGACCAAAAGATTGTGGCCTGCACGGCGCGGAGCGGGATCTCCAGCCTCTGAGGGATCCCAGAGTACAGCCCTGCCAACTTAGCTGCGGATCGGTGTGCAGTCCAGGACATCTGAAAGTTCCTGCAACCCAGCTATCAGGAGGAGTGGTACAGTGTGGCGGAGCCATCTTTCATCAGACTGAGATACCAGGAGGAGAGTCTGGACGGAGCCTCACAGCCTCTGGGTCTATGTGGTGAGAAGGGCACATGCCTATTTCAGTAGAGTACTTGATTAACTAGATGTGCCATCTACAGACTGCTGGTGAGACTTGTAGTCCCACAGAAGTGACCTCACCTATCCACAGGCTGCATACAGTTGCACTTTAGGATTTGTTTCTCTGTGCTATAAAGTTCATACTGAATCACATCCACTGCTAAGGAGAAAGTATTATAAGTGCCTTATATGTGCAAGTACACAATTACCAGCACATCATTTATCCTATAATTTGCTTTCTATTTGTTTTCCTGTTTGAATTTACAAATACTGTAGTCTAATACCATAAGCTAGCTGAAGACCAAAAAGACAAGGGACTTTTATTCATCTTCCACAAAGCATCACAGTTCACTTTGCATTTGGAACATTGCATTACAATCTAGGGGGAGCCCTTGAACACAGGATATATATATCGTATTGTACTATTGCATGTTCATAACATTACTGCAGATTTGATGTGTATGCTTTGAGGTCAGTGGGAAGGCGCTTAATATACGTTTTTGGGATATTGAGCATTTGTCCTATTGTGCACCTGTCTGCATATACATCTCTTTTTTTTTTTTTGGAAAGAGTTTTTATTGCGCACATATCAAAATAAACAGACATTACAGTGGTTGGGATTACAATATCCAACAAGACATAAATAAAAATTACATATCCATCACAGTATTATCACAGATGTATCTATCCGTTTTTTTTTTTTTTCATAGATTCCCCTTTCCACTTTACTTCTGCAATATAGCTGTGCATTTTTTTAACAAAAAAAAAAACACCAAAGAAGGGGGAGAACCCCCCCTCTAAGAGAAAAAAAAAAGAGGAGAACCTCCCATAACAGTGAAACAGAACCCATTTCCCCCCTGAGATGTCCGCACTCGGTGTCTCCAGCACTAGTCAGGAAAAATCTCATGCTCTAAACTCCGCAAGAGAGAAAGGAAACCCACTCCCCCCTCCCCCCTCCATTATGGAATTGAAAACATAAAAAACAACAGCTCTTACTGTCCCCCATCCAATGACTCTCCCTCATCCAATGTGTTTTTCAAATCCACCCATCTAAACCAAACCTTCCTAAATTTTTTGGGAGCTCCCCTGGCTTCTTATGTCATTTTGTACATCAGGACATCCGCATTAACTATTTTTATCCACATTCCTAATGTCAGCTGTTCTTCATAAATCCAGCGTCTGGCAATAAGTTTCCGCACCCCAAAGTATAAGATCCTAAGAAATAGCTTAGTATATGTATTCATCTCTTCCTGGTCAAAGACCCCCAGGAGACAACGTAAAGGTGAGCAAATGTTAGGTAAGGCGAATTTATCACAAATAAATTCAGTTACCTGCAACCACAGTGGCCTCACCTTCCTGCACTCCCAGACCATATGTATGAAAGTGCCCTCTGTCTCCCTGCATTTATGACAGAGAGCTGTTTCTTTTCTTTGCATGTTGTATAGTCTAACAGGAGTATAGTATTGTTGATGGAGGTACCTAAACTGAATCATTTCGTCTGTGGATGAGATAACAGTCACCACATACGTATCCAGTACCTCCTGCCACTGCTCCTCCGACAACTCCGGGACAGCCTCTACCCATCGCTGCTTAGCTCTAGCTGTTATTATCTTTATTCCTGGTCCCACCGCCCCGTAATATCTAGAAATTCGCCCAGATGGTTCGGGATCTATCAAAGCCTTCTCCAAATCTGTATTCTGGACCAAAATTGTGTCCCCTCCAAACTGCACTCTCTCTGCATATACCGATACGCCCATGTCTTGGGTACATTAAACTGGGCCCGCAATTGATCAAAGGTGGCCAGTCGATCATTCTGACAAATCTGATGTAGGTACTTGATACCATATTGCGCCCAGGTCTTTTGCCCATCTGGTAATTTCAAAAATTCCCCCAGGGACCCATTGTACCATAGCGGACTATTCGGGGACAGTGCCAATGGCGTATCTTTTTGCCATTGGGAACATAGGTGAAATACTTTCCCAGGAAGTGCCAGGACCGACCCCATCTTCTTCCCCGGAATCCCCTTTCTATACAGTATATTCTGGAGGGTTTCCTGAGAGGTAGCCAATGCCGCCTCAAACAAAGTAGTGGCATTGGGTTCCTGTGGGAATAGTCGCCAGTGCAAGAAAACTAATTGGGAAGCCATAAAATATGAGCGCAGATCTGGAAGTGCCAACCCTCCCATTGTAACCGGCAGTTTTAGTATTGCCAGGAACACTCTAGGAGCCTTGGCCCCCCAGAGTAACCCCACAACAATTGAGTCAACATGTTTAAAGATTCGTAACGGCACAAAAACAGGGGAGTTTGAGAGAATGTAAAGAAACTTGGGCAGGAAAATCATTTTAAATAGATTTATCCTGCCCAACAAACTAAGCGGCAGGTTCCTCCATCTCTGTACCTTTTCTCGAAAATTTCCCACAATGGGCGACAGGTTATTCTCCAGATACTTAGAGATGGGAAGCTGGACCTCAACCCCCAAGTACCTGAAAGAGGTGGATAATGGGATAGGACAATCTGAGGGAACAACCACTTCTTTATCAATAGGGAATAGAGAGGATTTCTTCCAATTTATACGGAAACCAGAGTAATCCCTGAAGTCCTGTATCAATTGAAAGGCTGTAGAGAGTGAGGGTCCTGGGTCCTGTAAGTATAGCAGCATGTCATCTGCGTACAGTGACATTCTCTCCTCAAATTCCCCAATCCTCAGGCCAGTTAAAGCCGTAGTAGATCTTAATTTAACTGCCAGAGGCTCAATCGCCAGGGCAAATAGGAGGGGCGAAAGAGGACACCCCTGCCTAGTGCCCCGGAATATTGGGAAAGGATCCGAGATAATGCGATTGATCCTCAGTCTAATCAAGGGATCTGTATACAGGAGCCGTACCCATGAAATAAAAATAGGGCCAAAGCCAAATGACTCCAAGAGGTGAAACAGATAAGACCACTCCACGGAGTCAAAGGCTTTCTTTGTGTCTAAAGAAGCCACCATTCTAGTCCCAGAGTTGTCGTGAGTCGCCTGGAGGTTTAAGAAGAGTCTTCTAATATTCATTTGTGCACAGCGACCTTGTATAAATCCTGTTTGATCCGCGTCAACTAGCTTTGTGATGACTGTTTGCAATCTACTTGCAAGAACTTTGGCCAGAATTTTTGTGTCAACATTCATCAACGAAATCGGCCGGAAGGAGTCACATTCTCGGGGGTCCTTTCCCCCTTTGGGGATCAGGACCACCAAGGCCTCTCGCATTGACGGAGGTAATCTACCGTCCGACTTTGCCGCATCAAACACCTTTAGTAAACGAGGGGCTAATCCATATCTAAAAGTGTAATACCACTCAGACGGGAGACCATCCAAACCAGGGGATTTCCTTGGCGGGAAGGAGGCAATTGCCTTCTCCACCTCCTCAACCGTAATATCAGTTTCCAGTGTGTTGCTATCTTCCATGGTCAGCTTAGGGAGATCAATGTCATTTATGTAAGTCAGTAAATCCGCTGTCCCCAGAGGAGTACAAGATTTGTATAATTCAGTATAGAATTGGACAAAGGTTTTTAAAATGTCGGCCGAATCACATATGTCCAGCCTGCAATTATCATAAATTGACTTAATATATACCGGAACATAATCCGGTCGTGCCAAGTATGCCAGAAGCCTGCCATTCTTGTCGCCAAATTCAAATAGAGGCCTGCGTTGAGCCATCCAAAGTTTTGTGGTACGTTCCGTAAGGAGCGTCTTGTACTCCCTGGTTCTCATGCGTGAAGTCAGCAATCTCTCACTAGTGGGGTCTCTAATATATTCCGCCTCTGCAGAAGTCACCTCAGTTTCCTTACTCTGTATGGTGGAGGCTAATTGCTTCTTAAACCCGTGGACCTCCGCTATAAACACTCCCCTTAGTGTGGCCTTAAAAGCCTCCCACTGAAGAGGAGGAGTTCCAAAACTACCATTTTCTACCCAGAACTGTTTAATGGCCTCCGAGCACTTAATTATTATAAACTCCTCCTGAAGCCAACTCGCTTCCATCCTCCAGAGGCGTATACCCGGTTTCGGTCCTAAATTAAGTTCCAATAACATCGGAGAGTGGTCAGATATTGCTCTGGGTAGATAGGAGACCTTGTTGACCATACTGATGCCCCCCCCCTCCGACAGGATAGCGTCTATTCTGGAAAGAGTCTTGTGCGATTCCGAATAGCAGGAATACTCCCTCACATCAGGATGATGAAACCGCCAGACATCTTTCAGCCCATGAGTAGACATCCACCCTGCAAGGGGGGTTGGAGCATCAGCTTTACCCCCCAACCTATCCAAAGTTGGTACAGCCACAGAATTGAAATCCCCCAAAAGAAATATTTTCCCCTCTGCCACCTCATAAGTGGCCTGCATCATGTCATCTAAATGAATTACCGTAAAGGGAGGAGGAACATAAACATTTACAATTGTTAGTAATGTATTCATCACCTTTAGCACCAGAATAACATACCTCCCCTTAATGTCAGTGCGAACAGCCTGTATAGTTATGGGGAGAGCTTTAGTTACTAAAGTGGACACCCCCCTCGCATATGAGGAGTAACTGGCATGATAAGCTCCAGCTATGTGAGCCCTCTTAAGAGAAAGAAGCCTGGAGCCCTGAAGATGTGTTTCCTGGAATAATATTATATGGGGTTTGTACTTTTTAATATAGTCAAATACTAACGATCGTTTAAATTTTGCATTTAGACCTCTGACATTCCAGGCCAAAATGTTAAGCTTTACCTCCATAATGTAAATGAGATAGAAAAAAATTGGGGGTCATTCCCCTTCTGAAATAGAGGACACGGAGAAGACAGCAGGGCTTCAAACCTCTCCTCCCACAAATACAGAGCACAGTATGCATGACTAAATGCACCGAATGCAGATCATCCCAGACAAATGTAAACATCACTTCCCCAATAAACAAAAAACCTCCCCTCCCCCCCTCCCCCCTCCCTGCACCCAGCCCCAACCCGCTAGGCACTTTTTTCCCATGACCTGAGTCAAAAAATAGGCAGCAGAGATGCGACTTAAAACTGTCGCATAAAACCCGTTCCTTTACCGGAGCTCTTGAGCAAAAAAAACTGTTCCCCTTACAAAAAAAAGAGGAGAAAAAAAAACAAAGAAAAAAAACACACTTTCCTGTTATCCGGATAGGAAAAAAACCTCTTTCTGTGTCCAATTTATCTTCCTTTAGAGCAGTTCACAGACTCATCATCAAACCAGAGGCACAAGGCAGCATCAAGTGGTTCAATAGCAAAAGTTCTCCATGGTAGTATCTTCATATCAAGGGCTGCCTGACAGGAGAGCTGGTAGAATAGTTATTCAGACAGATGAACTTCAATCAACCACAGGGCTTTCCCAGAAGGCTCAAACGCATCAAATAGAAAATAAAAATAAGAAGACCGAAAAAAAAACAGGATTAGTCACATCAGTGGTAAGGTAATCTAGAAAGGTAAGGAGAAATGTCATCCCTGACACATCTTGCCTGTCACCTACCCCCTGTTCTCTCTGGTGGGGGGATCACGGTGACCGAGAGGCGGATTTACCCCTGCGATTTCCACGTATATCTAGCCACTCTGAGGCTTCAATGGGGTTTGTAAAAAAATATGTTTTTCCATTTTCTACTACGCGCAGTTTAGCAGGATACAGCATACTGTAGATCAGGTTGAGGTCTCTCAATCTCTTCTTTACAGGTTGAAAAAAGGCCCTTTGCTTCTGTGTGGCCGCAGAGAAGTCAGGATAGATCGATATTCGATAGCCATCAAACGATAGTTCAGGGCCAGTCCTGGCCGCACGCAGTATATTCTCACGGTCTCGAAAGTGCAGTACCTTCGCTATCATGGACCTGGGAGGGGCACCCTTCGGTGGCGCGCATATACATCTCTATAGTGAGCACTGAATCTATGGTTTCATATATACATTGACTGTTATCCGTTGTCATTAATTACCTTCAAATTACCACACTGTTCCTTGTGTTAAACTTCCATATCAGTAAACTTCCTGAATGGTTAATTTATATTTTGTGTGAGTCTCTATCTATTATTACAGCTGGTGAAGTGACGGGTCCCAAGGTTATGGTAAATATACTGTATATTGTATCATTACTGTGTTTCTCTTTACTGCTGGGTCCCACACTCATATTGCCATACAGGTGCCAGAGGGGTCGAGACTGTTCTAGGGGTTGAGAGGCAGGGTGCAGAACTGAACATTTATCAGCAGCTTCTTCGGGGGTAGTGCTACATAGCATATTATTTAAAAAAATATGTTACCTTAGAGCCCATTCACACAGGGGCAACACGACTTGCAAGTCGCCTTAGCGACTAGGTCGCCTGACAAGTCGTCCCTGTGTGAATGGGCTCTCAAGGTGACTAGTAATCACTCAGCTGGCTCCACACTCTTGCGGAAGTTGATGTTCTGATGCTCCAAATTGCTGTAGATCAGTCAAAGCAATTAATCGAAACTGAAGTGGTAAGATTACATAGATAGTGGAAAAGGTATCAGATGAGGAAGTGGGGTGAAAGTGTGGACAGTTAGGATAAGGGGGAGAGGTAAGTGGGGAGAGGGAGGGAGGTTGGATGTGGAGAAGAGGGATGTACTGGGTGTTATGGAGGGTGATGAATAGAGGGGTGAGGGATAGTGGGGGGGTTGAGGGGTTATGGATAGTGGGGGGGATAAAGGGGTGAAGGATGTAGGGTTGGATGGAGGTATGGGGAGAATGTTGAATTTTTACATAATTACTCACCTGCCCACTGACATACGAGTATAGTTTAAAAATTTCACATCACATGCCTGTAGATCATTATAGATGATCCTGAACTAGACTCTCTCCTCCCTATTTGCAATAACAGGGTGGACCCAGTATCTTCTACTTGGCAGCATCATCCTCCTCCTCAACCTGCTTTTTTTCTTTTTTATTATGGCTGCAGCAGTAGCAGTTATTACTGCAGCCATAACCAAAGGCAATGAATGGTGATACATGCTGTCCACGCTCCTCTCTACACACTCCACAAAAAACAGGTAGAGAACAGGAAGTAAATACAGCTATTTTTACGTCAGTATAAACAAGGGGTTCTATTGGCCAGACATAAATCGCGATCCCCTCCCACCAATTCGCAATATTTGCAGCTGAATCACAGTAGATTTGCAAGAAAACATAAATATTACGCAATGAAAAAATTGCAACGCAATCAGATCAAATTCACGTTAAACGCAGCAGTGTGAACCAGGCCTTAAGCAGATTTGGGATGTCTGGGAACCTCCTAAATATATACCAGGCTTTAAATTACTTGTTTTCTTTCTAAATTTTACTTTTGCTGTATTACATCCTGAAACAAACAATTACAAGAAAAATGTAACCTATAACCAGATGCTTTAGGTCTGGTATGCATTTAAGGGAAACTCTAGGCAAAAAAAAAGAAAAACAGCACGAGGTCCCCCTAAAATCGATAATCAGACCTTTATTCTGAGCTTGCAGCCTGGTAGGCAAGGAAAGGGAGGGGCAGCTACACACCACTCCTGAACCATACCACATGTCACATGTCCTCCACTTTTGGAGGGTTGCTTGCCAAGAAGACTTTCCTGGCAAGGCACATTGTCCCTGTGTTGATGAGGACAAGGTCATCTGTTCCCCAACTCTGCCTGGTAGTTATGGAGGTGTGTGTGGAGGGTCACTTAACATAATTTGAAAGCCCCCATTAAAATAAGGGGACACACAGATACTGTCACCTCCGCATGAATGCATAAGTGTTAATCAATTACAAAAAACACTGACAGTAAATAAACACACAGACTATGTCTTAGACAACCCTGTTTGTTAAAAAAAAAAAAAAAGTTCCTCATTGTATATCCATTGCCAATTGAAATCATCCATCAATTTAAATCCATGTCAATCATGATAAACGACACCTGCCAACCCGCTAAAAAAAAAAAAAAAAAATGCACTGACCCATCCCTTCCTGCCAATTAGTGACAGATCCCTGGCCATCATCTGGCATGCAAACAAAGGGGCATTGTTTCTTGTCACTAAAGATGCCATGGGTGGCAACACCCATTCCTTCCTTAACAACCTTTGATGGGGGAAGAAGGAAGCTGGCGTATAGAATTTTTTTTTGCTATATATGATGGCTGGCTCCTGATGAACAGGTTATAAATTTCCCAGGAGCATGAACTTGGAACTTTTATGAACCTGGAAGGTGAGAAAGAGGTCAGAGATTTGGTTTCCCTTTTCATGTATATTTCAAAGTCAGTTAGCTATTTGTGGGATGAATATTTTTTTGGTGAAGGGAATCCTGACTCCACTTTGTGTAAATCAGAGGCAAAAGGAGTTTTGATTGGATTAATCTCCACTTAAATCCTGGGATGGCTTTTTCCATTCATGAGACCTAGGCAGTGCTCAGCTGAATACCTTTTCCCCAGATTAACTTTTACTTTACTGTGAGTTTCACCACCCCACATACATAATCATGTATCCATATACGGTAGAACCATGGGGCATATACAGTGTCCAACATTACAAACTTTCTTCCCAATTAAGTTCTTGGTAATTTTAGACTTGGTTGGGTGCCGCCTCTAAACAGAGCATACAAGCAGCGACCAGTGCCAGTTTTTTGTAAAGTTTGTAGAGGAGGAGAAAAGAAGATAACAAAGAAGGTTTTTATTGAAAATGTATTGTTTAACTTGTTGTCAAGAATATTTTGCTCATATGTATCCCACTATATTCTAACTTTAGAAAAGGACTTTTTTTTAGGTTTCCTCTATTTCCTCTAATAAATAATTTGATAATTACTGTAATCAAACATCATGGCGAGCATACTAGTTATTCTAAAATGAAAAAAAAAATTTATTTTCATTATATAAAATTAATTCAAAATGTTATCACTCAAGATATTTTTCTTCTTCATTGTTTTTTGCTGGAAATAATTTATAACAAAATTACTGTGGTGCCCTCCTTGTATATAAAGGTCTAGAATATAAGCCAACTTTGTCATTATAGGAAGGGAAAGATTATAATGAGGGCAACATTTACTGGAATATATGCCCATAAATGCATTTTTGCGGAAAGAGTACACCTATCCTAAATGAGGCATAAAATAAGAGCACGAAACTATTCACTTGTGAGGAGATTTTTTTTTTTGGATGCTAATAGTAACTGATACCTCTTTCCTTATTCAATGCACAAACGGAGAGTTGTGTTCTGATGTAACCATAGGTGAATTACATAGTTACATACAGTAGGTGAGGTTGAAAAAAGACACAAGTCCATCAAGTCCAACCTATGTGTGTGATTATATGTCAGTATTACATTGTATATCCCTGTATGTTGCAGTCGTTCAGGTGCTTATCTAATAGTTTCTTGAAACTATCAATGCCCCCCCGCTGAGAACACTGCCTGTGGAAGGGAATTCACATC
Source organism: Aquarana catesbeiana (assembly GCF_042186555.1). Classification (NCBI taxonomy): domain Eukaryota; kingdom Metazoa; phylum Chordata; class Amphibia; order Anura; family Ranidae; genus Aquarana; species Aquarana catesbeiana. Next base: position 805,849,177 of record NC_133324.1, read on the forward strand.
CTTGCCGCTCTTACAGTAAAGAACCCTTTACGTAGTTTAAGGTTAAACCTTTTTTCTTCTAATTTTAATGTGTCCACGAGTCTTGCTAAACTCCCTTCTGTGAAAAAGTTTTATCCCTATTGTGGGGTCACCAGCATGTTATTTGTTTATTGAAATCATATCCCCTCTCAAGCGTCTCTTCTCCAGAGAGAATAAGTTCAGTGCTCGCAACCTTTCCGCATAACTAATATCCCCCAGACCCTTTATTAGCTTTGTTGCCCTTCTTTGTACTCACTCCATTTCCAGTACATCCTTCCTGAGGACTGGTGCCCAGAACTGGACAGCATACTCTAGAGTCTTGTAGAGCGGAAGAATTATCATTTTATCTCTGGAATTAATCCCCTTTTTAATGCATGCCAATATTCTGTTTGCTTTGTTAGCAGCAGCTTGGCATTGCATGCCATTACTGAGCCTATCATCTACTAGGACCCCCAGGTCCTTTTCCATCCTAGATTCCCCCAGAGGTTCTCCCCCCAGTGTATAGATTGCATTCATATTTTTGCCACCCAAATGCATTATTTTACATTTTTCTACATTGAACCTCATTTGCCATGTAGTTGCCCAACCCATTAATTTGTTTAGATCTTTTTGCAAGGTTGCACATCCTGCGGAGAAGTTATTGCCCTGCTTAGCTTAGTTTCGTCTGCAAATACAGAGATTTAAATAGGATTGGTCCCAGCACAGAACCCTGGGGGACCACACTACCCACCCCTAACCATTCGGAGTACTCCCCATTTATCACCATCCTCTGAACTCGCCCTTGTAGCCAGTTTTCAATCCATGTACGCACTCTATGGTCCATGCCAATGGTTTTGAACAGTAAACGTTTATAGGGAACTGTGTCAAATGCTTTTGCAAAATCCAGATACACCACATCTAAGGGCCTTCCTTTATGTAGATGGCAACTCTCCTCCCCATAAAAAGTTATTAGATTAGAGGTTTGGCAAGGATGATTCTTCATGAATCCATGCTGATTACTGCTAATGATTCCATTCGCATTACTAAAATCTTGTATATAGTCTCTTATCATCCACTCCAAGAGTTTACATACTATTGATGTTAGGCTAACTGGTCGGTAATTCCCAGGGATGTATTTTGGGCCCTTTTTAAATATTGGTGCTACCTTGGCTTTTCTCCAATCAGCTGGTACTATTCCAGTCAGTAGACTGTCAGTAAAAATTAGGAACAATAGTCTGGCAATTACTTGACTGAGTTTCCTAAGTACCCTCGGGTGCAAGCCATCTGGTCTGGGTGATTTATTAATGTTAAGTTTACCAAGTCTAATTTTAATTCTGTCCTCTGTTAACCATGGATCTGCTTCCTGTGATGTGTCATGAGTAGATATGAGCGGAACACCCCCTGGTTCGGTTCGCATCAGAACCTGCAAACGGACCGAAAGTTCGCATGAACTTTAGAACCCCATTAAAGTCTATGGGACTCGAATGTTCGAAATCAAAAGTGATAATTTTAAAGGCTAATATGCAAGTTATTGTCCTAAAAAGGGTTTGGGGACCCGGGTCCTGCCCCAGGGGCAATGGTGTCCCTGGGGGGGGCCAGAGGGGCCTTGACCCCCCCAACATTATGCTGTGCCCCACGATGTGCCCCCACCCAAATTTTTTTTTTTTTTACAAAAAGGCAATGTCTAAAAAGGAGAGCATCCCCAGTTAGCTCCTGTGGGTGATTCCTCCCCCTTCCTCTGCTCGCAGACACTGCATAATGCGAGCGCTCACACAACCACAGCCACCCGATCTGCTCCTTCCCCTGCATCCTCATTGGCAGGGAGAAGAGCAAGTTGCAGGAAGGACTCCACCAGGACTCTCAGTTACTGAAAAAACAGACTGATTTCTCCTGTCCTTAGGACAGGAGAACCAGCCTGTAAATTCCAAGAGATGCCAGACCAGCGCTGTCAATATCAGGGGCAGGACAGCAAGAGGAGGCTGGGGAACCCCACAGTGGCAGAACACACCAGGACCCGGTGGCAAGACATCATATGCAACTCTGATAGTTCTCCCACTGCTTTGGACCCTTACATTTTCTTGGTATGCTGGTGAAATATATCTCTTGTTTTCTGCCACCCTGGAGGGACCCTAATACAGTAGGAAGGGAGCTCACTGTAGAACATGTGAAAGGGCCGTTGTGAGATCATAGTAAAGGGCCCCAGGATATATATATATATATATATATATATATATATATATATATATATACAGTGGGGCAAAAAAGTATTTAGTCAGCCACCAATTGTGCAAGTTCTCCCACTTAAAAAGATGAGAAAGGCCTGTAATTGTCATCATAGGTATACCTCAACTATGAGAGTCAAAATGTGGAAACAAATCCAGACAATCACATTGTCTGATTTTTGAAAGAATTTATTTGCTTCTTTAAAGCGGAGTTCCACCCAAATTTTGAACAATATCTGTATGTATTCTCTTCCTTGCCTAGATGCTGACATGCCGTTTAAAAAATTTTAATTTGCCGTAATTACCTACCTACATACCTGGGGGGTGTCTATAGTATGCCTGTAAAGTGGCACGTGTTTCCTGTGCTTAGAACAGTCTCTGCACAAAATGACATTTTTAAAGGAATAAAAGTCATTTAAAACTGCTTGCGGCTTTAATTTAATGTCGGGTCCCAACAATATGGATAAAAATCAGTGAGACAAACGGCATGGGTACCCCCCTCCAGTCCATTACCAGGCCCTTTGGGACTTGTATGGATATTAAGGGAAACCCACACTCAAATTAAAAAAAGGAAAGACGTGGGGCCCCCAGGCCCTATATACTCTGAACAGCAGTATACAGGCGGTGCAAACAAGACAGGGACTGTAGGTTTGTTCTTAAATAGAATCTGTTTGTAATTTTGAACTGGTACATTTTTAAAGTGTAGCTCCAGCCAAAAAATCTATTTTTAAGCTTTTTGGAAAACATAGGGAAGGGTTATCACCCCTGTAACATTTGTTTTGCTGTCTGTGCACCTCTTCAGAAGATTTCACCTCACTTTCTGTCCCAATGACAAATGTTTTTTGAAAATGTGGGGTTTTTAGTGAAACAAGGATTGGTGATAAAGCATCAGTGAAGAGGAGACACGTTTTTCCCATATTAACTCTTACAGGAGAGAATTTCCATTCCTAGGGGTAGATTCCATCTCACTTCCTGTTGTCTCCTTCTGTTTGCAAGTAGGAGTCATTTGTAAGTTGGATGTTTGAAAGTAGAGGCCTGCCCTATATACTCTGCAGAAATTGGGGCCTTAGGTGTTGGTGTCACCACAACACTGTCTGCCCTCACAGTTACTCTTGATGGGTGCAGGAACAGGCCATGCTGTGAAATATTAGATCAAGAATTGTAATTACATGCCATTGTTGAACAGTGGTAGAAAAATTGGGCCTTTGGTGGTGGTGGTGGTGTTGCCACAACACTGTAAGCCCATACAGTTATTCTTGGTGGGCGCAGAAATGGGCCCTGCTTTGAAATATTAGTTTAAAAATTGTAATTACATGTCCCTGTTGAACAGGGGCAGAAAAATTGGAGCGCAGGAATGAGCCCTGCTGCAAAGTTTTGCATAAAAAAATTTTAATTATATGCCCCTGTTAAACAGGGGCTGAAAAATTGGGCCTTGGCCACTGGTGGCGGTGCCCAGAACCAAAAATGTTCTTACAAGCTATCAGCATAAAAATTGAGGAGAAAGAGGATTGTCACTCAGCATAACAGGATAGTCACTCAGCATCAGCATAGGCAGTCTTGAAGGGATCTCACATTAAAAAAAAATCAATCGGTTACATCAGCATCAGGTGCTTGGTAGCTGGTGATCCAAGACTGACTCATTTTTATGAAGGTCAGCTGATTGACCGATTCGGTGGAAAGGCGTACCCTGTGATCCGTTACAAAGCCTCCAGCAGCAATGAATGCGTGTTCCGAAAGAACGCTGGATGCAGGACAGACCAGTAGCTCAATTGCATACTGTGCAAGCTCTGGCCAGTGATCCATCCTCAAGACCCAGTAACCCAGAGGATTTTTGGTGGGAAAGGTGTCATAGTCTGATCTGACCGATCAGACCTTGGGGCTGCAGATTAAAAAAATGGTCTGAACGCATCGGTCAGATGGCCACCTTCTCCACCATTCCTTCTGTGACTGACCGAAGCATCAGCAACATGTTGTCCAAGAGGACCAGGAAATGGTAACCTCCCAGGCTCTGGAAACGCGTTGCACAAACCTTTCTGCAAAGCCTCCCAAAGATGTTTCATCCTCTGCTCCCTCTGTGATGGCAAGATAAGGCCTGCAACCTTACCCTTGTAACGTGGATCAGGAGGGTTGCCAGCCAGTAATCATCCCTCCCCTTGATACCACAAATACGAGGATCCTTCCGCAGGCTTTGCAGGATCAGGGAGGCCATGTAGTGTAGGTTTGCTGAGGCATTCGGTCCAGAGTCCTCTGGGTTACTAAGGACGACATGATCCGTAGCCACCTCCTCCCAGCCATGTACAAGGCAATGGGTTTCTTCGGACTGTAAATGATCCCTTGAAAACTGCTGCAAATGCTGAGTGCCAGGCTCCACCTCCATGCTGACACAATCCTCCTCCGCCTCGTCCTCTTCCTGTGTGATTGGCGGGCATGCAGGAACACTGTCTGGATAAAGGGGGCCTTGAGAGGTAAGGAAGTCCTCCTCTGTGTGGCTCCTGTCCCCCAAGTACACCAGCTCAAGCACCGCATGGCATCTTTTTGCCTGCGTGCTTGCGTAGCCCCTTGAACGCTTACAGAGCACCGCTGGTTCCGAGGACAAATCAGCACAGGAAGAGGCCATGGAGGAAGAAGAGGACGGGATGGAGCAGAGAGGTGTGGAAGAATCACCACTAGTAGAATTTTGGAGGCGTGGTGGTGGAACAACCTCCAACACTACTGCACCCTGTGTGCATCCTTCCCAGCTGCCAGAAGAGTCACCCAGTGCACAGTGTAAGATAGGTAACGTCCCTGTCCATGCCTGCTGGACCATGAGTCAGCGGTAATGTGCACCTTACCAATGACCGCCCCGTCCAGCAAGGCCAAGACATTGCCTTCCACATGCTGGTAGAGAGCCGGAATCGCCTTCCGTGAGAAAAAGTGCCAAGCTAGCATTCAACCGCTGGGCATGTGGATGGCTGGGAGAAAACTTCTTTCGGCGGTGCAGCAGCTGGGGCAGGGAAATTTGCCTGGTACAATCTGACGTTGATGTTCTGATAGCAGATTGCCCGCAAGTACTTGGCTGTGACACACCTAATTCTACACCTTCATTCCTCTCAGTGCAGGTTTCAGAGAGGACTGAAGGTATAGTGCAGAGGACGCACTACACTAACTGTAAATACTGCAGCTGCCTGCCTGTGGTACTAATAGGATCAGAAGAACACCACCAATTTTCTTCAGGTAGCTTTAGGTGCACACTGTGCAGAGGACACACTACACTAACTTTAAATACTGTAGCTGCCTGCCTGTGGTTCTAATAGGATCAGAAGAACACCAGCAAATTTCTTCAGGTAGCTGTAAATACTGTAAAAACACCTGCCAGTAGGAAGAGAATAACAGGAACGGATCTAGCTAAACTGAATACAGTGTATATATATATATATATATATATATATATATACAACACCTAGGATGCATATATATATATATATATATATATATATATATATATATATATATATATATATATACACAATACACTGTAAGTGCAGCTACTGTAACTGACTCGCCTGCCTACTCTATCTAACTTAAATCAAATGACACTGTCTCTGTCTATCTCTCCGCCGCAGCAACACACTACACAAGGCCGCCACGCAGGCGGCCTTATATAGTGTGGGGCGTGTACTAAACCCCATTAGCCATAATTGGCCAAAGCCACCCTGGCTTTGGCCAATTACGGCTCTCTGTACAGACTATGCTGTGATTGGCCAAGCATGCGGGTCATAGTGCATTCTTGGCCAATCATCAGACAGCAATGCACTGCGATGCCGCAGTGAATTATGGGCCGTGACGCGCCACTCGAATTTGGCTCGAACAGCCCATAACGTTCGCAATTCGTCGAACGTTATGGGCATGGGTTTGACTCAAACTCAAAGCTCATCCCTAGTCATGAGGATAAACACTGCAGTTTTGGTTATTGAAGCCCCCCTACTCCCTCGTGAAGACTGAGGAGAAGAATAAATTCAATACCTTTGCCATCTCCCCATCCTTTGTAACCAGATGTCCTTCCTCATTCTTTATGGGGCCAATATGGTCTGTCCTCCCTAGGGATGAGCTTTGAGTTCGAGTCAAACTCATGTTCAACCCGAACAGCGAACAATTTGGGGTGTTTGCGGCAGATTCGAAAGCCGTGGAACACCCTTTAAAAGTCTATGGGAGAAATAAAAAGTGCTAATTTTAAAGGATTATATGCATGGTATTGTCATAAAAAGTGTCTGGGGACCTGGGTCCTGCCCCAGGGGACATGGATCAATGCAAAAAAAAGTTTTAAAAACGGCCGTTTTTTCGGGAGCAGTGATTTTAATAATGCTTAAACTGAAACAATAAAAGTGTAATATTCTTTTAAATTTCGTACCTGGGGGGTGTCTAGAGTATGCTTTTAAAGGGGCGCATGTTTCCCGTGTTTAGAACAGTCTGACAGCAAAATGACATTTCAAAGGAAAAAATCATTTAAAACTACTCGCGGCTATTAATGAATTGCCGGTCCGACAATACACATAAAAGTTCATTGATAAAAACGGCATGGGAATTCCCCACAGGGGAACCAAATTTTTTTAAAAAATGACGTGGGGAGTCCCCCTAAATTCCATACCAGGCCCTTCAGTATGGATATTAAGGGGAACCCCTGCCAAAATTTTTTAAAAATGGCGTGGGGTCCCCCTCAAAATCAATACCAACCCCTTCAGGTCTGGTATGGATTTTAAGGGGAACCCCGCGCCAAAATTAAAAAAAAAATGGTGTGGGGTCCCCCAAAAATCCATACCAGACCCTTATCCGAGCATGCAACCTGGCAGGCCGCAGGAAAAGAGGGGGGACAAAAGAGCACCCCCTGAACTGTACCAGGTCACTTGCCCTCAACATTGGGAGGGTGCTTTGGGGTAGCCCCCAAAACACCTTTGTCCCCATGTTGATGGGGACAAGGGCCTCATCCCCACAACCCTTGCCCGGTGTTTGTGGGGGTCTGCAGGTGGAAGGCTTATCGGAATCTGGAAGCCCCCTTTAACAAGGGGACCCCCAGATCCCGGCCCTCGACCGTGTGAAATGGTAAGGGGGTACAAAAGTACCCCTACCATTTCACAAAAAAGTGTCAAAAATGTTAAAAATGACAATAGACAGTTTTTGACAATTCCTTTTTTTAAATGCTTCTTCTTTCTTCTATCTTCTATCTTCTTTCTTCTATCTTCTATCTTCCTTCAGTTTCTTCCTCCATCTTCTTCTTCTGGTTCTTCCTCCAGTGTTCTCGTCCGTCATCTTCCTCCGTGGCGTCTTCTTCCCTTCTTCGTCTCGGGCCGCTCCGCATCCACCATGATGGGAGGCTCCCGCTGTGTGATGCTTCTTGTCTTCTGATGGTTCTTAAATAATGGAGGGAGGGGCCACCCGGTGACCCCCCCTCTGATGCACGGGGACTTGACGGGGACTTCCCTGTGGCATTCCCCATGATGTCAGAGGGGGGTGGGGTCACTGGGTATGTTGAGGGCATGTGGCCTGGTATGGTTCAGGAGGGGGGGCACTCTCTCATCCCCCCCTCTTTTCCTGCGGCCTGCCAGGTTGCGTGCTCGGATAAGGGTCTGGTATGGATTTTTGGGGGGACCGCATGCCATTTTTTTTTTATTTTGGCACGGGGTTCCCCTTAAAATCCATACCAGACCTGAAGGACCAAACACTTTTTATGACAATAACTTGTATATAAGCCTTTAAAATTAGCATTTTTGATTATTCATGTTCGTATCCCATAGACTTTAACGGTGTTCGCGTTTTCGAACAAATTTTTTTGCCTGTTCGCATGTTCTTGTGCGAACCAAACAGGGGGGTGTTCGGCTCATCCCTAGTCCTCCCTTTTTTACTGTTTACATACCTGAAGAATTTCTTGGGTTTTTTTTGCTCTCCTCTGCTATGTGTCTTTCATCAAGTCTAAATGCTTATGATGATCCCTCATGATCATCCCTTGTATTTTTTGAAGGTCTTCTCCTTTGCTTTTATATGTATTTTTACATTGGAGTTAAGCCATCCAGGACTTTTATTCGCTCTTTTAAACTTATTACCCAATGGGATGCATTGGCTAATGCCCTTATTTAATATGCTCTTAAAGCAAACCCATCTCTCCTCCGTGTTCTTTGTTCCTAAGATTTTTTTTTTTTGATTTTCCATAAGATTTATTGAAAAGCAGTACATTACAACTTAAGGCCACAATTACACATTGAAACAGTGCCTGGGACAACTGGGGCTGATCAACCGATTAAACAAGAATTGTTCCCCACACTACGATATATACCTGAGTTTCGTGTGAACAGGGGGATAACATGTAAGTGCACTTAAATTAGTCGTCGTGCCTGACACCTTATATGGGTTTACACTGTGTCAGGTGCCGACCGGTTCGAGAGAAAGAATAAGTGCTCTTTGGAGGTCAGGACTGGTCTCGCATCTCGGGAATACTGGCAGTTTCCAGAGATACAGGAGAGTCGAAAAGAGATTAATATGCTAACTTCTGCCAAAGTCTCGTCTGAACAGAGAGTTTCCTCCATAAGATATCACAACTGCTTGTGAACTCCTGCGATTGGGAAAAGGTGAAGGCGCTTACTCCAACTTAAGACAGTTAGAGTAAACATTCTTGCTACCTTAAACTTTATGAAAGTAACAGCATAGTGTAGGGGGTAGAAGGAAAAAAAGGAGAAGGAGGGTTCGGTTAATGGGTGCCAGTTTAAAGCATTTAGAAGCTTGTTTGTGTCGTGTAGACTCCAGGAATGAGGGAGATTCCCATGTGTCTAGCCCAGGGTTCCCATGTTGCTTCAAAAGATTTTGCGGTGTCCATCATAGCACTGACCAGTTTTTCTTGGGACATGATCAACAAAATCTTTATTTTGGTGGCCTGGAGAGAGACTGTGGGCTGCTTCCAGGCCTTAGCTATTGTGATTTTTGCTCCCAGAAGCATAAACTAAATCAATTTTTGATCGTGTTTTGGAATCTTGGGGATTTGAGCATTGAGTAGTGCTATATGGGGGGATTTCATAACCGCGAAGCCGGAGACTCTCCGAATAAGAATAAATAATTGTTCCAAAATCCTCTGAGTCTCGGGCATTCCCACCATATGTGAAGCATGGAACCCTGGGCGTGGCATTCTCTAAAACACAAGGGTGAGGTAAAGGGAAACATCATTGCTAGTCTAGTGGGAACTAGGTACCATCTCGTCAACACTTTCAAATTTGCTTCTATCAAAGAAATATTCAAAATACCTTTAAAGGCTCTTGTTCCCATATTATGCCATTCCTCCAGGTCCCAGGTTTCCTGCAAATCTCTCTCCCAAGCTTCCATGTAAGGGAATTTGGAGGTGGGTTCCAAGAGTGATGTGTATATGATGGATATACCCCCCTTTTTTTCCAATGCCTGGCCACCCCAACGCTCATATTGTGTGAATTCCGGGGGTGGGTTTGTTTTTCCATATAGAGTATAGGAAGTAAGAGATCTGAAAGAATCTAAATTTCTCAGAGTCTGGGAGTTCCAATTTTTCTATGCAATGCTTTAAAGAGATCAGGCCAGAGGTGGAGAAGTAGTGTCCATCTCCTTGTCTAGCCACCATTGGGAAGACTTGATGTCCATGCCTGGACTGAAGAGAGGGTTATGGAAAATGCGATCTAATGGGCGTATGTCAGAAATCAGCGAAGAGAGATGTTTCATGTCATCCCATAATTTAAAGGAGTGGGATAGCATAGGTGATATTATTGGGGGTCATAGGTGTGCGCAGCCTATTGCATTAATGTGTGCACCCCAAAGCTCACACACACACGTCTTCCTCTGCAGCCTCAGCTGCATGGGACAGTGAATGAATGGGAAGCGCTCTGTGCTGAGCAGCTTCCTGTTCATTCACAGAGTGATTAGGGTGTGCCTAGGCACACCTGGCACACCCCCTGCGCACTCCTATGTTGGGGGCCTAGATTTTCTGGGACACCACAGGAGTAGTCTAGGGTATATTTTGAGACCGTTTGTCTCTCTATACTTATCCAGTCAGGCTTCTCGTATCTAGAATAGACTATCGAGAGTTGGGCTAGCCTAGCTGCTTGGTAGTATCTAAAGAGGTCAGGTAGACCCAATCCCCCTCGTGTTTTGGGACTGTAGAGGTTACGTCGGGCTAGTCTGTGACCTTTCTTTTCCCATATGTATGTTGTAAAGCGCTGCGTAAACTGTCGGCGCTATATAAATCCTGTATAATAATAATAATAATAATATGTATTTAATTATCTTCCCCTGCATTGATTTGAGTTGATCTCTTCTAATTGCTATCGGGAGGGATCTAAACAGATAGTGGAGCCTAGGAAGTAGGGTCATTTTAATAGAGTGAATTTTGCCTAGCCATGATATGTTGTGTCGTGTCCAAGTTTGGATGTCAGATTCAAATTTGCAGTACATGGAAGGGAAGTTTTCCTGGTAATGTTGTTCGATTTTGGGGGTTAGATTTATCCCTAGATATCGGATTGTGAAATCAATCCATTTAAATTTGAAGGAGGGTTTAAGCAGTTCTACCAATGAAGGTTGCAGAGATATATTTGGGATTTGTTCATGTTAACCTGTAGTCCTGATATGGTCCCAAAGAATTCAAGGAGCTTGCTTATGTTGGGTAGGGAGGTTATTGAGGAGGTGACGAAGAGAAGGATGTGTGCACACTTGTGGACAGTTTGTCCACAATGAATGCCCTTGATGTTTTGATCTGACCTAATCGCAATGGCTAGGATTTTGATCGCTAGAGCTAAGATCAATGGGGATAGGGGGCATCCCTGCCTAGTTCCTCTGGCGATTTTAATGGGGTCAGAATAGTAACCCTGCAGTCTGACCCTAGCTTCTGGTTCAGAGTAGAGGGATCTCAAGAGCCCCAAGAAGTTCTCTCTGAACCCACAACGTATTATAGCTTAAAACAGGTAAGGCCAGGAGAGGGAATCGAAGGCCTTCTGAAGGTCCAACGATAGTAGTAGGCCTTCCTGGAGGGGGCCTCTGTCCCTTCCCAATTGAAGGATCGAGACAATGTCCACCGCCTTACTTGGTCTATGCCTTATCTCCCTGGGATAAATCCAACTTGGTCTCTGTGGATATATTGGTTGATGAACGAGCTTACTCTGTTGGCAGGATTTTGGTAAGTATTTTTAAGTCATGGTTAATTAGAGATATGGGTCTGTAGTTTTCTACTTGTTCTGGGTCCTTGTCAGGTTTGGGAATTACTGATATGAACGCCGTATTAAGTTGGGAGTCTACCAGGTCCCCCTCCCATTTGGAGTTGAAAAATTTTGTTATACGTGGGGCTAGGGTGTTAGCTAGGGTGTTAGCAACTTTTGTTATACGTGGGGCTAGGGTGTTGGCTAGGGTGTTAGCAAAAGTTTTGTAATATTGAGTGGAGAAGCCATCAGGGCCAGGGGTTGAGCCCCCTTATAGTTTTTTGATCACCTCTAGGGTTTCTTCCATTGAAATAGGGGCTTCCATGATATCTATATGTTCTTTACTTAGGGTGGGTATATTTAGGTAATCTAGAAAGGACTCTATGGAAGGTCCATCTTTAGTGTTGCCTTTCTGGTATAATGTAGTGTAGAATGTCTGAAATGCTTGTAGGGTTCGTTGGGGATATAGGGTCGTGGAGCCATCCTGTAATCAGATTTTTGGGAGTGTAAAGGTACAGAACTTGGGAGAAAGTTTCGTAGCTAACATTGTGCTCATCTTGTCTTTTTGTTGATAGAATCTCGCACTACTCCAGTTTATGGATTTCTCTGCCTTAACTGTGAGTGCTAAGTTTAAGGGCAATCGGGCAGCGTCTAGCTGGGCGATTTGGACCTTTGAGGAGTCTTGTTTGTGCGGTTTGCATTAGGCGGAAAAGTCTCTCTCTAGTTTCTCTACCTCCGCGGCTCTTTCTTTCTTAACTTGTGATGCTATTTGAATTAGCTTTCTCTGGATCGTAGCTTTATGAGCTGCCCATAAGGTCTCAGCTGAGATTCCCTCAACGTTATTCAGCAAGAAATATTCTTTAAGCGCCTTATCAAGTTCTAAGACTTTTACGGGGTCATTAAGTAAAGTTTTGTTGAGTCTCCAGTGAGAAATGGGGGGTCTATTGAGGTGATCTTGTAAAGTGAGGATAACCATAGAATGGTCTGAAAGGGCTGTGTCCTTAATGTAGGCTTTGTTCACTGAGGGTATATGTATCACAGAAATAAGTATGTGATCAGTTCTAGAATAGGATTGGTGAGGGTTTGAGAAGTGTGTGTAATCCCTTTTTGTCGGGTTATGTTCCCTCCAAATGTCGGAGAGACCTTGTTGGTAAATCAGTTTCATTATCTTGGAGCTGGTTTTCGTGGGGCGGGTGAGTTGTGCAGTAAGAGGTTTTGATTTGTCCAAACTTTGGTCGAACACAATATTGGAGTCACCTCCAAATATCACTGTTCCTTCCTGTAGAGGTTCTAATGTTTGGAACATTAATTGAAAAACTGTTGCCTGACTTTTATTGGTTGAATAATAAGAGATAAATGAGTACAGGTGGCCCCTTTACCAAGATAAACCTACCCTCGGGGTCCTTGTGTACCTGTAGAGCCTTAAATTTACATGTTTTTACAAATAGGATTGCTACACCTTTCGTTTTGTCCTCAGCATTTGCTAAGAAGAAAAGCTATCTGGGCATTGCTATCTGGGCATTGCAAAGTGTCAACACTGAGTTTATGACATAGGTGTGTACAGCCTCTTGCATTAGGGTGTGCACCCCAAAGCTCAAATATACATGCCTTTCTCTGCAGGCTCATTTGCACAGGGCAGTGAATGAATGGGAAGTACTCTGTGCTGAGCGGCTTCCTGTTCATTCACAAACTAAAGCATAGTAAACACAGTTTACTATGCTTCCATTATGAATGAACACAGTGATCGAGTGTGTTCATTTAGAAAAGAAGGGGGTGGTAAATTACATATTTACTATCCCCTTCCCCCACTCTCCATCCTGAAATAGCTCCCCCACATCAGTCAAGGGAGAGGAGAGGAGGGCCAGCATCACTGCAGGTAGGGGGGGCAACACGGGGGGGAAACCGGGGCAGTAGGGGGAATCGACACTGCACATTGTTGTATTTAGTGTATGCCCCCAGGCACACCTGTCACCCCCCCATGCACGCCTATGGTTTATGATGCATGTGTTCATATGTTTAAGCAAATGGAATGTATTGAGCTATTAATATTGAAAGAGACAAATGTTCTATAAAAAGGTGTATATAAGAACTCGGAGTGCCTTTGTAATAAGAATTTTATGTTGCATGATTTAGTTTAGTCAAAAACCATGCAAGGGAGAGAACCAACTCTGCATATACAGTATGAAAAAAAAAAAAAACCTTCCATCCTCTCCTGAGTGGTCATTAAGGATACAGGAATGGAGTAAACTGTTGACTTCTCAGCACCATCTGTGCAATATATAATAATTTGCAAATTTTATTTTCGGGATCTTATAAGACAAAGTAAATGTTTAAAAGCTTTACATTGCTTAAACTCAGAAAATAAATGTTATATACTTATAGTATAATAAAATGTTATATACTTGTGAGATATAAACTGATATTTGTCATATTAGGGAAACATTTTTTATTACATACTCACTCATACTTATATTTTCTAACTGAAGAATTCCTTTATAGCAATGCCCAACAAAGAACAATAGAAAACTAGTTAATCAAATAGCAAACATTTGTAACAAATAATTCTAGTAATGTTTGTTATATGTGTATAATAGTTTCATTGCCGTTATTCGCCTGGGGAATGTAACAGCCATTAAAATTTGACCCTAAAACATTTGACCATGAGAGCTTTTGTGCTAAGAATATTTGACCAGCAGGGGAAACACTATAAAGGAGACTTGTGCACTGCATGCAGTCTTTTGAGTATCCTGTGCAAGCTTTTGAACAAATGAGTGTTAGGCTAAATGAACCTCCAGCTGCTAAGTGAAGTGAAAAAATTAGCAATGGTATTTTTACCACCGCTCCACTGCTAATTGTGATAACTTTCCCCTGGTTGTTACAGAAGTAGCACCTACTGACATCTGTACAACAAGTAACTCATCCCAGCTTGACACTTTAGCTGTTGGCAAGCAATTACCGACTGACAGGTGAATGTAAACAAACAGCAGGGATGGATAGTGTTAAAAAGTCCCCCCAAAATTTATACCAGGCCCTTTAGGTCTGGTGTGGTTTTTAAGAGGGGCCCCAGATGTGTCGAACTCTAGTATGCATTTTAATGTGAAGCCTTACACAAAAAACAAGAAAAAAAGATCCCTGCCCCCCCCCCAAATCCACACCTGATCTTTATTCGAGTATGTAGCCTGGATGGCCAGGAAAGGGGGAATGAGTATGAAGTTTCCCTCTCTGAATCATACCAGGCCACATTCTCTTAACATATTAGGGGTACATTTCCAAGGGAGGCCCCCTGGCAAAGCACTTTGTCCCCATGTTGATGAGGACAAGGGCCAGATACATCCCCCCCCATGTGATGGATACATAGAACCCCTACTCATTTGTACCAGCAATCATCATCCAGCAATGCAGGTCCATATCAATCTAAACAAGAGCCACCAAAAGAAAAAAATCCTAACACTGCCAAGACAAGCCCAATCTCATACATTCCTTTGTGTCAAATGACATCTCTGGGTCAATGGGGCGGAAACATGTCCATATTTGTCAATGATGTCTCTGACCATTTGTTTCTTTTATCGGCAAGGGCCCAGAGTTTTTCTACACCACAAAGGAAGCAATAGGATGAGATGTGTCTCGACACTCCTTTTTTTTACCGTCAATGGCTGTCAATTATTGTGACTGGCGTGGACGTGCATTGCAGGATGATGTGATTGACAATGGAGTGTGGCACTTTTTTTTTAATAAAGGACTTTGGGTCCTTTACATTTAGGTGTGTTTATCTCTAGGGTACTTTGTGTGTGAATGAGTAGGGGTACTATGTATCCCTTAATTTACATGGGGGTCAGTATCTGGGGCCCCCTTTATTTTTAAAGGGAGCTTCTAGATTCTGATAAGTCCTCCACCCAGAGATCCCCACAATCTCCAGGCCAAGGTTGTTGGAAAGAGGCCCATGTCCTCATCAACAAGGTGCTTTTCCATTGAATACGCAATATGCTTAGATAAGGGTCTGGTATGAGTTTTGGGGGGAGACCCTATGCTTTTTTTAATTGTTTTTTTGTGAGGTTTCCCCTTAAAATACATACCTTCTTTGAAGGGCCCGGTATACATTTGGGGGGACCTCTCATGTTTTTGTTTTTCTTACACTATCCCCGTTGTTTGTTTACATTCAGCTGTCAGTTGGGAATCCCAGGCTGACAGCTGAAATTGCCAGGAGGGAATGAGTCACTGGTTGTTAGACTGCCAACGGGTACTAGTTCCCTAAGTCTCTATTCACACTAATGCGTTTTTTGATGCATTTTGCATTTTGCAGAAATGAAGGGAATTTGTTTTAACATGGGTTCCTATGGAATATGCTCATATCAATGTATTTTTTTCCCTGTGCGTTTTTGGAAAGGTAGGGGGCTTTTTTCCCTCAAAATGCAGCGTTTTGCATGTAATAGACTTCAATGGACCCACATCCAAAATGCAAGTTCCGCGTTTTTACCGCGATTTGCATTTTTTGGTTGCTAAGGAGGGGACCAAGAAGCCAGCCGCCATGTCCTTAACAACCGACAAGTCATCAGCTGTCAGCAGGCTTCCACCATAAACATAAAAAAAAAGGAATTGCCGGCTTAAAAAAAGGTGGTCCCCCCCAGGTCCATACAAGGCCCATACCAGGCTCTTGGGTCTAGTATGGATTCAGATGGGATCCCCCACACCATAAAAAAAATGGAGTGGGGTCCCATCCAAAATCCATACCAGACCCTTATCCAAGCATGCCACCTGGCAGGTCAGAAAAAGGAAGGGGACGAGCGAGTGCCCCCATAAACCATACCAGGCCACTTGACCTCAACATGGTGGGATGGGTGCTTTGGGGTGGGGGGGCTCTGTGCCCCCCACCCCAAAGCACCTTGTCCCCATATTGATGTGGACAAGGGCCTCTTCCCGACAACCCTTGCTCGGTGGTTGCCCCCAGATCCCGCCCCCCCATGTGAATGAGTATGGGGTACCCATTCACCAAAAAAAAGTAGTGTAGTGTGAAGAAATACAGTAGACAGTTTTTGACAAGTCTTTTATTAAAAATATCTTCTTCCCTGCTTCTTCCTCCGGTCTTTCTCCATCTTCTCCCACATCTTCATCCTCCGGGCTTCTCCTGCTTCTTTTTCCACTCTTCTTCTTTCTTCTGTCTTCTTTGTCTGGTGTTCTTCTTCCTCTGCCACCGATTACCCACCTCCGATGCTGTGTCCCGCTGATCTGCCCACACCAATGTCAAGCATTTCTTAGATAACGATGGGGGCGTGACCATCAGATTACATCACCCAGAGGCCCCACCCTCTTGTGATGTCACCACCCAAGGCATGAAATGTCCATGACATCACAAGGGGCGGGGCCTCCGGATTACATAATCTGATGGGCACGCCCCCATTGTTTACTAAAACATGCTTGACATCAGTGCGGACAGGTCAGCAGGATGCAGCATCGGAGGAGGGTCATTGGCAGCAGAGGAAGAAGAACTCCAGACAAAGAAGACAGAAGAAAGAAGAAGAGCAGAAGAAGAAGCAGGAGAAGCCCAGAGGATGAAGATGCAGGAAGAAGATGGAGGAAGACCGGAGAAAGAAGCAGGGAAGAAGAAGATATTTTTAATAAAAAAGACTTCTCAAAAACTACTACTGTATTTTTTCACACTACACTACTTTTTTTGGTGAATGGGTAGGCGTACAATGTACCCCATACTCATTCACATGGGGGGCTGGGATCTGGGGGCCCCCTTGTTAAAGGGGGCTTTCAGTTTCCAATAAGCCCCCTGCCCGCAGACCCTGACAACCACCAGGCAAGGGTTGTCGGGAAGAGGCCCTTGTCCCCATCAACATGGGGGCAAGGTGCTTTGGGGTGGGGGGGCGCAAGCCCCCCCACCCCAAAGCACACACCCCCCCATGTTGAGGGCATGTGGCCTGGTATGGTTCAGGAGGGAGCGCTCGCTCATCCCCTCCCTTTCCTGACCTGCCAGGCTGCTTGTTCAGACAAGGGTCTGGTATGGATTTTGGGGGGACTCTACAACGATTTTTTTTAGCCAGCAATTCTTTTTTTTTTTTACTTTCATGGTGGAAGCCCGCTGACAGCTAATGATTAATTAGTTGTTAAGGATGCGGTGGCCGGCTTTCTGGCCCCTCCTTAGCAACCAGATATACACAGTGTAAAAAAAAATGCAAATTGCGGCAAAATCATGGTAAAATCCCTGTAAAAACGTGTGTCCAAAAATGTGGCAAGCACCGCAAAAAGCACTGTAGAAATGCTCAAAAGCAACATGCATAGATGTGAATCGAGCCTAATAATAGGAGGAAGCTATCACATTTAGCAGTGTAAATAATACCACTGGTAAATGTTTTGCTTCTCTCTGCATCTGGAGGTTCATTCGTCTGAACACCCATTTGTGTGACTGTTCATTAGGGATGAGCCGAACACCCCCCGGTTCGGTTCGCACCAGAACCTGCGAACGGACCAAAAATTAGCACGAACGTTAGAACTCCATTGACGTCTATGGGACTCGAACGTTCAAAATCAAAAGTGCTCATTTTAAAGGCTAATTTGCATGGTATTGTCCTAAAAAGGGTTTGGGGACCCGGGTCCTGCCCCAGGGGACATGTATCAATGCAAAAAAAACTTTTAAAAATGGCCGTGATTTTAATGATGCTTAAAGTAAAAAAAAAAAAAAAGTGAAATATTCCTTTAAATATCGTACCTGGGGGGTGTCTACAGTATGCCTGTAAAGTGGTGCCTGTTTCCTGTTCTTAGAACAGTCCCTGCACAAAATGTCATTTTTAAAGGAAAAAAAGTCATTTAAAACTGCTTGCGGCTTTAATGTAATGTCAGGTCCTGGCAATATGGATGAAAATCAGTGAGACAAACAGCATGGGTACCCCCCAGTCCATTACCAGGCCCTTTGGGTCTTGTATGGATATTAAGGGGAACCCTGCACCTAAATTAAAAAAGGAAACAGCAGAATGCAGGCTCTGTACTCTGAACAGCAGTATACAGGCTGTGCAAACAAGACAGGGACTGTAGGTTTGTTGTTAAGTAGAATCTGTTTGTAATTTTGAACTGGTACATTTTTAACATGTTTAGCTCCAGCCAAAAAATCTATTTTAAGCTTTTTGGAAAACATAGGTAAGGGTTATCACCCCTGTGACATTTGTTTTGCTGTCTGTGCTCCTCTTCAGAAGATTTCACCTCACTTTTTGTCCCAATGACAAATGTTTTTTGAAAATTTGTTTTTTTTTGTGAAACAAGGATTGGTGATAAAGCATCCGTGGAAAGGAGAAATGTTTTTCCCATATTAACTCTTACAGGAGAGAATTTCCCTTCCTGTTGTCTCCTGTCAGGGTGATAACCGTAGGACGGGTAATCCTGCTAGTATTCCTCATGGTGGCGCCCTTCTGCCTATTTAAGCCTGCTGCTGGTGCATGCTGGTTGCTGGATTATCATCAGCTTCCTGTGTTCCTTGTTCCTGTCGTGATATCTGCTTCCTGTTACTACTCGGCTTGCCTGACTGCTCCAGTATTCCGCCTGCATTGACCCCGGCTTGGACCTGACTATTCTTCGGCTCCGCATCTGTACCTTGATTGTCTTCTTGTGTTTGACCCCCAGCTTGGCTACCTTCTCTGTTCCTGATTATCCTGCTGTACTGCACCTTGGACTGATTCCTGTGCTGAATGACCATTGGCCTGGCTTTGACTCCGCTCCTGGTTGCTCCACGGCTCCATACCTGGAATCCCTCCTTGCACGCTTGCCCTTTAACCTTACCAGCGCACCCCAGCAGCTCCCTGCTATCTGCTACTCAGCAACAGCGCTCTGGCAACCCATGCACCTTTGGGCACCGTACTCCCTGTCTCACTCCCAGGGTTATGCTGCACTTAGCCGCAAGGGGCGCCCCCTCTGCAATCCGGCCTCACATCCAGGACTCTGACAGTATAATCCAGCTATGACTGAGGCCGGCGGAGGTGCGTCCCCAATAGAGACTTTAAGCCAACAGGCCACTACCCTTACACGAGTGGTCCAAGTTCTTCAGGAAAGATACATTCAATTAGAAGGAAAACTCCAACATTTTATGCTACCATCTGCCTTTTTGGATCCTGGTTCTTCCTCCACCAATCTCCCTGCTACGGCCTCTTCAGTACTGACTTTGCCCCCAGAACCGCGGGTACCTACCCCTGAACGTTTCTCTGTAGACCGGCAGAAATTCAGATCCTTCAAGAATGCCTGCCTGTTATATCTGGCTCTGCAACCCCGTACCTTTTCCACTGAGACTGTCAAAGTTGGCTTTCTTATCTCGCTGCTGATCAATGAACCCCAGGCATGGGCCCACAGGTTATAGGAACAGAAGGACCCAGCTACTAGTTCAGTGGAAATGTTCTTTACGGCCTTGTCGCAATTGTATGAAGACCCCCAGCGTACAGCCACCGCTGAGACCGTTCTGCATTCTCTTCAACAGAAACGGCGCCCGGTGGAAGACTATACTGTGGACTTCCACCGGTGGTCTGCCGATACAGACTGGAATGAGGCTGCATTGAAATACCAGTTTCGCCTGGGGCTTTCTGAATCCCTTAAGGACGAGTTGGCCAGGGTCGGATCCCTGCTACCCTCGAGGGGCTCATTCAACTATCCATCCAGTTGAATAGACGCCTTCGGGAGCGCCAGGCTGAACGTTCTCAGACTCCCAAAGTGCTGGTACCAGAGATCGGCGCTATGCCCGTTGGTTTGGTGCGATCCGCACTGACTCCTGAGGAAAAACAGCGTCGGCGTCAAGCCAATCTCTGTCTCTATTGTGGCCGAAAGGGACATTTCCTGAGCAACTGCCCCATAAGGCCCAGCAAGGTACCCAAGAACTCTCCAGTGTACTTCCAGATGTCCGGAACTTCCACTTCTCACCTTATCCTTCCTATCACGCTACAGTTGGCCGACAAGGGGGTTCAGCTTCAGGCCATAGTCGACTCCGGGGCATGCAGTTGTTTCTTGGACTTGGACTTAGCAGTAAAGCTCGGTCTGGCCCTACTTCCCAAGAACCGTAGATTGGAAGTTCTCCTGGCTGATGGCACCCTGCCTAGTTCCGGTCCTGTGACACAAGAGACCGTTCCTCTTTTGGTTACTACTCCTGATGGTCATCAGGAATTCATATGTTTCGACATTCTAAGCTCACTTATGTTCCCTGTCATCTTGGGTACCCCATGGCTCCAAGCCCACAACCCCCAGATCAACTGGATCAGGAAAGAAATTTCATTCACTTCACCTTATTGCCTACATCACTGTCTTGCCCCTGAAACCAGAATTGTAGCCAGTTGCCTGTCAGTTCAACCTGTACCTGTCAACAACCATAGTATTCCACCAGCCTACCAGGAGTTTGCAGATGTCTTTGACAAGAAAAAGGCTGATGTCCTGCCACCACACCGGTCATACGATTGTCCAATTGAATTACTCCCAGGAGCCGAAATCCCATTCTGTCGCATATTCCCCCTCTCGGAGATGGAACTAGGAACATTGCGACATTACATTGATGAAAACCTGGAGAAAGGCTTCATCCGTTCCTCCTCTTCTCCTGCTGGAGCCGGAATCTTTTTTGTCGAAAAAAGGGACAAATCCCTAAGACCATGTGTGGATTACAGGGAGCTCAATAAAATCACTATAAAAAACCGTTACCCTCTTCCTCTAGTTCCGGAACTTTTCCAGAGACTCCGTACTGCTCGAATATTTACTAAGCTTGATCTTCGAGGAGCCTACAATCTCGTTCGCATCCGAGAGGGTGACGAATGGAAGACAGCATTTAGAACTTGCTTTGGACATTTTGAGTACTTAGTGATGCCATTTGGATTGTGCAACGCCCCGGCCACATTCCAACATTTTGTAAACGATATCTTTCGAGAATTTCTGGATTACTTTGTCATCATCTACCTGGATGATATCCTGATATTTTCAACCACCCTGGAGCTCCATCGTACACATGTAAGGACAGTTCTGCACACTCTACGTAAGCACAAACTCTATGTAAAAGCAGAGAAGTGTGATTTCGAAAAGGAGTCAATACAATTCCTGGGGCTAATTATCTCCACTGGTGGACCCGCAAAAGGTACAGGCAATCTTGGACTGGCCAACTCCATCGGATAAAAAGGGAGTACAAAGATTTGTGGGGTTTGCAAACTTTTATAGGAGGTTTATAAAGAACTTTTCCTCCATCATCTCACCAATCACCCAAGTTACCCGTTTACATACTCGGTTCCTGTGGTCTTCAGAAGCCCAATCAGCTTTTGATAAGCTCAAATCCCTCTTTACCTCCGTACCTATCCTGCAACATCCTGATCCGGCCCTCCCTTACATCTTAGAGGTTGACGCCTCTGAAGTTGCCACAGGGGCAGTCTTATCCCAACATCAGGGTCCTAAGTCGTTACTCCATCCTGTGGCCTTCTCCTCACGGAAGATGAGTCCGTCTGAAAGGAATTATGATGTGGGAGATCGAGAGCTCTTGGCTATTAAAACTGCCCTGGAGGAATGGCGGTACCTCCTTGAAGGTGCTCAGCATCCCATCATGATATTCACGCATCACAGAAACCTGGAGTATCTTCGCACTGCTAAACGATTGAGACCCCGACAAGCTCGATGGGCCTTGTTTTTTGCCAGATTCAATTTTCATATCTCCTTCTGCCCGGGGTCTAAGAACGGGAAGGCCGATGCCTTGTCCCGGATGTTTCCTGACACTCCTGAAGAAATTACTCCTAGCACTATATTGTCTCCACAGAATTTTCTCATGATTTAAACCGACCTGAGTTCCTCACTGAAACAAGCTTCTTCCCAATGCTCTGAACCAGAAGCACTGTCTTTAAGAAACCAGGAAGGTTTTCTTTGGTATCAGAACAAAATTTTTGTTCCGCAGCAAGCCAGAGCCCAGGTCCTAAAGACTTTACATGACCACCAACTTGCTGGTCACTTCGGGGTACGAAAGACTTTGGAGCTTGTTCAACGATCTTTTTGGTGGTCCACTCTGAAGCCTGACTGCAGGGAATATGTCAGTTCCTGCACCATTTGTCAACGTAACAAGGGGTCTAACATCAGATCTTGGGGTCTACTACGCCCATTGCCTGTGCCGGAGCAACCATGGAAAGAAATATCTATGGATTTCATAGTAGAGTTACCACCCTCGGAGAAATTTACAACCATCTTGGTAGTCGTTGACCGTCTGTCCAAGATGGCGCATTTCTTGCCAATGATGGGTACACCATCTGCTGCTGACACGGCAAAGATCTTCATAAAGGAGATAGTCAGACTTCACGGCCTACCGAGCAACATTGTGTCCGACAGAGGGGTGCAATTCACCTCTAAGTTCTGGAAGGAGCTCTGCAAAAGGCTTTCCATTAAAGTGTGCCTATCTTCAGCTTACCATCCTCAAAGCAACGGTCAAACCGAAAGAACTAATCAAACTTTAGAACAGTACTTACGTTGCTTCTGCTCCTTCTCCCAGGACGACTGGTCCTTGCTACTCCCGTGTGCGGAGTTTGCATACAACAACTCAATCCATGCTTCCACCAATCAGTCACCTTTCTGGACCAACTACGGTTTCCATCCCTCATTCTTGCCTAATGTTATACCAGAGACCTCAGTCCCCGCAGTCCAGGACAGGATAAATGCCATTCAGGCTAATTACCTAACTCTCCAGGCAACTAAGCAGAAGGCCCAAGAGAATTATAAAAAACATTATGACAAGGGGAGGAGAGATCCCGTCTTTAAAGTTGGAGATAGAGTGTGGCTTTCCTCAACAAATCTTAAGCTTCCTTGCCCCTCCCGGAAGTTAGGACCAAGGTTTATCGGTCCATTCACAATTAAGAAGGAAATTAACCCAGTGGCATTTGAATTGTCTTTACCAAGTTCCTATAAAATCCACCCAGTATTCCATGTTTCTTTATTAAAATCTGTTGTCTCCGCCTCCTCCAATCTTGGTGGACAATGAAACAGAATATGAAGTAGAAGCCATTCTGGACTGCCGTCGGAGAGGTAGGACTGTTCAATTTCTTGTTAAATGGAAGGGTTACTCTGTAGAAGATAATTCTTGGGAACCAGCAGATAACATTCATGCCCCTAGACTGTTGCAGAGGTTTCAAGCCTGATACCCCGAAAAATGGGCCAGATCGGGCATCCCTAGGGGGGGGCACTGTCAGGGTGATAACCGTAGGATGGGTAATTCTGCCAATATTCCTCATGGTGGCGCCCTTCTGCCTATTTAAGCCTGCTGCTGGTGCATGCTGGTTGCTGGATTATCATCAGCTTCCTGTGTTCCTTGTTTCTGTTGTGATATCTGCTTCCTGTTACTACTCGGCTTGCCTGACTGCTCCAGTATTCCGCCTGCATTGACCCCGGCTTGGACCTGACTATTCTTCGGCTCCGCATCTGTACCTTGATCATCTTCCTGTGTTTGACCCCCAGCTTGGCTACCTTCTCTGTTCCTGATTATCCTGCTGTACCTCACCTTGGACTGATTCCTGTGCTGAATGACCATTGGCCTGGCTTTGACTCCGCTCCTGGTTGCTCCACGGCTCCATACCTGGAATCCCTCCTTGCACGCTTGCCCTTTAACCTTACCAGCGCACCCCAGCAGCTCCCTGCAACAGCGCTCTGGCAACCCGTGCACCTTTGGGTACCGTACTCCCTGTCTCACTCCCAGGGTTACGCTGCACTTAGCCACAAGGGGCGCCCCCTCTGCAATCCGGCCTCACATCCAGGACTCTGACATCTCCTTCCGTTTGCAAGTAGGAGTCATTTGTAAGTTGGATGTTTGAAAGTAGGGGCCTGCCCTATATACTCAGCAGAAATTTGGGCCTTAGGTGTTGTTGTGGCCACAACACTGTAAGCCCTCACAGGGCCCTGCTGTGAAATATTAGATCAAGAATTGTAATTACATGCCCCTGTTGAACAGGGGCAGAAAAATTGGGCCTTTGGTGGTGGTGGTGGTGCTGGTGCCACAACACTGTAAGTCCTCACTCGCTCTTGGTGGGCGCAGAAACGGGCCCTGCTGTGAAATATTAGATCAAGAATTGTAATTACATGCCCCTGTTAAACAGGGGCTGAAAAATTGGGCCTTAGGCACTGGTGCTGGTGCCACAACACTGCAACCCCTCACAGATACTCTAGTTGCAACACAGGAACAAGCCCTGCTGCAAAGTATTGCATCAAAAATTGTAATTACATGTCTCTGTTAAAGAGGGGCTGAAAAATTGGGCCTTAGGCACTGGTGGCGGCGCCCAGAACCAAAAATGTTCTTACAAGCTATCAGCGTGATCATTGAGGAGGAAGAGGATAATTACTCAGGATAGTCACTCAGCATCAGCATAGGCAGTCTTTGAAGGGATCCGAGATTTCAAAAAAATTATTCGGTTACATCAGTATCAGGTGCTTGGCAGCTGGTGGTGATCCAAGACTGATTCATTTTTATGAAGGTCAGTCGATTGACCGAGTAGGTGGACAGATGCACCCTGTGATCGGTTACAAAGCCTCCAGCAGCACTGAATGTGCGTTCCAAAAGAACACTGGATGCAGGACAGGCCAGTAGCTCAATTGCATACTGTGCAAGCTCTGGCCAGTGATCCATCCTCAAGACCCAGTAACCCAGAGGATTTTCGGTGGGAAAGGTGTCCAAGTCAGATCTTGCCCCAGGTATTCCTGCACCATGTAAAACAGACGCTGGCGATGGTTGCTGGAAGCGATCATACCTTGGCGCTGTGGACTAAAAAATTGTCTGAACGCATCGGTCAGACGGCCACCTTCTCCACCGCTCCTTCTTTGACTGACCGAACCCTCAGCAACACGTTGTCCAGAAACAGGAGTTTGTAACCTCCCAGTCTCTGGGAACACGTTGCACAGACCTTTCTGCAAGGCCTCCTGAAGATGTTTCATCCTCTGCTCCCTCTGCAATGGCAAGATAAGGTCCACAACCTTACCCTTGTAATGTGGCTCAAGGAGGGTTGCCAGCCAGCATTGGTCCTTCTCCTTGATACCACGAATACGAGGATCCTTACTCAGGCTTTGCAGGATCAGGGAGGCGTGCATGCAGTGTAGGTTTTCTGAGACGTTCGGTCCGGAGTCCTCTGGGTCACTAAGGACGACAAGTCCATATGTTTCTTGGGACTGATCCCTTAAAGACTGCTGCTGATGCTAAGTGCCAGGCTCTACCTCCATACTGACACAATCCTCCTCCTCCTCCTCCTCCACTTCCTGTGTAATCGGCAGGCACGCAGGAACACTGTCTGGATAAAGGGGGCTTTGAGAGCTAAGGAAGTCCTCCTCTTCCTGCCTCTGTTCTGCCTCAAGTGCCCTGTCCATTATTCCACGCAGCGTGTGCTCCAACAGGTGGACAAGAGGGACAGTGTCACTGATACATGCACTGTCACTGCTCACCATCCTCGTGGCCTCCTCAAATGGTGACAGGACAGTGCATGCATCCCTGATCATGGCCCACTGGCATGGGGAAAAAAAATAAGCTTCCCTGACCCTGTCCTGGTGCCATAGTCGCACAGGTACTCATTGATGGCCCTCTGCTGCGTGTGCAGCTGCTGCAGCATGGCCAACGTTGAGTTCCACCTGGTGGGCATGTCACAGATTAGGCGGTTCTTGGGCAGGTTAAACTCCTTTTGGAGGTCTGCCAGCCGAGCACTGGCATTATATGACCGGCGGAAATGCACACAGACTTTCCTGGCCTGCCTCAGGTACCTGCCCAAGAACGACTGCACCACCAAGTTAAGGATGTGAGCCAAACAGGGCACATGGGTCATTTGTCCCTGTTGGAGGGCAGAGAGGAGGTTGGTGCCATTGTCGCAAACCACCAATACTGCCTTAAGTTGGCGTGGCGTCAACCACCTCTGAACCTGCCCCTGCAGGGCTGACAGAACCTCTGCCCCAGTGTGGTTCCTGTCCCCCAAGCACACCAGCTCAAGTACCACATGGCATCTTTTGGCCTGCATACTTGCGTAGCCCCTTGAACGGCTACAGAGCACCTCTGGTTCCGAGGCCAAAGCACAGGGAGAGGCCATGGAGGAAGAAGAAGAGGAGGGGGTGGAGGAGAGAGGTGTGTCACAATCATTAGTAGTGGCATTTTTGCTGCATGGTGGCAGAACAACCTCCAACACTACTGCACCTTGTCCTGCATCCTTCCCAGCTGCCAGCAGAGTCACCCAATGCTCCATGAAATATAGGTAACGTCCCTGTCCATGCATGCTGGACCATGAGTCAGCGGTAATATGCACGTTACCGCTGACCGCCCTGTCCAGCGAGGCCAAGACATTGCGTTCCACATGCCGGTAGAGAGCTGGAATCACCTTCCGTGAGAAAAAGTGGTGTTTGGGTACCTGCCACTGAGGAACCGCACATTCCACAAACTCACGGAAGGGGGCAGAGTCTACCAACTGAAAAGGCAGCAGTTGAAGTGCTAGCAATTTTGCCAAGCTAGCATTCAACCGCTGGGCATGTGGATGGCTGGGAGCGAACTTCTTTCGGTGGTGCAGCAGCTGGGGCAGGGAAATTTGCCTGGTACAATCTGACATTGGTGTACCGAAAGCAGATTGCCCACAAGTACTTGGCTGTGACACACCTAATTCTACACCTTCATTCCTCTCAGTGCAGGTCTCAGAGAGGACTGAAGGTATCGTGGGGTTGGAGATCTCAGCTGATGAGGAGCAAGGAGAGGTCCTCTTTGTTCTTTGGTGTGGGTCTTTTAGATACGCTTGCCAATGAACTGCATGGCAGGTCAACATATGTCTGGTCAAGCATGTGGTGCCCAAGTGGGAGATGTTTTGGCCACGCGAAATACACTTGAGACATATGTTGCAAATAGCAGCGGTGCAATCTGATGCACTTGTCTCAAAAAAGGCCCACACCAAAGAACTTTTGGAATAACCCGCAGAGACAGCAGCGCCCTGCGGATGCGGAGCTTTGCGGTGTGATGCAGTCAGTGTGCTGCCCTTAGGCTGGCCCCTGGAGGGCATCTTGCCTCGTTGGTGATGTGCCTCCTCCTCCTCCTCCTCTCTCCTATCAGGCACCCATGTTGAGTCAGTGACCTCATCATCCCCTCCCTCCTCATCACTGGAGCAAACCTGGCAGTATGCTGCAGCAGGGGGAGCATGACTGCCAGATTGCTGTCCTTCTTGGGCACCCCCTCTGTTCGTGCTCATGTTACTGCCTTCATCTAGCTCAGTATCATCATCAGAGCCTTCTAAACGCTGGGCATCCTCCTGGAGCATGTACCCAACACTGTGGTCAAATAGTTCGAGGGACTCCTCAGGAGGACATGATGGGGCTAGGGAAGGAGTCACTGATGCCATTGAGCTGAGGGAAGAGGCCACATTGACAGCTGCTTTGCCAGACAAAGTACCCTGAGCATGGGTGAGAGGATAAGGATGGCTTGGTCATCCACTCGACCAAGTTTTCCGCATGTTGCGGCTCAAAGCGGGCAGCTGCCGAAAAAAATGCCAGAGGTCACACTAAACTAACTTGTACCTTTAACTGAACACTGTGAGGAGGACGCACTACACTAACTGTAAATAGTCTAGCTGCCTGACTGTGGTACTAATAGGATCAAAAGAACACCAGCAATTTTCTTCTGGTAGCTGTAAATTCTGTAACAAGACAAGCCTGCCTGTCAGTAGGAAGATAACAGGAACGGATCTAGCTAAACTGAATACAGTGTATATATATCTATACAACACCTGGGATGCATATATATACACAATACACTGTAAGTGCAGCTAACTCACTGACTGTCCTGCCTAATCTATCTAACTTAAATCAAATGACACTGTCTCTCTCTCTGTCTCTTTCAATGTCGGAACACAAACTACACAGGGCCGCCGTGCAGGCGGCCTTATATAGTGTGGGGCATGTACGAAATCCCCTGAGCCATAATTGGCCAAAGCCTCCTTGGTTTTGGCCAATTACGGCTCTCTGTTCAGACAGCGCTGTGATTGGTCAAGCATGCGGGTCATAGTGCATGCTTGGCCAATCATCAGCCAGCAATGCACTGCGATGCCGCAGTGAATTAAGGGCCGTGACGCACCACACGAATTTGGCGCGAACGGCCCATATCATTCGCAATTCGGCGAACGGGCGAACAGATGATGTTCGAGTCGAACATGGGTTCGACTCGAACACGAAGCTCATCCCTACTGTTCACACAAGATTCTCCATAGACTGCCTACAATGCAAAAATCCCCTTACGGTGTTTACCCTTCTGGTCAAATGTTATTAGCCCATTAACTTTCATGGTCAAATGTTCTTCAGCTATTTTTATCTCTTTGGATCGAATGCTAGGAGATGTTGCAATTGCCCGGCAAAGAGCAACAATGAAACTATTATGCCCTGTACACACGATCGGAATTTTCGTCGGAAAAACCTTGGATGGTTTTTCCGACGGAATTCCGCTCAAGCTTGGCTTGCATACACACGGTCATACAAAAGTTCTCTGAACTTTCGGCCATCAAGAACGAGGTGACGTACAACACGTATGACGACACTAGAAAAGGTAAGTTCCATACGAAGCGATGATTCTGAGCATGCGTGTTTTTTTGCTCGTAGGAATTGCATACAGACGAACGGAATTTCCGATAGGAACTTTTTCCGACGGAAAAATAGAGAACCTGCTCTCAATCTTTTGCTGGCGGAAATTCCACCAGCAAAAGTCCGATGGAGCATACATACGGTCGGAATCGGACTTTTGCTGGCAGAATTTCCGATTGTGTGTATGGGGCATTAGATACATATTACAAACATTGTGGGAATTATTTGTTACACTTGCATGAATATTGAGACATTCACAAGGTGATTTTTTTTTTTTTTTTTTATAAATTGGCATCTATGTGTATTTACTGGTTTAATATACCTGACTCAAGTAAAGATAACAACAAATTATTTGCATGATGTAATTAGTCTACAAAGTCTGGTAAAATCAGGCATTATACACTGCAGCATAGTTTTATTGTTTTATTTTAGTTTCACTAAAATTGACAGTCCACTGAGTTCCGACATAACCACAGTTGAAAAAAGCAAAATATATGTACAAGCATTTCAACACTTAGCCTGCCATTGTTTTTCTGGAAGAGACAATTGTAAGAACATTTAAATACTAATCAATGTGATGATGTAAATAGTTCCTGTAGAAAAATATTACTACCGTAGTGTATTATAAATTATTTTAAATTTCTCTATTAACTATGGTAAACCAATGACCACCATTTACTGGACATTTAAAAAAAAGTATACATGACAAAGAAAATCCATGTGGTATTAACTGATATGACCTAATTAGAATTAATTATAAAGTACACTTATTAACCAACAATAAGGTTTTAAAGCTGAATTCCAGGTATGGCTTATTTTTTGCAGAGTTACATTGGGCCAGCTTGAACCAATTGAAGTATGCATATGTCATACCTTTGGGATCCTTGTGGAAGAGGACAATCACTATAGTAGTCACCACTACTACAGTGATTGTCACTATCTTCCGGGTCCCCTGCCAAGTAGCTACCCAGCTGCATAGTGAATACAGGGATTGCATGCTTAGCATGGGAGCCATTCACAGTTCACAGAATGCCTTGTTTTTTATTAATTGATGCAATGTGTACTCTGATTTGATTAGGTGGAGATTGTGACATGACCTTCCCACCTCTTCACCTCATCCATTCAAAGAACACCTAGCATTCATTGAGAAAAAATACAAGGCTTTTTGTGCATGTCCATGACCCAGGAAAATATCAGTGCGGTGACTACTGCAGTAATTGTCCCCTTCCTCAAGCATCCCATGTATATATATCTTATGCATACTTACGCTAAAAGCTACACCTGGAATTCCACTTTTATAAACCTATTTTGGATAATGTATTTTTATTTATTATTTAAAATGTATTTCCACACTGGTTTATTTCTAGGGGAAGGAACAAGAGGATGTACCACTGAGGCCACTTGTTTATTTATTTTTTCTTTTCAGAATTTACTAAATTGCATTTATGTATGTTTTATTTTTTTGTATCTTACAGAACTAAAGCAGAAGACTATAGTGTTTATGGAGAATTATATATATATATATATATATATATATATATATATATATATATATATATATATATATATTGTTTTTTTAAGGGAGTTGAGAGGCTTTATGACAACAACTAGCGGAAAGCCAATAAAGCATGCTGAGGTCATTATGGAAGTCCTTGTGGCTTCCAAATGAGGTAGCAATTAAAATATATGGAGCCTATGCTAAAGGCACCAATGAAATTCCAATTGGGAATAGGATACTGAAGCTGAAACTAAATTAGCAGCACTAAACAGTACAGCACCTACAGAGATTGTTGTGGCCAGTTCCTCTCCTGAGATACCTGATCAAGTAGATTTACCAGCCCTAAAGAAATTGCAGTTGTAAACTAATGAAACCTAAATAGAAAGACCCAGAAAATAAAGAAACAGAGGCTCACGAGGTTGATAGAATCTGTGTGCCTCTCACTCTGTGTACATGTCTAGCTGTCCCACTAAATGGTCCCTATCATTTGCTCAAAGATATCATGGTCTTAGAAATGATCCCACATTGGGTAACTCCAGAGTTCACAGCTGTTGAACAGTTTTGTCAAGAGTGTAAAACTTGTCAAGTGCATAACCCTGGAGTACTTGTTAAAATTTCTGACAAACATTTGCCTATGACCTTGTAACCTGTTTTAAAGGCTGTGAATCAACTACATTCAATTAGAAAATTGACAATAATTTCAATGTGTTCTGATGTGTGGAGACAGGTTCTCTGGATTTTAAAGAAACATGGCGTGTTGCCAATGACACTGCTTCAATCACCACTAAGAAATTGCTGCAGGAAATTGTGTGCAAATACATCATGTGCTCCCAAGCGTTGGTTTAATATGGATGATAAATAATCATTTACAGTGTAAACTAAAGTAAATAGTAGCACTAAACAGTATAAATAAATAAACCCAGTGACAGGTGATAGTGATTAACGCTAATACGTAAACAATTAATTATAAAGTTTGTGCAAAAATAGTCCATACATGAGACTGGATTGTCTCAAACAAGGAAAGCTGAATATATCCTGATGTGAAATCTTCAAAACTTTCACCACGCCGCGTGCACTCAGTGTTTCCACTCGCCTTTGGTTAAACACTCACCGAATGGCGATGCCTTGCACTCTCATGCTTGGCAAAACAGCATCAACCCTTACAGGGTTAAATATCCACCGATATCCAGATGTGACACCGATATCATGGGCTCTCCATATATAATGAAACAAAGTGCTCCAATAGCGCAGTATCGTTGTAAAAAGTTTATTCTACTAAAACAGCTTCAAACATTGCACTCACATAAACTCAAAACAATGAAGCCTATAGGAATCCACTTGCAGCAGCAAGTGATGGTGTAATGTGGTCTCAGCAGACACAGCATAGGTGAACTGAATCTCACCAGTGAGCATTTGTGATCTTCTGAGCTTCACTTCTGGTATAGCGTCAAGCAGAAAAAAGCTGGTTGCCATACAGCCACGTCCCAACATTTCGTCACAATGACCTACTCATGGAATTGGCTGTACAGCACAGCAACTCTCCCTTTATAGTGCCTCGTTACAACAAGACAACTGCATCACATGTGCTAAGCGTGTCACCGCAACCACAATACAGCCAGCACTTACATTCGGTGAGTGTTTAACCAAAGGGTAGTGGAAATACTGAGTGCACGCAGTGTGGTAAAAGATTTAAAGATTTCACATCAGGATATATTTAGCTTTCCTTTTTTAAGACAATCCAGTCTCAAGTATGGACTATTTTGGGCCCAAAGTGTCAATATTTTGTGTGGCCACCATTATTTTCCAGCACTGCCTTAACCCTCTTGGGCATGGAGTTCACCAAAGCTTTACAGGTTGCCCTGGATTCCTCTTTTACTCCTCCATGACGACATCACGGAGCTGTTGGATGTTAGAGACCTTGCGCTCCTCCACCTTCTGTTTGAGGATGCTCAATAGGGTTTAGGTCTGGAGACATGCTTGGCCAGTCCATCACCTTTACCCTCAGCTTCTTTAGAAAGGCAGTGGTCATTTTGAAGGTGTGTTTGAGGTCATTGTCATGTTGGAATACTGCCCTGTGGCCCAGTCTCCGAAGGGAGGGGATCATGCTTGGCTTCGGTATGTCACAGTACACGTTGGCATTCATGGTTCCCTCAATGAACTCTAGCTCCCCAGTGTCGGTAGCACTCATGCAGCCCCAGACCGTGACACTCCCACCACCATGCTTGACTGTCGGCAAGACACACTTGTCTTTGTACTCCTCACCTGGTTGCTGCCACACATGCTTGACACCATCTGAACCAAATAAGTTTATCTTGGTCTCATCAGACCACAGGACATGGTTCCAGTATTCCTTTTCCTTAGTCTGCTTGTCCTCAGCAAACTGCAGACTTTCTTGTGGATCATCTTTAGAAGAGGCTTCCTTCTGGAAAGACAGCCATGAAGACCAATTTGATGCAGTGTGCGGCGTATGGTCTGAGCACTGGCAGGCTGACCCCCACGCCTTCAACCGTTGCAGCAATGCTGGCAGCACTCATACGTCTATTTGCCAAAGACAACCTCTGGATATGACGCTCAGCATGTGCACTCAACTTCTTTGGTCGACCATGGCAAGGCCTGTTCTGAGTGGAACCTGTCCTGTTAAAGCGCTGTATGGTCTTTGCCACCGTGCTGCAGCTCATTTTCAGGGTCTGGGCAATCTTCTTATAGCCTAGGCCAGCTTTATGTACGGAACAATTATTTTTTTCAGATCTTCAGAGAGCTCTTTGCCATGAGGTGCTATGTTGAACTTCCAGTGACCAGTATGAGAGAATGAGAGTGATAACACCAATATTAACACACCTGCTCCCCATTCACATCTGAGACCTTGTAACACTAATGCCCCGTACACACGGTCGGACATTGATCAAACATTCCGACAACAAAATCCATGGATTTTTTCAGGAGGATGTTGGCTCAAACTTGTCTTGCATACACCCGTTCACACAAAGTTGTCGGAAAATCCGATCGTTCTGAACGCGGTGACATAAAACACGTACGTCGTGACTATAAACAGGGCAGTAGCCAATAGCTTTCGTTTCCTAATTTATTCTGAGCATGCGTGGCACTTTGTGCGTCGGATTTGTGTACACACGATCGCAATTTCCAACAACAAATTTTGTTGTCGGAAAATTTTATAGCAAGCTCTCAAACTTTGTGTGTCAGAAATTCCTATGGAAAATGTGTGATGGAGCCTACACACGGTCGGAATTTCTGACAACAAGGTCCTATCACACATTTTCCATCGGAAAATCCTATCGTGTGTACAGGGCATTACGATTCACATGACACCGGGGAAGGAAAATGGCTAATTGGGCCCAATTTGGACATTTTCACTTAGGGGTGTACTCACTTTTGTTTAGACATTATTGGCTGTGTGTTGAGTTATTTTGAGGGGACAGCAAATTTACACTCTTATACAAGCTGTACACTCACTACTTTACATTGTAGCAAATTGTCATTTCTTCAGTGTTGTCACATGAAAAGATATAATAAAATATTTAGAAAAATGTAAGGGGTGTGCTCACTTTTATGAGATACTGTACACTAACAGAGTTGCTTCTTCTAAAAAGGGGTAACATGTCTTATACTGTACAGTGCCTTGATAAAGTATTCATACCCCTTGAAATTTCCAACATTTTGTTACAACCAAAAACGTAAATGTATTTTATTGGGATTTTATGTGATAGACCAACACAAAGTGGCAAATAATTGTGAAGTGGAAGGAAAATTATAAATGGTTTTCAATTTTTTTTACAAATAAATATGTGAAAAGCGTGGCGTGCATTTGTATTCAACCCCCTGAATCAATACTTTGTAGAACCACCTTTCATTGCAATTACAGCTGCAAGTCATTTTGGGTATGTCTCTATCGGCTTTGCATATCCAGAGAGTGACATTTTTGCACATTCTTCTTTGCAAAATAGCGTTAGCTCTGTCAGATTGGATGGAGACGTCTGTGAATAGCAATTTTCAAGTCTTGTCACAGAAGTCTGGACTTTGACTGAGCCATTCTAACACATGCATATGCTTTGACCTAAACCATTCCATTGTAGCTCTGGCTGTATGTTTAGGGTTGTTGTCCTGCTGGAAGGTAAACCTCAGCCCCAGTCTCAAGTCTTTTGCAGACTCTAACAGGTTTTCTTCTAAGATTGCTCTGTATCTGGCTCCATCCATCTTCCCATCAACTCTGACCAGCTTCCCTGTCCTTGCTGAAGAAAAGCATCCCCACAACATGATGCTGCCACCACCATGTTTCACGGTGGGGATGGTGTATTCAGGGTGATATGCAGTTAGTTTTCTGCCACACAGCGTTTTGATTTTAAGCCAAAAAGTTCAATGTTGGTCTCATCTGACCATAGCACCTTCTTCCACATGTTTTCTGTGTCTCCCACATGGCTTCCAGCAAGCTGCAACCTGGACTTCTTATGGGTTTCTTCTAACAATGGCTTTCTTCTTGCCACTCTTCCATAAAGGCCAGATTTGTGGAGTGCATGACTAATAGTTGTCCTGTGGACAGATTCTCTCACCTGAGCTGTGAATCTCTGCAGCTCCTCCAGAGTTACCATGGCTGCTTCTCTGAATGCTCTCCTTGCCCGGCCTGTCAGTTTAGGTGGACGGCCATGTCTTGGTAGGTTTGCAGTTGTGCCATACTCTTTCCATTTTCAGATGATGGCTTGAACAGTGCTATGTGAGATGTTCAAAGTTTAGGATATATTTTTATAACCTAACCCTGCTTTAAACTTCTCCACAACTTTATCCCTGACTTGTCCTGCCTAGTGTGTTCCTTAGCCTTCATGATGCTATACGTTCACTAAGGTTCTCTAACAAACCTCTAAGGGCATCACAGAACAGCTGTATTAATATTGAGAATAAATTGTAGACAATTGGAAGTAGTCTGAGTGGCTCTAGAATATTATGCACCCCATCCCAATTAGCGAAAATCAAGAGTATAGAGGATTGGGATTATTGCAGTGCTTATAATAAATGGTACAAAAAAAGTTAGATAATAAAAAATATATAATTTCTTTATTAATACAAAAAGAGAAAAGAGCAACAAAATTCAATTAAAACCAGTATGGAGCATATACATAATACATGTACTGGGTTGCTGGTGTCCCAAGAATGAAAGGTGGTCACAAATAGATGTTGAGTTCCAACATGTTTTGCTAATTATGGCTTACTCAAGGGCTAATGTGGAACCACCACAATCCAGCTCTAACATAGAAAACACAATATTAATGATTGTGCAAATAATGATAAGTATAGGAAATAAGCTTTTGTCATGACTTCAGGGGAGTGTATGGCACGTACCTCAATCAATTCTGAACCAGGAGATGGATAAATTAGGGGGGCCCCCCAAAAGGTAAGAAGGGAGGATTGGTGGATGTCAAAAAGGCCCCAGCCAAGGATAGCACAAGGGAGACCGTGCAAGGTTGCAGGAGGTAGATAAGAACTTAGCTAAAGTATGTAAAAACAGACCAAAAAGTTAATTAATATATATATATACATTCTGGACAAAGATCAAAAGCCCAGTTATATGGGCCAGTAGGAAAAGACCCAAAAAGAAGGATATGTACTCACTATGCTCAGAACCACAAAACAAGTGGGTTCAGGAGCGCCAATGTGCTGATATAATGAGATCAAAGATTATCCCAAAGCGTAAGCATACAACTTTATAGCCACTAAAATAAAATAGAGTAAAAAGAGATTACCCAATATTAAAGAAGAGAATATATGGTATAGAAAATTATGAGTGTATAAAAGATCAAAGGGACTGTTGATCCAAAGATGAAAGGAACTGACAAAATGCTAAAGATAGCTGCATCTTAGGTATGATGAAAAGCATGGCACATAGCTCAATATAATTAAAAAGATTTACTCATTTCCAAGTTACTTGAATAGAAAAAATAACCAGTCGTGCCCAAAAAGGCATTACAGGGGCCATAGAAAGAATCTTAATAGAAAGTCCAGAGATAGCAATATAATGAAGTATCCTTCAATGGATCAAGAGAATCCAAAAAGATCAATATACAGAGAAATCAGATGTAAAGTCTCAAAGGATTGTATACCTGCATACAGTGGAAAATGAGAATTGGTTGTCCTGATCTCCAACTGACAGTCTGCTGGAGTAGTCAGCATTAAATACCTCCCGCTCGTTCGGTGTCATGACATCGGCGGCATCACACACCCAGGTCCTGCCAATTGGCGCGGCCTGGGGGGAGGATGGACATCCCCATCTGCCAGTGGCCAATGGCCAGCGGTGTCTGGGAGAGGCCAGAGCGGGGCCGAAAAGGCAGGCGAGATTTGGAAAATATACAGGGGGATGCCAAAGCGGCCCCTGGGCATCCGTACAACCACACACATGGTCCACCCAGCAGCCATCCAAAAAATGAGCTGTGGGCCGGCCCCCAGAACCAATGGTCAGGGAGAGAGGGGGCAAGTGCCAGAAGGGTATATCCCTACAGGGGTTTTCCCACCCTGAGAGGGCATAAACACATCTCCCGAAGAACATGACAAATACGTAATTATGTATATATGGTGTAAAACAGATTGCGTAACACAAATATATTGCACAATTACACTTGAGATAACAAAAAACATTTATAACTAATCATGGAGGCCCCTTTCACACTGTGGCGGTTTGCAGGCATTATTGCCCTAAAAATAGCACCTGCAAACTGACCTAAAACTTCTGCTACTGTTTCTCCAGTGTGAAAGCCCGAGGGCTTTCACACTGAAGCAGTGCGCTGGCAGGAGAGAAAAAAAACTCCTGCAAACAGCATCTGAAGGAGTGGTGTATTCAAATGGCTACGGACCAATTTATCCCTAAGGGAGGGGGCCCGTCGATAAGTGATTTCTGGTTGTTGTTTAACCTATTGCCACCTGGCCACCGTCATATGATGGCGGAGCAGTGTGGCTCTTGTTCTGGACCGCCGTCATATTATGGCGGCTGATTCACACATGCGCGATCGCGGGCGTGCAGCCCTGCTCTGTCGGTGTCTCTGTGTTCCCGGGACCCAGCGCGTCACCGACAGGGGTGAACAGCCATTGGGCATGGCTGTTCACCATGTGATCTGCCGCGATTACGTCACGGCCGATCACGAATGGGTATTCCCTGCTTTAGACCACGCATGCGTGCGATCAGGAGCACGCAGCGCGATCACATCGGTGGTGGCATGTTCCCAGGAACACTGCTCGTCACCGACAAGGGTAAACAGCCAATGGCTGGTGGCTGTTTACCACATGATCGGCTGTGATCCATTCACAGCCGATCACTAAATGTAAACAAAGACCGGTTACTAGTTGTTACCGGCTCTTCTCTCCTCACACACCATTTCAAGTGTGAGGAGAGAAGAGCCAGGAACAGTGAGTTACCGATCTTTATTTGTACTGTACTGCACCAACACAACAAATAAAAGAGAACCTTTCACATCGCCCCCCTTTACAGCTGTCACCCAACAGTCACATCAGTCACCACATCAGTGCTTATAAAGGTGCACCTGTCACCCATCAGTGCCCACAAAGTGCACCTGTCACTTATCAGTGCCCACAAAGTGCACCTGTCACCTATCAGTGCCCACAAAGTGCACCTGTCACCATCAGAGACTGCCATCAGCGGTGCACCTGTCACCCATCAGTGGCCATCGCCAGTGACCGTCATCAGTGACCGCCATCAGTGACCATCATCAATGACCCATCCGTGACCCTCATCTGTCACATATCAGTCCCATAAAGTGCACCAGTCACCATCAGAGACTGCCATCAGTGACTGTCACCTGTCACCCACCAGTGACCATCACATGTCACCTGTCACCCACCAGTGACCGTCGCACATCACCTGCTACCCACCAGTGACCGTCACACGTCACCTGTCACCCATCAGTGACCGTCACACGTCACCCATCACCTGTCGCCCATCAGTGACCGTCACCTGTCACCCATCACCTGTCGCCCATCAGTGACCGTCATTTGTCACCCGTCGCACAGCCCATTAGAAAAAATGTCCAAAAGATTCTATACAAGTGAGGAGGCATTCCAGATCCTCTCCATGACTGATGAGAGCAGCGGGGAGTTCTCATCAGATTCAAATGCCAATTCCAATTGTGAATCAAATTCAGCATTTGAACCGATCGATAGTAGTGGAACGGCAAATGAATCAGAGGAAGAATGGATCCCTCCTAAAATAGCACGGTGCTCTGGAAACCAGGCAGCCACCTAGCAATATACCCCAAGATCAAATTCCCAGGCCCAGTACCAGCGCTGCTGCCAGCGATAGACCCCAAAACCAAAGGCCCAGTACCAGAGCTGCCGCCAGCGAAAGGCCACAAGAAATGCCCAGTACCAGCACTGCCACAGCATCATGCCCAAATGCTAGTACAGGAACTCCAACCACCAGCACTGGAGTGCCACATCCCCCAAGAGCCAAGGCCACTACATATCTCCCAGATGGTCTTGCCAATCCAACATGGCTGCCTTCTGACTCAGGATCAGCAAAAATTCCCCCTTTCACCGCACAGCCAGGTGTGCAGGCCAATACCCAAAATTTTTCTGAAATTAATTGTTTTCATTTATTTTTGCCCAACACTTTGCTGCAACTCATCATGGACCAGACCAATATATATGCCCAGCAGTATATTGCCAACAACCCCCAATCTTCATATGCCCGTCCATTTGAGTGGAAGGATTTGACTCTGGAGGAGTGCAAAGTGTTTATGGGCCTCACCATAAATATGGGGCTTACAAAAAAAAATGAAAGACATGCCTATTGGTCCACCAACCCCATCCACCACATGCCCATTTATTCTTCTGTAATGTCCAAGTCCGATACGAGATGTGCTGTCTTCATTTCAGTGACAACACCCAGTGCCCTCTCCGCAATCATCCAACTTACAATAAATTATATCAAATTCACGCACTCATTAATTTCCTTTCCCAATGATTTGCAGAACACTATGTCCCTGATAAGCATATATGTGTAGATGAGTACCTGGTACCCTTTTCAGGCCGGCTAGGAATAAAACAATACATTCCTAGCAAAAGGGCCAAATATGGAGTGAAATTTTATAAGCTTTGCGAGAGAGTCACGGTATATCTGTATGCGTTCGCATATACGAAGGAAGTGAGTCCCAGCTCCAGCCCCTTGAGTGCCCAGCCTACATGGGCACAACTGGTAAAATGGTATGGGACCTGGCATACCCACTGCTGAAGAAAGGTTACCACATATATCTGGATAACTTCTACACCAGCCTGCCCCTTTTCAAACACCTATACCTCACACAAACCCTGGCCTGTGGAACCTCCAGAAATAATAGGAAGGGCTTCCAACAAGCCATAGTAAATAAGAAATTGTGAAGGGGAGAAAGAGCAACTTTGAGATGCAACGAAGTGCTGGCCTTGAGGTGGAAGGATACCATGAATGTGTACATGATGTCCACCATCCATGACGACACTACAGTTGAAGTTCAGAGAAGACAAGGTCCCATTGTAAAGCCAAAATGTGTACAAGATTATAATCTGTACATGGGGGGTGGATTTCAACAACCAAATGCTTCAGCCCTATTTAGCAATAAGAAGGTCTAGTTTCTGGTAAAAGAAAGTAGCACTCTATTTAATTCATTTGGCCATTTATAATACCTTCATATTTTACACCAAATCCACTAAAAGCCCTGCCCACTTTCTAAAATTCATAGAAGTTGTCACGTCCCTCATCTACCATCAAAGACCCCCCAAAAAACCTTCACTCTGATGCTGTTAGCCGACTTCATGAACGCCACTTCCCGGACCACATTCCACCATCTGAAGCAGGCCGAAGATGCCAAAAAAAGATGTTGAATATGCAGCAATAAAGCATTTCGAAGAGATACCAGCTACCATTGTCCCCAGCGTCCCTCTGAACCCGTCCTTTGCATTGGTGAATGCTTCAGACTATATTACACATCCCTAAAATATTAGCCCATATTCTTAACCATTTTCCCATTTTCATCATCTGTGCTGACCATTTCCCTTGCTTCCTGAAATAACCATGCCACTGCCTTCTACGTGAACTGACCCGGGCCTGTTTTTTGACTATGCCTCTGCCAACCATTTGGAATGCTTACATGTGAACTGACCCTGGCCTGTTTTACCAACTATGCTTCTGCCTACTGCTTGGACTGCTTCCATGTGAACTGACCCTCAACTATGCTTCTGCCCACCGCTTGGACTGCTTGCACGTCATCTGACCCTGGCCTGTTTTATGGACTATGCTTTTGCCCATTGCTTGGACTGATTTGTTGCCCTGCTACTGTAGGGCACAGGGGTCTCACATGTGAGGGGCTCCAG
Source organism: Aquarana catesbeiana (assembly GCF_042186555.1). Taxonomy (NCBI): domain Eukaryota; kingdom Metazoa; phylum Chordata; class Amphibia; order Anura; family Ranidae; genus Aquarana; species Aquarana catesbeiana. The sequence continues at coordinate 805,889,973 of NC_133324.1, forward strand.
AAATGTTTTTCCAGATGGAGAAAACAATTTTTTTGTTGTCTCCGGGTTTCGTAATTTCCGGATTAGGGTCTGGAGTCCGGAGGCTTCATAGAGATTTGGGTGGGTCGAAGCCTCTACACCTGTGCCCCTGTGCACAGGTCTTACCTGATTGTGGCACTCAGCCTGCTGCTGACTTACTGCCACCATCCCCCTGCCTGCAGCCTGAACTGACCACACCTCTGCCTGCTACCTGGACTATGGAAATAATAAGCTGTAGCTAGAGGCAGTATGTTTATGAAGGGCTTGAGAGCAGTACAATAATGAGTGCTGGGAGGTAACGGTGTACCAGGACCAATATTATGGCTGTGCTGGCTGTCTCTGCCTGGACAATTTCTATGGACAAATGCTTTGGCTGTGCTGACGACATACTTGTGCTGACTATCGACAATATTCCTGCCTGCTGCCTGGATAATTACTATTGTTGCTAAGCACATCCCTGCCTGCTGCCTGCACCAATTCTCTCCTGTGGGGACACTACTAAATCCACAGGTAATACTTTTTTTAACCCTTTCCTCAATAGAATTTATTTTGGAGTGTAATTTTTGGTATGTAAATGCTATGTGTTAGAAATATAAGGGCCTTCAAAAATAATAGGTTGTCAGGAAATGAGATATGTAATTTATGCTTGTAGAACGCCTGAAGGTGCTACTTCAATGGTGGGCCTCTGTATGTGGTCAGGCTGTGTAAAAGTCTCACACATGTGGTATCGCCATACTCAGGAGGAGTAGCAGAATGTATTTTGGGGTGTCATTTTTGCAATGTACATGCTATGTGTTGAAAATATCTTAAAAATGGACAACTTTGTGGGGAAAAAATGTGTTTTCATTTTTTTTTCCACATTTTCCAAAAACTTCTGGAAAAAAATGAATCGTTCAAAAGACTCATTATGCCTCATAAGATTATAAATGATTTGCACCATAGCTTGTAGACTTTATAACTTTCACAAAAACCAAATAATATACACTAATTAGGGTTATTTTTACCAAAGATATGTAGCCGTATAAATTTTGGCCAAAATGTATGAAGAAATATTACTAATTTGAAAATTTTATGACAGAAACAAAGAAAAGGGCATTTTTTCACCAAATTTTCAGTCTTTTTTTATTTATAGCACAAAAAATAAAAAACCCTCTAGTGATTAAATACCACCAAAAGAAAGCTCTATTTGTGTAAAAAAAGGACGCAAATTTCATTTAGGTACAGTGTTGCATGACTGAGTAATTGTCAGTAAGTGAGAGAGCGCTGAAAGCTGAAAATTGGTCTGCGCAGGAAGGGGGTGAAAGTGCCTTGTAGGCAAGTGGTTAATATATTTTTGTGCAGATGTGTCAGCTAGAAGTAAAGGCCAGTATTGAGTTATTACAGAACTGAGCATGATGTCTAGAATATTGTGTTATGATTCTAACAGATTGCTGAGTAGTTGAAGATTTAGTGGAGAAAATTAAATCTTTCTTATCACGTTTAGAGACCTTATTATATGCCTTTTTGAGCAGTCTATGACTGTAACCTCTATGCTTCAGTCTGGTATAAAGTCCATCAGCTGCGATCTGATAGTCCTCATCATGTGCACAGTTTCTTCTAAGTCTAACATATTGAATAAATAGGATACTTTTTAGAAGTGATTGAGGATGTCCACTAGAGGCATGCAAAATTGTATTTCCAGAAGAAGGCTTCTGGAAAAGAGAAGAATAGAGAAAACCATCCTTATCAATAGCAATTTTGAGATCCAGAAAGTTGATACTACTCTGACTACATTTCATAGTGAATTTAAGGTTATAGGAATTTTCAGATAGAACTTCCATAAATTGCATTAATTGGTCCCTGGTACCAGACCAGAGGAGCAGGACATCATCGATGTACCTGTACCGTGATATAATGTGGGACAGGCACATCGACATGTCATCATGTGAAAATAACTCCTTTTGCCACCCCCCAGGTACAGGTTGTCATACGATGGGGCACATCTGGTCCCCATCGCAACCCCCTGCACCTGGAGGAAGTGAGAAATTCCAAAAAGAAATAAGTTGTGGGTCAAAATGTAATTTAAGAGTTCCAAAATGAATAAGTTATATTGATGAGCAGAGGTGCCTCTTTCTTTGAGGTGATTCCCTATAATTTAAATACCCTTAGCATGTGGGATGGCATTGTACAGGCTCTCTATGTCTATGGCAACAAGCCAGGTGTTTGAAGGAACATGCATGCCCGCAATAGTTTGTAAAAGATCAGTGGTGTCCTTGATGTAGGAGGATAAAGCAGTTGCATGAATGAATGAATGAATGAATGAGTAACTTGTATAGCGCTACATATGCGAACTAAATTGCCTCAAGGTGAGGATAAAGGTACCTATCGACAAGTGCACTGGCGTTCTCAGTAAGACTTTGACAGCCAGACACAATTGGTCTGCCCGGCGGGTTAGTCAGGGATTTATGCACTTTAGGGAGTGCATATAGCGTAGGAATTCTGGGTTCTTTAACATTGAGATAATTCCCTGTGTCCTTGTCGATAAGTCCCCTTTTGTAAGTTTTAGCAATTAGGGAATAATATTCCAAATTAAAATTGTCAATCAAAAGTTTAGAAATAGATCGATACCATTCTCTGTTCATAAGGATATTATATCATAGTTTCGTAATCATCAGTATTCATAAGCACTACATTGCCACCCTTATCTGCAGGCTTAATTATGATAAGGGCGTTATTTTGAAGACATTTGATGGCCATCTTTTGGTCAACAGAGGGATTATTGATATTGTGACTGATATGGGAATCAAGTTTATTATTCTCTTTAGTGGTTTGTTCCACAAATGCCCAAATGTTGTGATTGTTACTCTAAAGTGGAAGTGTCCATGATTTTGGCCTAAAGAATGGGGGTGGGGGAAGGTCACACCAGGGGCACGCACCCCCCCAAGGGGGGGTGAGCAATGCCCCAGAATCGGTGTGACCCTCCTCCCACAGCTCCATAAGGTCCTCAATAGCCTGGAGTTCATCAGTCTCCAGGTTAGACTGTTCGTCAAGAACGCTGGACAGTCCAGCGTCACTGTTCATAGGTTTGTCATATATGACCTTGAACATAAGTTTCCTGGCAAAGAGATGTATATCCTTAATCATTTGAAATATGTTACCATCAATTTGGGGACAAAAGGTTAAATCCAGTTTCAATACCTCAGTTTCATCAGCAGTCAAGGTGGTAGACGATAAATTAATAACTTCTAGTTGAGTGTCTCTGTGAGGGGTTGGAACAGTACAACTGTGGTGGTCAGACCAGAGGATTGGTCTGGAGTTTTGACTAAAAAATAGGGGCTATTTTTGGATCTATAGCCGAGGTGCTGTGAGGAAAAAGAGAAAGGAGGTTCGGGTCAATTACCCTCCTAGTGGGAATCGAACTTGGTGACAGTGACGGTGAGAAAGTAGAAGCCCTAGTATTGGACACTGAGCTTGAAGCCAGTGCAGAAGAAGTGTCAACATGTGTAGTATATCAAAGGGTGTTTAATTTAAAACGAGTGATTTGAGGTCGCCAAGTAACTGTGGATCCGACTGTGCCCTGAGGTGGATCGGATAATGTGTGCTCTAGGTTTCCCTTGCGTTTTTTGGGGAGCCTGTCTTGGGATAAATCCCCATAGACAGTAGATTGGCTGGATACAGCTGAGGAAACAGAAGACATGTTAGGTAAATCAGGAGTAGTTTGAGGCATTGGATGTGTGGGTGAATGGTTCATTGGTCTGTTAAAGGTAGTCTGACTCCACTTGTAGGCATATCCATTATCATATGCGGATTTATCCCTTGAAAATTTGCCCTCTTTAGCATTAATAATATCTAAGGTGTAATCCTCTAAGTGTTCACCTAGTTCTTTTTCCTTGCGTACAAAAAAAGGGGAAGAAACAATAAGGACATGATCCTGATACCAAAGATTAATTTGTGCATCAGGGTTCATAATCTCATTTTGGTATTGATTGCATAAAGTGTAAATTTTGTAAGTTTTGCTTCCATATAGATTTAAGTGAATCATTAATTTTTTAGATTAGGAAATATTTGTATCCTAAGCCCCCAAGGGACAATTTTATATTCAAAGTATTTTTCAAAATATTGCTTGTGCCAAAAAATTCGGACCTTTTTCTCTAACAATCGCTGTAGTCTCAGAAAGGATTTCTCCAAATCCGCTTCAGAAACATCAGTGGTATTTTGTGATGATTGAATCTTACGCATGAAACCCTCCCAGGCATCTCTACAGAAATCTGCCATATTCAAACAGTACTGCCCTCACAACAGTCAATGTAACATGAAAAACAGGGAAAACATATAGAATACAATAAGTGAATGAAGAAACAATAAGGCTAAAGTTAATACCAGTTATGATAAGGCTAATACGCCCAATAATAATCAAAAAAGGACAATAGTTTAGAAGATAATGATAGAGTCACCCAGAAATATGTGGTGTATTGAAACACCAGGTTGGATGTAGACAATTGGAAGTAGTCTGAGTGGCTCTAGAATATCATACACCTCATCCCGATTAGCGAAAATCAAGAGTATAGAGGATTGGGATTATTACGTTGCTTATAATAAATGGTACATAAAAAGTTAGATAACAAATTACACACAGGTGGACACTATTTACAAATTAGGTGACTTCTGAAGGCAATTGGTTCCAGTAGAGAGGGGTATCAGAGTAAAGGTGGCTGAATACAAATGGACACCACACTATTTATTCGTAAAAGAATTTGAAAACCATTTATCGTTTGCCTTCCACTTTACAATTATGTGCCACTTTGTGTTGGTCTATCACATCAAATCCCAATAAAATACATTTACATTTTTGGTTGTAAAAAAATGTGGAAAATTTCAAGGGGTATGAATATTTTTTCAAGGCACTGTATATACTTAAAGTCATTGTAAACCCTTGTAATCCACTTTTTGCTACAGGTAAGTCTATAATAAGGCTTACCTGTAGCTACCCCAGATATCTCCTACACGGTTTAGGAGATATCCCCTGTATCAGCATGTGCACATGCGCACTGAAGCAATGACACCTTCGTGCTTCACTGGCGGCTCCCGCGTGTATCATAGAGGCTCCGGACAATCACAGCGCCGGAGCCCGTGATACCCAGAAGAAACTCCGGGAACGAATTTGCCGGCCGGAGCTGTGTACTGGGACCGCTGCCGGGGCTTTGATCTAAGGTGAATATTTCATAATGAGCTCGTATGCTTGCATGCTAGCTCATTATGCCTTTGTCTTGCAGGTTTTTTCTTTTGTTTTTTTTGTTTTTTTAGTGGGTTTGCAACCACTTTAAAGATGCTTGATTCTCAATATCTTTGCCCCCCTCCCATGTAAGGTTAAATGGGAACGGGACATAGGTCCTATAAATGAAAGATCGATGGGAATATATTCTGCGAAACAGAGGATGTAGGATGAGGAGTAGGATGACAGTTATATATATTACATAGAATTTATAGGACACCTTCCCCTTGATTCCCTCTCATCAGAGTTCTCTTCCATCCTTCCAGGATCCCGCAAAAAAATCTCACAAGCTATTTACAGGGCACAGATGGTAGACGTTTGCTGCTTGTTACATTCGCGAGAGAGGGATTACACGTTCAATTCCTTGCTCCATAAACTGTACACACATATAGACTACTTTCTGATCCCACATAGCCATTTACATGCCATTTTAGACTCCTCTATTGGCATTATTACAAGGTCAGATCATGCCCCCCGTTATCTTGAAGTACGCTCTCACTGACAATGCTTTTTCTAGCACCCTTGTGAACAGACACACCTTTCTTAAGTACAAGCCATTCTAGTTGTGGTAAAAGTCTTAGTTGTCCCCTTTTATGCCAACCTTTTGAGTTACTTTTTAGTAAAGTCCCTTTGACAGGAAGCTCAGGGAAGCTAGCCCCCCTACAATCAGCACAACTAAGAACTCAAGTGTGTTTCTTTAGTGCTACATTTGTGCTGTTTTGTGCTGTAAAAATGTACATTTGTGCTGCTTTTATTTTTAAGATTAACAATTGTTTTGTTCCAGATGATGACATCATGCAGCCCCCCCCTACAACAACAAAGAGACATGAAACTGGGCTGGTTGGTTACTGCTGTGTGTGTGCTGGTTTGTGCCGTTTAAATCTCTGTTATCGTTTTGCATTATTAATGATTTATTAAAGGTCACCAAAGGTCACTCAGCCCCCTACAACAGCCAAAAGACACAAAAATGTGCAGGTTGGTTAGTGATACATTTAACCACTTCTGACCACTTCACATACATATACGGCGGCAGAATGGTACCGCTGGGCAAACCGCCGTATAGGTACGTCGGCCCCTTCAAGAGCCTTAGCAGGCATGCGTGTGCCCACTGCGCGGCGAAGGACCCGATGCGCATGCCCGGCTGGCACGATCGCCGCCGGCCACCCGCGATTGCGGGCACCAGAGCGAGAACCGGGATTCATGTGTGTAAACACACAAATCCCTGTTCTGTCAGGGGAGCAGAAACAGATTGTGTGTTCCTACCAAGTAGGAATAACAATATGTCTCCTCCCCCAGTCAGTCACATCTCCATACAGTTAGAAACACTAATGAGGGAACACATTTAACCCCTTGACTGCCCCCTAGTGTTAACCCCTTAACTGCCAGTGACATTTACACAGTAATCAGTGCATATTTATAGCACCGATCACTGTATAAATATCAATGGTCCCAAAAATGTGTCAAAAGTGTCCGATCTGTCCGGTGCAATGTTGCAGTACCGCTAAAAATCGCAGATCACCGCCATTACAAGTAAAAAAATATGTAAGTAGAAAATGTTTGTGCCTAAATAATAAAAAAAAGATCTTTCCCATAGCTTGTAGACGTTATAACTTTTGCGCAACCGAATCAATATACGCTTATTGCGATTTTTTTTTTTTTTTTTACCAAAAATATGTAGAAAAGTATAAATTGGCCTAAACTAGTGAAGATATTTATTGGGCCATATTGATATGGATTGTGTACAACCGCGCAATTCTCAGTTAAATCGACACAGTGCCATATCGCAAAAAATGGCCTGGTCATTAAGGGGGCAAATTCTTCCCAGGGCTGAAGTGGTTAAGCTGGTTTGTGCTGCTAAAAATGTGTGCTGTTATGGTTTTTTAGTTATAACAGCTTGTTTTTCTTTGATCACACACTACCGTCTATGTTGCACCCCATGTTATTAAAGCATAAAAACAAATATACCATTTGATAGTGCTATGTTTGTGCTATTTTGTGCCATAAAAATTTTAAATTTGTGCTGCTTTTATTTTTAAGATACTAGCAATGTTTTTTTTCCCATATGATGACATCACTCAGCCCCCCTACAACAGCCAAAAGACACAAAATGGGACTGGTTGGTTAGTACCGCATTTATGTCGTTTAAATCTCCATTCTATCTTTTATAATTTTTGCTGTTATGGTTTTTTAGATATAACAGCTTGTTTTTATCTGATCACACCCCACCCACTTTGCACCCCATGTTATTAAATCATAAAAACAAACATACCATGTGTTAGTGCTATATTTGTGCTGTTTTGTTGCATAAAAATTTAAATTTGTGCTGATTTTATTTTTAAGATATTAGCAATTTTTTTTACAGATTATTATATCACCCAGCTCCCCTACAACAGCCAAAAGACACCAAACCAAGCTGGTTGGTTAGTGCTGCTTTTGTGCTGGTTTATGCCGTTTAAATCTCTGATCTATCTTTTATCATTTTTGCATTATTAATTTTTTTTAATGGTCGCCAAAGGTCACTCAGCCCCCCTACAAGAGACAAAAGACATGAAACCGGGCTGGTTGGTGCCACCTTTGCGCTGGTTTATGCTGTTTTTTCAGTTATTTACAATTTAATAAAGGTCACACAGCTCCCCTACAGCATCCAAAAAACATGAAACCGGGCTGGTTGGTTATTGGTGTTTTTGTACCAGTTGAGGTAACAAATTATTATTTGTGCTGCTTTGTTTTTTTTATTTCAAGGTAAATTTTGTAACCCAGTGCCCAATTAACTTTGACTTCACCCAAATCTGACTGGTTTGCTAAGGCCTTGGATGCATCTGTTTGTGTTTATATAATTGATCTACTGTATGTGCCCACCAGAGTGCCTTTTTACGTCATATGTGCCCATCAGAAAGCCCCTTTACACCATATGTAGTCATCAGAGTGCACCTATAAATCCCATTCAAGTGAATAGCATACCTGCACATTTCCAGTAGCCAGGCAGGCACGGGTGGGAGATGGAAGAGGGGAGGAGCTGCAGGGGGTGGGAGTTGGCAGAAAGAAGCGGGAATCACACACTGCAGGCTGGTGGGATGATGGTCTGGACAAGGGCATCACTCAGTCTGTGTCTCGACCATGGTCCGCCATTTACTGAAGCTGTTCTAAACATTTTCAACCAGTGCATGCACAGTACAGTTACTTGGAGATTTTGATAAGTTGGAGATCTTGACAGACCAATGGTTTTGTTGTAGAGAAGTTGCACATTATATTTACATTGTGTCACCTCAAGTCTTGCCCGATTTGCACCCCATGTTTGTGCCTAAATAATATTTGTGGCGGTTTGATTTCTGAGATATTATATCTTAATATTCTACCCCCCACCTTGCACCCCATGTAACAGTAAAAGCTACAGCTGTTGCAAGCTTATACTTAAGTATTCTCTGTACATCATTGTATTAAACACACCACAACCTGAGTTGCTTGCATCATCTGGTTTTGATATATTTAGTGTATATTACGCCTGTTAGATGCAGGATCAGCAAGCCCCAGCCATAGCACTCACTTACCGTAAATGACGAGAGCATAACCCGGGCCACTATGCGGATGATGTCAATTGGAACCTCACTATGGAAACCGACACCAGCTCTGGTTCCCAAACTACAGAGTTTCTGAAAATGCTCTTGAATACTGCGTCTATATTCTCCATCCACATTTTCATCCTTTTCAGCATGGCCACAGGAGCCCAGACCAACTTTTGGGCTATTCACTGCATCTTCCAAGGAAAAGCGACAAGCTTACTTAGAAGGGAGGTATATGTCACGACCTTGCTCCATTCATCCAAAATGTCCCCTAGTTCTGTTAGGAATGGGGAGAATAGAACACTCTCTCTAAGGCTACGTCTCCACTAGTGAGACCCTAAAGTCGCACGATTAGAGTGCAACTTTGGAGTGCGACCCTGATAAAATTCTGAGTGCAGCCCTGAACCAACTTGACAGTCTCTGGATCAAAGGTCACACCAAAGTAGAGCAGGAACCTTTTCAGAGTTGCTGCAACTTTAAGTAGCATAAATTGGAATGGATGCCATTGAAAGCAATGGTCTGAACCTCATCTTGTGACCCTATGTGTCCAAAGTCACATTACAAGTCACACTGGAGAAAAACAAAGCCCAAGGTGCTTACAAAACTTCCTCTTGCTTTGCAGGGGAATATTCATGTAAATGCACCCATCATTGCCTTAACCAAAAGACGTTACAAGGGTAAAGAGACTCATCTCCCTATGCCTCACTGTCTGAGGTCTTCATAGATGGATGGCTTGGTTGTTGGACAGTTCCAGTTCTTCCTGGTCATCCTAGTGGGAGAACACGTTTCAATAGCTGATGAACATTGCGTGTGGCTCTTTAAGGGATTCCTGCACCACGTGCCTCCTCAGAGATTCTGTTTGCTGAAAATTATCATCCCCTTTTCCAACTGCCTCAGCTTTGCATAGCTCACACAGAGACTTGCCCTCTGAGACCGGAGTCCTGCATCCCCAGCAGGCTCCCTCTCTGGAGCGGCTGACATAGCGGTGGATGCGTAAAGGAGGATTCATAGCTTCAACTATGAAGGCTGGACCTTGACGGTGACCTATGCCATATACACCTGGAAGAGGAATGTTGTGACCTAATGAGGTCTTTATCATCTCATGCCGTGTATTGTCAATCTGACCTAGAAGGACTCTAAAAAAGCAAAATAGTATAGAAAGTAAATGGTTAAAAATGGTTAAAAGCATTTAGATAAACTTCTACAAGCTGCTCACAGAGAAATCCCAACATCAACAGAACTAACAGCTGATTGAATTTCTCCACTGAAAAGATGCCACCGCTGCCCACAGTGAGCATGCACTGAGCCCCTGGGCAGGAGTAACCCAGGGATGCCAGGCTGGAAGAGAAAGCAGCGGCTTGGAACGCCAATACACTCCAGCTGCCATAGACTGGAAGACACTAGAGCCAGGGAAGAAAACAATGGGGTTTACCCATCTGTATGCTGCCATGGAGTCTGTCAAGGATTCAACTTTTACAGCGGAAGAACATAGAAACCTCTAGCCAGGGAGCAGAATTTGGATTTGAACCCACTGTTAGCACAGTGGCTAACCCACTGTGTTAGCCACTGTACTGCCACATGTTTGTTGGCTGCATCCAACATTTTACCAAAACGTGAAAACATTACACATTCTGGCATTCTTAAAAACAAAATAGATGAAGAAGCAGCAACATTGTTGCAAGGACAATTTCTTTGAGAGAAAGATACATTTCATCTCAACATGAAAAGTATTTATTTGGGGAAGTTACAATTGTACCATTAGAATCAATGGCTGAAACTTGCATTGGGCTACATTGACGAGAGCATAACCCGGGCCACTATGCTACTCTCATTTTTCACCCTCGAACACTTTTTAACCCAGTGCTCATTTTGGTATTTACTATAACTCTTGGTAAAAAAAGGCATGGGGGCGTGGCTTGGGACCATTCCAAGATGGACGTCTGAAACCGGAGCTCCGTTCCACGAGGTCCTGCATCTTCAGCTTCCCAGCTTACTGATGACCCAAACATGGTGAGAACCTCACGCAGTGCCTCAGCCACTACATCCCGCTCCCCATGGAGCTCAGACACACAGCTCAGCAGGCAAATTCCAGAGATCTGCCGATCCCGGCCTGGCAGCAGAATGCAGACCACACACACAGCCTCCTCGCGTAACTCCCACTCCCCAAATGTCAGCCCACACCGCTCCGGAGCTGGCAGCCCCACTGACACTGACATAAGACATAGACTTCCCTTTCATAGGGCCCGATGAATTTTGGACCGTTTTTTAGATGGAACATGCAGGGACAGATTCCTAGATGATAGCCACACTTTGTCACCAACTTTATATCCTAGTGCCTTTAAGCGCCTCTTGTCAGCCATTTTCTTAATAGCCTGCACAGAGCAAGAAATAGCACGATTAACATCGGACCAGATTTTGGAGAAATTTTCAATTGTGGTGTTGGCATCTGGCACATCAGTGGGTGGAAGATCAAAGGAGCACACACGAGGATGCAACCCATAATCACAGAAGAAAGGAGAGGTCCCTGTAAATGTGCTGGCACAATTATTAAAGGAAAACTCTGCCCATGGCAGGACGTTGACCCACTCCACCTCATCATTGGCCATCAGACAACGTACCATCTTCTCTAGAGTCTGATTAGTCCTTTCTGTTTGGCCGTTTGTCTCAGGATGATATTCTGAAGAATATGATAACATAATCCCCAGCTGAGAACAAAGGGCCTTCCAAAACTGGGCTATAAACTGAGAGCCACAGTCTGAGACAATGTTAATTGGTGCCCCATGGAGCCTGAAAACATGTTTAATGAATAAAGATGCCTGTTCTTTAGCAGATGGAAGTTTCAGAAGCGGAACAAAGTGGGCCATTTTACTGAACCTGTCTACCACCACCCAGATCATGGAATATCCCTGGGACGGAGGCAAGTCAGTGATAAAGTCCATAGATAAATGGGTCCAGGGACAGGTAGGTATTGGTAGAGGACGTAGGAGACCGGGCGGCTTAGAGGTATTGCTCTTGCTTCTGGCACAAACTTCACAGGCCTGGACGAAGGCTAACACATCCCAAAAGTCCTTATAACAAAGTGGAATCTGTTCCATTCCCACTTGACAGGTAGCAAGTCGAACAGGGTGCTGGACGCAGTTCTTTTTACACTGATTATACCAAGCCAGAATATTTCCTGTTCGCCAGTCAATTACAGGATTGCGCGTCTGAAGCAAAGGAAGGCCTAGGATCAAAGGAGTGAATGGAGAGTCAATGACAAGACATGAAATCTTCTCCCAATGCAAAGCTCCCAATTGTAACTGGAAAGGATCGGTGGATTGGAGCACTAGATCTTGTGAGAGAGGCCAATTATCCACGGAAATCAGGCGGACTGGGCAATCTAGAGCATGAGTTTCCAGGGACAAAGAGGTAATCAGAGTCTTATCAATAAAATTCTCCAGAATCTACCAAGGCCAGCAGTTCATGAGCACCTGTCCCAAAGTGAATGACAGCAGGTAAAAGAATACGATTGTCCCCCTGGGGAGATGAGAGCAGACCTAAGGTAACCTCCCCGCAATTACCTAGGTCCTGGAGTTTCCCGGACGTGTAGGGCACGAACGGAGCATATAACCCTTGAGGCCACAATCCAAGCAGAGTCCCATGTTACGCCGGCGTTTGTGTTCCTGGGCAGATAACTGGGTGGAGCCTAACTGCATAGGTTCTTCCTCAGATTTGGCACTGGTGGTGGAATAGTCAGGTGGCAAGTGAGGTATATAGTTTGCCACAGCTGTAGTTTGTTCTCGTCTCCTCTATCGCTGGCGGCGGTCAATTCTAATGGCTAGACTCATAGCCTCCTCCATTGAGGCTGGGTAGGAGAATTTGACCAGAGCATCCTTAATTGCATCTGAAAGGCCCATTCTAAACTGGCTGCAGAGAGCTGCATCATTCCAGCCAGATTCCGGGGCCCACCTGCGAAACTCTGAGCAATACATTTCAGCTGTGGTAGTTCCTTGCTTTAAGTTACGCAGGGTTGATTCTGCAGTAGCAGCACGATCTGGATCATCATATAGCAACCCTAGGGCTTCGAAGAAGGCATCTACTGTTTGCAAGGCTGGATGATTTGGTTCCAGGTTAAAGGCCCAAGCCTGGGGGTCACCCTGTAGTAGAGAGATAATGATTTGAACCCTCTGAGTTTCAGGGCCAGACGAGGATGGCCTTAACTTGAAATATAATTTGCAGCTGTTTTTAAAGTTGCAAAACCCTTTATTGTCACCAGAAAACCGGTCACGCAAAGGAATTTTTGGTTCAGAGGGAGTTTTTGTAGCGGTGGTAATAGAAGGAGATTGCACCTTGGTGAGCTCTGTGGCCATTTCCTGAACTTGATGGGATAAGTGGCAAAGTTCCTGTGCAAACAACTGAGCCTGCTCAGGATCCTTGATAGGTTTCCTTTATTATGCATAGCTCGTGTTAATGTCAGGCTAGGAGCATATAACAGGTAACATTTCAGGTGTTCTGATATGTAAAGAGTTCAAAGAACAAGAGCACATATCAAGAGCAGGTCTGAGCAGAGCAGGTCAGCTGGGACTTGTAGTTCACCGCTGTAGATGAGGATAGATGTTGTCTGGTGCTTGTAGTTCACCGCTGCAGGTGAGGATAGATGTTGTCTGAAGCTTGTAGTTCACTGCTGCAGATGAAGGTACTACAGTAGAATCAGGCAAAGCGTAGTCTAGGCAAGCTGGGTCATACACAGGAAGATCAGAATCCAAATGGTACCGAATCAGAAGCAAGCAAACACATACACGAAATACACAGAGCAGATATCAGCTGGATCAAACACAAGGTAAACTCTAACATGAGCACTGATTGAATGCTGATACAAGTGGTTTAAAGGTGAGCTGGCCAATCACTGTTGTTTCCCAGGCAAAGGCTGTGTCAGGTGAGTTGTGCTGGGTCCTAAAGGGATCCTAGTACTGACACCATCACCCAAGAGAGCTTCTTCCATGGATGGCATTGATGAAGCAGGCAACTTCAGCATTAGACGCCGCAGACCTCATCCTTTACCACTATTTTCTCCACCAAAAGCTCCAGGAGCCCAGAGAAATGGCAGCCCCACAGCATCGCCAGTACACCGCAGAGCCCGCATCACCTAGACAGGTACATGCTCTTCTCTTCCCCCTTTTTTTACATGACCCATCACTACCCCCACAACTAGTTTTTCAGCACTTATAATGTTTGTTCACATTCACGAACTTCCATGATCGCTCCCACATCTTGGAGTGCAGATTCCCACTACAGAAGGGTCCCAGGATACATTGCAACCTTTTTACCGCTTTTGAATGAAAGGTTTATCCTTTCTTTTTTCATCCAGAACCACCATGCCATTACCCACCTGCTTTCATTCCTAGACCTTTACCCAGGATGAACTATCAACGCAACTACTTGGGCCTCACCCTACAGGCCACACACTTCCAGCATCCTTTATTTTCTCCTTTACTTCAGGCAGCTGCTCCCCCATCCAAAAGGCCAGCTACAGTCTATCTAAGGAAGTCTTCCTATTTACCTGAATCCACCCTGATCCCACCGACTAAGCACATCTGCCGCTGCTACAATGACTAAACGTCGATCACGCCCACCACGGGATACATTTCCACAAACATACCCACATTTTGAGACATATTCTCCCGTACATCACTATAGACATGTCAAGTTTGAACCCATCAAGGAACAATGTTTACAGGGGCCACAAAACCTTAGCCCGCATTATCCGCATGCCCCTTCCCGCGCTTTATCACTTATTCCTCAAACTGGACAATCTACCTATCCCTTTACGATGACCAAAACATGGCTACCAAGAGACCATCAATAGAATCCCGAAGACACCAGGCAGCAATTTGGTTTAAGGCAGACCCTCGGTCTATTATAGAAAATATCAAAGGGGTCTCCTACCTTTTTTTTTTTTTTTTTTACCTCAGGCTGACCTCAAAAATCTACCCCACTAAGCCCAGAGATGATATCAGCCTCATTCCACCTTACCCATTCAGCTTACTATTATCCTTTGTCATCCCTGTTTCTTCCCCTAACTCAATCTTAACCCTTTCCTTTCTCCTTATACCTCTCTTCACCTGCCCCCCCACCTTTTATTTTTTTTTTTCGCCAAAGGAATGTAGTGTTATTTGTGTTTAATACGCATTTAATATTTTACAAACTGTTTTACTTGTCTTCACCACAGTGGACCACAGTTGCCTTAACTGCTTATTTTCCCTGCACTCTGGATGGGACCAAGGTTTCTGGAGTCCGAGAGGGATATGCTCAGGTAAGATCTGCACATCGCACCCAAATACCATTTAGTCATTTTCCCTCTACGAAAAAGCACACACACCTTCGGTCGCACAACATTCTGACCCCATATCTTACAAATCACCCAGGTAGATCTGGAGATTCTTACACAGAGCCCCCTCGTGCCGATGCAGTGCATGTCCCCCTCGGAACCAGAAGACCCACAAGCATTTCTTATTATTGTCAGCTTTACTATGAATGTTGACTGTTTTCTTGTTACAAGTTACATCCCCCCACGATGTGTCATGTAATCCTTACATCTGTCGTTTAATGTTCACAGTTTTACACTGTTTTAACCCACAAAATGCCTCTTTCTTAATGCCACCCGTACTCAAATTTCTCAGCGTGTTTACACCTCTAAACATAAAATACAATATCACACGATCTCTGAAGTCTAGGACTTACTCCCGTCAGGAGTACTACATAAAGATTAACTCCCCCTCTAAACCTCTAACATTAAATCACTTTCCATGTCACAGGCCTATCCCCAAGTGCCGGCTGGAGACCAGAGGAGGATTCTTCTCCTCCCTGACACCCAGCTGAACTCTCTATGGCCGCCAAGAACAGCACCACTGACCTCACTGAAGTACGGAACCTCCCTCCGTTGCCGAACGTTTCCTTTCACCCTCACCCACAGCGGACTCTGGTAACCACCGCTGACCCAAACTGGACACCCCCTTGTTTGCTCAGTGGGTTTGCTGGTCAACTCCCACATCCAGTATAGCCCTCCTTTCTTCTCTGACTGAGCTCTCCACATTCTCCAGATCCCCACCCCCACTACCCCATTCTCTCCATTCCACCAAATTCCAACACCCCCTATCTAGCTACCTTCTATCATCTCCCTTCCCTCCCTTTCTCTGGCCTCCCCTCCTCTCCTTCACATCCCACTCCCCTCCCACCCCCCCTCTCTGACTCCTCCTCCAGGGCACCTCATCACTGACTCCACATGTGAAAATAAAATGCTTCCATCCAAATCACAAGCTCCCAACCTCTCCCTGAAGCTGCTCTCCCTTAACGCCAAGAGCCTAAACACCCCAGAAAAATGCTCCCAACTACTTTCTAACATGCGGAGCTTAAAAGCTGATGTAATTTTTGTACAAGAAACCCATTTCTGTACCAAGAATACGCCCAGACTGTCTACCACTTTTTTCCCCATAGTTTCCATGCTACTTCCCCAATCTCGAAATCCAAAGGAGTATCTATTCTCCTCTCCAAAAAATTACCCATTCAAATCTCAGATGCCCTTATTGACGATCAAGGCAGGTACGTCTTTCTGAAAGGCACTTTCAAGAACAATCCGATCACCCTAGCTAACATTTACAGCCCCAACACTTCCCAGGTTACCTTTTTCCGCACAATTACACGCTTTCTCTCAAGCTTCCAAGAAGAAATGCTGATTCTAGGGGGAGATTTTAATGTCCCCTTGGACCCTCTTCTAGATACCTCCTCAGGCAAATCCCACTTACCTTACAGAGCAATCAAACAAATCAGACGATCTCTCCAAGACCTGTTACTTCATGATACTTGGCGTACCCTTCACCCGAAAGACAAAGACTATACCTTCTTTTCTACCCCACACAACTGATATTCACGACTGGATTACTTCTTTCTCACTCAACAGGATCTCCCTGGTCTAACGAAGGCAACCATAGAACCAATGACATTTTCTGACCACCACCACATCTCAGTTACCCTCACTTTTCCTGAGAAATTCACCCACACATACATATGGAGGCTAGACTCAACCATCTTGACAGGCAAACTTAAGGAACAAGAGGTCCGCCAATGTTTAACCAACTACTTTACAGACAATGACACACCAGACACGTCTACACTGACGCAGTGGGAAGCACATAAATGAGTGGTGAGGGGCAAACTGATTTCCTGACAGCAGCGCTTAAAAGAGAACAGAGAGAGGAACTCGCTGGCCTATTTACCACACTTAAAAAACTAGAAGCATTACATAAAAGCAACTTGGCACAGTGTACCCACTCCCACTCAGGACTCACTGACATCCGCACACGCATCCGGGAAGCGATGGGCCATAATCTCAGGAAAAAATTTGCCCTCTCACAAAAGCTCTTCTACGAGCTAGGCAATAAAAATGGTCATCTCCTCGCTCAAGCTCTACACAAAAAAACCAAGCAACACAATACACCAATTACATTCCCCTACAGGATAGGCAATTACGAAAAATGAAGACATTGCACATGAATTTTAAAGATATTATTACTCCCTATACAACCTCAATGCATCCAATCCCCCCTCTACGTTGCCCTCCAAAAGCTTAAACAAGATTAAATCATTCCTAGACCAATTCGCCCCAGGGAAAATCCAAAATGAAGCCACCACCAATCTTGAATCACCAATTTCCACAAAGGAATGGGAACAAGCTATCAAACAATTAAAACCAGGAAAGAGCCCGGGCCCAGACGGACTCCCCGCAGTATATTATAGGACGTTCTCAGACACCCTTCTATCACCCTTTTTGAAAGCTTTTAACTCCCTTTCTCCCTCGAACCCTCTCACAAGGGACATGTTAGAAGCCCGCATAGTAGTTATGCCTAAAGATAAAAAAGACACCACAAAAACAGAAAATTACAGGACAATCTCACTATTAAATGTAGACATCAAAATTTTCTCCAAAATACTAGCAAACAGATTATTACCACTTCTCCCCACTCTCGTTTCTCAAGACCAAGTAGGCTTTATCCCTGATCAAGAGGCTAGGGATAACACCATCAAGGCAATCAACCTACACCACCTGATAACACAAATGAACCAGAAAGGTTTTTTCTTGTCCCTAGATGCCGAGAAGGCATTCGACAGAGTGGCATGGGGCTACATGGAAATGGTCTTACAAACCATAGGCATAGGCCAAGACATGCGCAATCTGATTCTCTCATTATATGCTGGCCCATCAGCCAAAGTACGGGTCAACAACACCACTCTGTCGAATGCCTTCTCCATAAAAAACAGAACGAGGCAGGGCTGCCCACTATCTCCTATCCTCTTTGTTCTCACTCTTGAACCATTCCTCCATAAATTGAGACTAAATCCAGATATCAAGGGCTTCCATGCACCCAACAGAGAGTATAAATATGCTGCTTACGCAGATGACATATTATTGTTTTTGACCGAACCATTAACCACCCTGCCAGTATTGCTAGCGGAGTCCACATATTTCCAATCCCTCTCCAACCTCAAAATCAACTTTTCAAAGTCCTTTGCCCTCAACATATCCCTGCTACAACACATAGTAGATCAATGTAAAAAAAACTTCCCATTCCTATGGAAACTTGGGTCGATCACGTACCTGGGTATACAACTCCCCTCCAAACTTCCTGACCTCTATGTGAAAAATGATGTACCTCTTCTGAACAAATTATCCAGTGATTTCAAACAATGGAACAAACCAATCTTTTCATGGTTTGGTAGAGCGGCCATCCTAAAGATGAACGCCCTACCGAGAATGCTTTATATCTTGCAAACGGTCCCAGTCCAAATCCCACCATCCTTCTTCAAAACATTTACTCACATTTGTTCCCAATTCCTCTGGGGTGAACGTAGAGCTAGAATCAACTTCAAACAACTCACCAAACCTAAACGACTAGGAGGAATTGGCCTCCCAGATCTTCTCAATTACCAAATGGCCACTCACCTCACTAGAATAGTGGACTGGAATGTCCACTCCCCTTATAAAGACTGGATATCCTTAGAAGCTTCCTTTGCAACCTTACCTCTGTATGCTCTGCCATGGACAACCCCAAGTCACATCCCCACCGCAACACGTCTCCATCCTCTGATAGGGCCTACCTTGCATTGTTTCCAGAGACTGTGTTCTCAATTTACCATATCCTCCATCCCTGGACCTCTAACCTCGGTAAAACTAAATCCTGCATTCCCACCAGGTATGCACCAACACTACCTAAAGGACCACTGGCCACAAGACCAAATTAGAACCTATCAGTTCTTTCACCATGAAAAACTCTTATCGGTCTCCCAACTTGCAAACCGACTGGAGAGACCACCCATCCCCACTTGGACCTACCTCCTGCTTGCCCAACATCTCAAACTCCTAGACAAAAACTCGCAATGCTCGCGACAACTGACCCCTTTCAAAAGACTATGCATCCAAATGACACCTCAACCTCACCTGATTCCTCCACACATGACCTCCTGTTTACGGAACTACAGGCCAATGAGAGCCCAGCATGTAAAAACTGGGAGAAAGACCTCTCGATCACACTCTCATCTGAGAACTGGGAACAATTTTTCCTAAATATCCACAAGGGTTCTTCTAATGTCACTACACAGAAAAATGGATACAAAGTCCAATCCAGATGGTACCACAATCAATCCCTCTTACACAAGTTTTATCCATCCACATCAGACATCTGCTGGAGATGCCACCAAGAAAAGGGCACTCTACTCCATATATGGTGATCCTGCACCCCACTGCAAGTGTTCTGGAGGGAAGTGTGCCGCATAACCTCCCAGGTTACTTCTTATGACTTAACGTTTTCCCCAGCCCAATTCTTACTCCATGACTCGCCATTGTCACACAATTCCTATCACAAATCCCTGGCAATGCACATGATCAATGCAACGAAACAGTGCATTCCCATTTACTGGAACTCTACACAGACACTCACCCTTAAAAATTGGCTTCACAGAATTCGCAAGGTAGCAGAAATGGAAAAGCTGATTCATATTGCACGTGACACCCCGACGAGATTTAACAAAAAGTGGGCTTGTTGTACACACTACCAAACGATGCCTGAATACCTGGACATATGCTGCCCATCCAGCTAATAAACTGGTATGGTACTAGACCAGACCAACCACAATTCGACATGACACTGCCGTGACCTCACACCCCCACTTCCTTTCTTTTACCCCTCTTCAGGGACACCTCCCTTTAAAACACACCTGATCTCCTGAAGCTTACCCTAAATTCACCTATTGCCAGGAGAAGGGAGTCAGAGAGGTCCCCCCTTCACCTCTCACCCTTACTCTTCACCTCTTCTCCCCCTCCCCTCTCTCTCACAATCCCTCCCCTCCCCCTTTTGTACCCCCTCCTCCCCCATAACCCACTTAGATATTCACATACGACACCCAACCACCAACAGCAGCTGTTGACTTCACTCTCTTCCTAATCACTTGCCCCGGTAGATACGCATAGGACACACTCAAGGCTGTCCCCCCCTTCCTCCTTTTCCACTGAAAGATCCTGAATTTAAACAGAGCTAAATTTTAACCTGTTGAAAATACTCCCTCCAGCTCAACCACAGTTAGCCTCAGCTTATGCCAAAAGATAGCTGGCAAACCCTATTGGGATTGCTCACGGACGGGACGAACCCCCTGTACCGGTAGATCCATAAGGCAAATCCACATCCCTATTCCCCATGTCCCGTTTCCCCTGTTCCCCCTACCAGGTATAACTTATGCTGAAATAATCTCCCCTTTTGCTGTTGGCGTATTGTGGTGATATCAACATCTCTTTGTACCGTGGTTGCTCAAGAACTTTGTTTATAACTTGCATTATTCTTCAATAAAAAAATTTTATGAGAAAAAAAAAGGCATGGGAGTTCAAATAGTTTGCATGTCTGAGCATGCTCAGTTGTGCTGGCACCTTGTTATAAACAGATGGGGAATTTATCTCTTCTCAGACTTTTAAAGATATTTCAGTGTGTATATAACACTTTTTAACAGTTTAAAAGCAGATTATCTTTAAATAATATACCACATATTTTGGTACCATTTAGGCGATCATATGCTCTAAACACTAAAGAGTGCTACTGTAGTATACATTTCTGAATATACCTGTCTGTGGTGACAGTGCGTGCTACAGACATTTATTTTAAAATCATAATTGTCATTGTTGATATTGTAAGGGTTGATAGACCCAAAGCTATCTGGTGGCAGTGTAAAGGGTTAGGGGTACTTCTTTATCGGTGACTTTATCACACCCGCTGGGGTGTCCGCATTTGATTGTTGTATATGCAATTTTAATCCTGCCTTCTTGTAAGTAGTTTTAACCTGCAATAAAGTCTGTATTTTTATTTACTACACTATGAGTTCCTCTTTTTTCTCTCCCTTTTGCTAAGCCCACTGTTAAACATCCTGGTCATATGGTAACCTATCCGGGAAACTTGGCTCCAGATATCCATCCATCCCATGGGGATATTGGGATAAAGTGCAGCCAGACCTGCATCTCGTGGTCAGAGTAGCTGATCCCAGTGTTGATCATCCTGGTTGTATGGTAACCCACCCTGGAATCTTGGCTCCTGATATCCATCCATCCCATGGGGCTACTGGGATAAAGTGCAACCAGACCCCTATCTTGTGGCCAGGGTAGCTGGTAAGTGGCTTGAGAGTTGAGTGTGCCCTTTTGGGTGTGAAGTTTTTGCTATCCACACTGGAATATGGATTTTTTATAATTTTTTTAAGTATAAATTCATTTTTTGTACTTTTTTTCTAAAGGACTTTACTGGATTATTTATGATTTATGTAACGGGTGACTACGCCCCCCTCTGACATCACGGAGAATGACACAGTGAAGTCCCCGTCAAGTCCCCATGCGTCAGAGGGGGCGGGGGTACCATGTGGCCCCGCCCTCTGTTATTTAAGAACCGTCAGAAGACGAGAAGCATCACACAGTGGGAGCCTCCCATCATGGATGCGGAGCAGCCTGAGAAGAAGAAGGGAAGAAGACGCCGCCGAGGAAGATGCCGGACGAGAACACCGGAGGAAGAACCAGAA
Source organism: Aquarana catesbeiana (assembly GCF_042186555.1). Lineage (NCBI taxonomy): Eukaryota > Metazoa > Chordata > Amphibia > Anura > Ranidae > Aquarana > Aquarana catesbeiana. The sequence continues at coordinate 805,911,882 of NC_133324.1, forward strand.
GAACCAGAAGAAGATGGAGGAAGAAACCGAAGGAAGATAGAAGAAAGAAGATAGAAGAAAGAAGATGGAAAAGAGAAGACTTTAAATAAAGGAATTGTCAAAAACTGTCTCTTGTCATTTTTAACATTCTTGACAGTTTTTTGTGAAATGGTAGGGGTAATTTTGTAGCCCCTTACCATTTCACACAGGGGGGCTGGGATCTGGGGGTCCCCTTGTTAAAGGGGGCTTCCAGATTCTGATAAGCCCCTCTCCCGCAGACCCCCACAACCACCAGGCAAGGGTTGTGGGGATGAGGCCCTTGTTCCCATCAACATGGGGACAAGGTGCTTTGGGGCTACCCCAAAGCACCCTCCCAATGTTGAGGGCATGTGACCTGGTACGGTTCAGGAGGGGGGGCGCTCTCACCCCCCTCTCTTTTCCTGCGGCCAGCCAGGTTGCGTGCTTGGATAAGGGTCTGGTATGGATTTTTGGGGGGACCCCACGCCTTTTTTTAAAAAAAAATTGGCGCGGGGGTTCCCCTTAAAATCCATACCAGACCTGAAAGGTCTGGTATAGATATTGAGGGGACCCCCACCTCATTTTTTTTTTAAATTTTGGCCGGGGTTCCCCTTAATATCCATACCAGACCTGAAGGGCCTGGTATGGAATTTAGGGGGGCCCCTACGCCATTTTTTAAAAATTTTGGCAGGGGTTCCCCTTAATATCCATACTGAAGGGCCTGGTATGGAATTTAGGGGGACCCCCACGTCATTTTTTAAAAAATTTTGGTTCCCCTGTGGGGAAATCCCATGCCGTTTTTATCAATGAACTTTTATGTGTATTGTTGGAGCGACAATTCATTAATAGCCGCGAGTAGTTTCACTTTAAGCATTATTAAAATCACTGCTCCTGAAAAAACGGACGTTTTTAAAACTTTTTTTGCATTGATCCATGTCCCCTGGGGCAGGACCCAGATCCCCAAACACTTTTTATGACAATACCATGCATATAAGCCTTTAAAATTAGCACTTTTGATTTCTCCCATAGACTTTTAAAGGGTGTTCCGCGGCTTCCGAATTTTCCGCGAACACCCCAAATTGTTCGCTGTTTGGCGAACTGGCGACCAGCCGATGTTCGAGTTGAACATGAGTTCAGCTTGAACTCGAAATTCATCCCTACTTCACAGTAAGAGCTGTGAAAATGGGGAATAGACTCCCTCAAGAGCTGGTTCTGGCCAGCTCAGTAGATTGCTTAAAAAAGGACTAGATTCTTTCCTAAAATGTACATAATATAACTGGGTACCAACATTTATAGGTAAAGTTGATCCAGGAAATATCCAAATGCCTCTCAGGGGATCGGGAAGGATTTTTTCCCCTGCTATAGCAAATTGGATATGGGATTGTATGATCTATTTTTTTTCTCTTTTATTGGTTAAACTAGCTGGACTTGTGTCTTAGTAGTAGAATAGTAGAACCCATTTTAAAAATTCATTTTTTGTGTAAAAATCAAGCAGGCCCTTGCACTTTATATTTGGTAGTAGATCTATAGGAGATCAAATTGTATAGTGTATGGCCACCTTAACCACTTTCCACCGTCCTATAGCAGAATGACGGCCTGGAATTGGTTCAGTTATTCTGACTGTGCGTCATATGATGTCCTGCAAGATAACAAGCTAGCTGATCAGGGTAAACAGCCAATGAAATTGGCTGTGTTCAGTCACAGCTGGTCACAAGTGTAAACAAAGAGCGGTTACTATCTGATCCCTGTTTCTTCTTCTCACACACCGATCGTGTGAGGTGAGCGCAGGGATCAGTGAGTAATTTAGTGTCTGTCCGATTATTATACACCTTACTGTACGCCACACAGCTCCACCAATAAAGAGAACCTGTCACCAGAGTGTTGTCACACAGTCCATCTGGATCTGTCACAGTCCATCTGGATCTGTCACACAGACAATCTGTCACACAGACCATCTGGATTTGTCACACAGGCCCACCATCAGTACAGCCATCAGTACCACCATCAGTACAGTCACACAGGCCCGCCATCAGTACTGCCATCAGTACTATCACACAGGCCCGCCATCATTACCGCCATCATGTCTCAAAGAGTTTACACACCTGAGGAGGCTTATAACATCCTTACTATGTTGGATGATGAGAGCAGCGGGGAGCTTCCATCATCTGATTATGGTTTGGAATACGAGCCAGTAGAGGGTAGTGGATCTGAGACTGAGTCAGCGGAGGAAACCATCCCTCCTAAAAGAATAAGGAGATCAGGACCAAGATCAGAAGACCTGCCTTCCACCAGCAGCGCCAGACCCCATGAAGAGGAGCCCAGTACCAGTACTGGAATTACGCACCCAACCTGAAGAATCCATGCCCAGTCCTACCTTCCCGATGCCCTGGCAAACCCTTTATGGTTGCCTGCCAGCTCAGGGTCTGCTATAATCCCCCCTTTCACCACACAGCCAGATGTGCAGCCCAACACTACAAATTTTTCCCAATCAGATTATTTTTATTTGTTTTTCCCCAAAGATTTGTTGCAGTACATGGTGGACCAAACAAATCTCTATGCAGAGCAATTTATTGCCTCCAACCCCAATTCGTCCTACATTCGTATGTTCCATTGGGGCCGTCTTACACTGGATGAGTTAAAATAGTTTTTGGGCCTTACATTCAATATGGGGCTTATAAAGAAGAACAAACTGCATGCCTACTGGTCCACCCACCCCATCCACCACATGATGATATATTCTGCTGTCATGTACAGGACATGCTATGACATGAATATGCATTTCCTACATTTTAATGACAATTGCAGTGCCCTCCCCGAGATCATCCCAACCATGACAAATTGTACAAAATACGCCCCCTAATAAATTATTTCTATTGTGTATGAAGGTAAAGACTCCCAGCTCCAGCCCCCAGAGTGCACCACATATAAAACCAGTGAGAAAATTGTCTGAGAGCTGGCATACCCCCTGTTCAAAAAAAGGATACCATTTTTATATGTTATATATGTTATATATATATGTTATATATGACAATTATTATACCAGCTTGCCCCTTTTTCTTAACCTTAACCGTAAAAAAACACATGGCCTGCGGTACCTTCAAAAATAGCCAGAAGGGCTTCCCACAAAATGTATTGACAAAAAGGCTACAAAACAGAGAATCTGCATTTATAATAATGAGAAAGTGTTGACCATGAAGTGGAGGGACAAGAAAGATGTTCACATCCTCTCTAACATCCACAATGACACCTTGATGGAGATTCAGAGAAGACATAGCCCTGTTGTAAAGCCTGAATGTGTCCACAACTATAATCTGTTCATGGGGGGGTGGATTTAAATGACCAGATGCTACAACCATATTTGTCAACTCAAAAGTCCTGTTACTGGTATAAAAAAGTTGCATTTCATCTTTTTCATATGGCCATATTTAATTAGTTTGTCTGCTACCAAAAATCAACTGAAAACCTTTGCCTGCTACCATGTTTCTACCTTCCATGCTAATTGACCCTGGCCTGTTTACTGATGATGCCTTTGTCTGCCATTTTAAACCGCGTTTCTGACATCCATGTGCACTGACCTCGGCCTGTTAATCAACCATGTTTTTTGCCTGCCACTTGGACTGATCTTTTGCCCTTCTACTTTCAGTACACAGGGGTCTCACATGTGTGATGGGCTTCAGAATAGCGTTCTGAGTAGACAAAAACAGTTTTTGATTTTCTGTGTTCCCAGAACAGGGTCTGGTGTACGGAGGCTTCAAAGAGATTTAGGTGGGAGAAGCCTCTACCCACGTCCCCCTGGCCCTAAGCTTGATGGTCCTTCCTGCTGCCTGGACCAATACTTTGGCTGTGCTGGCCATATGTAAATAAAACCACCTGTGCCAAAGAAACAATTAAACCATACAAATATTATAAATATTTTAATAACAGCTGCCGTTAAAATTAAAAAAAAGATATGTAAACGTGCACAACCTATTGTGCAAACAGCACTTGCCAATCCCCAAAATTATAATAATGAATATATGTATTAAAAATGGAAAGGATATAATTAAATAAATGTACACCATGTGACCAAAAAAAATTTGTAATGTGGATGGTAACTACTAAAAAAAGTATAAACCCTGAAACATATGAACGTGAAAAGTCCAAATATGAAAAACAAAGTTCCAAACAAGATCCTAGATGAACCAGATCTTCCGCATGAGAGGTGCAAACAAGTAATGTCTAGATATCCACTCACCAGATGTAGTAGATCCTACTACCATATGGCAGAAAGGAACACAATTGCTTGTGGGGTCTCCCAGACCTCCAAGAGTCTTTAAACCAAATCCTCCAATATCCTACTCCAGTCTCCACGGGATGGAAGGTGGCTCCAAACAGGATATCACCAGCGGTGCAGGAGAGAAATAAGAGAGGATGGACTCCTCGTAGTGTAATACCGTAGGTTATTTTATTAAAAGCCTCAATGGCTACAAATGCAAGTAAAACAATAAAACAATGTATCCTCTTTTTGTGAACCACCGCAATAGACAGACGGAGGTGATGGAAGCCGCAAAATCCACTATATGGTGCTGACCATATAGCTGCCTGTAATGACCCAGGACTTTATGGACCATGTTTCTTCCTGCTGCCTGGACCAATACTTTGGCTGTGTTGACCATATCTCTGCCTGCTACCTCTACTGACTATGGACAGTATTTCTGTCTGGACATCTCTGACTGCTATCTGGACTGATGCTTTGACTGTGCTGACAGTATCTCTGCCTGTACTAACTTTGTACAGTATTCCTGCCTGCTGCCTAGATGATTGTGTTTGCTATCGCTGACCATATCCCTGCCTGTTGCCTGGACTGATGCTCTCCTCTGTGGACCACTGCACTACTAAAACCACAGGTAATCTTTGTTATTGGGTATGCACATGCTATGTGCTAGAAATATGAAGGGCCTTCAAAAATTTGATTGGTAGTCAGAAAATTATATGTGTAATTTATGCTCCTAGACTGCCTGGTGGTGCTACTCGGATGTTGGGCCTCTGTATGTGGCCCGGCTGTGTAAAAATCTCACATATGTGGTATTACCATACTCAGGAGGAGTAGAAGAATGTATTTATGGGTATAATGTTTGCTATGCACATGCTATGTGTTAGAAATATCATATAAATTGATATCTGTGTGTAAAAAATAAAAAAGGATTTTCATTTTCTTTCCACATTGTCCGAAAACTTGTGGGAGAAAAAAAAAACAGTTCAAAAGACTCATAATGCCTCATAGAATATATGTTGGGGTGTTTGCTTTCCAAAATGGGGTAATTTTTTAGGCATTTCTAATGTCCTGGTGCTGCAGGGCCTTCAAAAGTGTGATAGGTTGTCTGTGAAATTATATGTGCAATTTATGCTCCTCAAACGCCTGATGGTTTTCCTTGCATGTTAGGCCTCTGTATGTGGCCAGGCTGTTTAAAAGTCTCACACATGTTTTATTGTCATACTCAGGAGGAGAAGCAGAATGAGTTTTGGGGTGTAATTGTAAGTACGCATATGTTATGTGTGAGAAATAACAAGTTTGTGTAAAAAACAAAAAAAGTCTAATTTTATCAAGAATTGTGGGAAAAATTACAACTTCAAAAAACTCACCATGCCTCTTACTAAATACCTTGGAATGTCTACTTTCCGCAAAGGGGTCATTTGGGGGTATTTGTACTTTCTTGCCTTGTTAGTGTCTCAAGAAATGAGAGAGGTTGTGTGATCAATTTTCAATGATTTGTACCATAGCTTGTAGACTCTATAACTTTCACACAGACTAAATAATATACACCAATTTGGGCTATTTTTACCAAAGATATGTAGCAGTATACATTTTGGCCCAAGTTTATGAAGAAAAATGACTTATTTGCAAAATTTTACAATAAAAACAAAAAAAAAATATTTTTTTTTTTTTCAAAATTTTAGTTCTTTTTTCGCTTATATCGCAAAAAACAAAAAGCCCAGCAGTAAATACCACCAAAAAAAGCTCTATTTGTGTGAAAAGAAATATAAACATTTTGTTTGGGTACAGTGTAGCATGACTGAGTAATTGTTATTCTTTTTGTTTAATAAGTTTTTATTGAGTTTTTATGAAAGAAAATAATTACAAAAAGAAACATTTATGTCACAAACTGGGTACAAACATTAAGAAAGGCAAAGTCAGTTTCAATGTACGGATATGTGCAATAAATATCAAGAAGCCTGAGATACATTAAACAATTCTGTGTATTCAGAAAGGAGGATGAGAGTCAATGTATCAATTGGGTAGAAAAGAAGACTTCTGTCATTATAAACATAGAAATCAAAATGTAAAAACAAGATGAGAAACCTTGCTTCAGTTAGGTAAGAGAGATGTAATGTAACGAACAGAAAGCATAAGATGCAGAGAACTTGATAATAGGAGAGAAAATGAAAAGAGGAAAAGGGGGGATAGTAAATAGGATAGGGGGTAAAAGGGGAGGGAAGAGGGTGGGGGGGAGTGCTGGCATGCATGTGCGAAATGTTGAGTGATCAAAACATTTTTTTTTTTTTTTTTTTTTTTTTTTATGACGATATATAAGTGGTGAATTTATGAGATCTGTACAATAATATCCTTGTATGTAGAGGTGGACTGAAAATTTACCCAAGGAGCCCAAGTGGCTGAGTGTTTTTCTGAAGTTCCTTTACTGTTATGGGTAATACTTTCCATGAGTTGAACTTCATCAACCCTCTGCAACCAGGTCCTAACAGGCGGAATTGCCACTTGGCCCCAGAAGGCGGGTATTAAAGCTTTGGCTGTGTTCAAAAGATGAGGAATAAGTGAACGCTTATATGGGCCTATGGAGGTTGCAGAGGCATGAAAAAGGACAGTCCACGGGTCCATGGGCAAATTAACCTCAGAAATCTGTGAAATCAAGTTGCAGATGGCCGTCCAATAGGGGCGAATGAGTGGGCAAAACCACCAGATATGTGCATGAGTGGCTTCGTTCCCACAGTTCCTCCAGCACAATGGGGAACTGGCGGGGAACATTTGGTGAAGTCTGACGGGGGTATAGTGCCACCTAGTGAGTAGTTTATAATTGACCTCTGCCATCTTAGAAGCTAGAGAGGAAGTGTGGGCCAATTGTAAGATCCTATCCCTTAGATTGTCCGAGATGGGAGAACCCAGATCAGCTTCCCATTTTGCTAAAAAGGGTGGAAACTCAGGATTTTGAAGGGCAATAATAGCTCTATAAAATAGAGAGATACTATGTAAGGGAGGGTCTTTTGGGTAGAATATATCTTCTATTCGATTTAGATCTTGCAAACCTCTGAGCGGGTGAGGGAGAGAGCTTAAGAAACATTGTAGTTGAAAGTATCTCCATTTGTCTAGAAATGAGGCAGGTTTGGGGTCAATAATCAAATGTAATGGTTTAAGTGTATTGCCACGGAGGACGTGATGTAATAAGAGGGGTTCTCCGGGTCTCCACATTTGGAAACCAGAGTCTAGTAAGCCTGGTAGAAAATATTTGTGATTTAAAAGAGGTGTTAAAGGAGAGTTATAACCCCATGAGAGTTTTTTATGTAGGGCGTCCCATATAGCCAATGAGGATATAGTGAGTGTTGAGGTGGTACGGTCAAGATTCCTGTAGGAGCGGGGTATCCAAGGAACTACCGAGAGGTCAGCGCCGCTCAAAAGACATTCAAGTTGAACCCATAATTTTGAATCAAGAGCATACTTCCAGTCGGCTATCCTAGAAAGGACAGCCGCTTGATAATACGCCCTAAAATTAGGTAGTGCCAGTCCACCAGACATCTTGGAGCGAAATAGTATCTCTCTAGATATCCTGGGGTGACCGTTCCTCCAAATAAAACGGGAGATCATGGTTTGCAAAATGGTGAAGAACCCCACTGGAACCCCTAGTGGGAGCATTTGGAAAAGAAAGAGTATACGGGGCAATATATTCATTTTAATAATATTTACTTTTCCTAGCCAGGTATGAGACAGATTGGACCATTTTCGTAGGTCCTCCCTAATCCTGTTAAGCAATGGAATGTAGTTGTGTCGGAAAAGGGAGTGAAGGTTGGGAGTGAGGTAAATACCTAGATATTTCATATGTTTTGGTTCCCATCTAAAGGGGAAGAGGGGTTTCAGGGAAGACACCTCGGATTGGGAGAAGTTAATGTTTAAAATTTCCGATTTTGATAGGTTTATTTTGAAATTAGAGATTGACTGAAAAACGGAAAATGCTGACATTAGGTTAGGTATGGAGATGCGGGGTTGTTGAATAAAAAATAATATGTCGTCAGCATATGCTGCGTATTTATGGGAACTTTTACCAACTCGAATACCCTGAATATCATCATTGTTCCTAATTGTCGCTAGAAAAGGTTCCAAGGTAATAGCAAAAAGGAGGGGGGACAGGGGGCATCCCTGCCTTGTACCATTATGTAGAGAAAAAGAATCACTCAGCGTCCCGTTGATTCTGATTTGTGCTGTGGGATTAGAGTAGAGGGATAAGATACGGTAGAACATCTTAGGACCCAGTCCAAAATGTCTCAAGGTCATTCTAAGATAGTCCCAGTCCACCCTATCAAACGCTTTTTCAGCATCAGTGGAAAGGAGTAGGGTGGGCTGGGCGCTTCTCCGAACATACTGAATTAGGGAAATCGCTCTGAGGGAATTGTCTTTTGCTTCTCTATTGGGAATGAAACCTGATTGGTCTTTGGAGATCCAGTTGGGCAGTAGGGGGAGTAGGCGATTCGCCATTACCTTGGCCAATAATTTGATATCTGTATTTATTAATGAAATTGGCCTATAACTATTACAGAGGGTAGGGTCTTTATCAGGTTTAGGGATGACAGTAATGTGAGTGGAGAGGGATTCTGGGCGTAAGCCTGAGGATTGGGAAACTGAGTTTGCATAAGCTGTAAGACGGGGGAGTAAGATGTCACTGAATGTCTTGTAGTATAGAATAGTGAACCCGTCCGGGCCGGGTGCTTTTCCAGATGGAGTGGACTTCAAAGCAGCCTGAAATTCCTCTACCGAAAAGTCTGCCTCTAGTTCTTTAAAGATAGAAGCAGGTAATTTAGGTAGTTTAGCTTCTTTTAAGTAGGAGAGCATGCGTCTACGTCTCTCTTCCTGAGGTAAAGAGAATAAGTCATTTTTGACATTATAGAGATCTGCATAATACTCCTTGAAGGCCTTTGCTATGTCTGGGGTTGCATGCGCGAGCTCTCCTGATTGTAGTTTAATTTTGGGAATAAAGGACTGCGTTTGTTTAGTTTTTAATGACCTAGCCAATAACCTACTTGGTTTGTTTCCCCATTCATAGTATTTTTGTGATAAGCGTTGGAATTTTCTCTTAGTGTCTAAGTTAAGAAGAGATTTTAATTCCTCTCGTTTAAGTGTGAGTGATTGGAGATGTTCATTATGGAGAGACAGTTTATGTTGCTTATCAAGAGTAGCTATTTGTTGTAGGACCTGTTCGAGTCGCTGACCATGTTCTCTTTTCAATCTAGCACCAAGTTCAATGAACCGACCTCTAATAGTGACCTTGTGAGCTTCCCAAACAATGGAGGGGGAAGTATCAGAGGGTTTGTTTTCCTTGAAATATTGTGAAAGATGAGAGGACATTATGGAAACCTCGGTTTCATTAGTTAGAAGGGAATCGTTGAGTTTCCAGTTATTGGTGCGGCGTGTTAGAGAAGGCATAGACAGCGTCATCGAAACAGGTGCATGATCCGAGATAGTCGCGGTGCCTATGTGGGCAGACTGTAAGAGGGGGAGGTGAAAGTGATCTAGAAATATATTGTCAATTCTGGAGTATGAATGATGTGTTGTGGAGAAGTGTGAAAAGTCTCTTTCTTTGGGATGAAGGAGGCGCCAGACATCCATAAGTTGGAGGTCCAAGAGTCTTCTTTTAATAAATTTCAGGCGTTTAAAGGAGATATTAGATCTTCCTTGGGACGTATCTAGTGTAGGATCTAGGGACATGTTGATATCACCTGCTAATATAATAAGACCTTTGGCAAATTGTGATAATTTGGTTAGGATTTTTGATAAAAAGGTATGTTGATTTTGGTTTGGGCAATAAACGTTTGCTAGAGTACATTGGGTATTACCGATGAAACCCTGGAGGAAAAGAAAGCGGCCCGAATCATCTGCTAGCATGTCAGATAAACGAAAGGATATACTTCTGCTAAATCCAATGGCCACTCCCTTAGCTTTATTAGTGTCAGATAAACTATAGTACCATTGCGGAAAAAGAGGTGAGGTCAGTTTAACCGGTGTTGTATGAGTTAGATGTGTTTCCTGAAGAAAAACAATAGAACAAGCGGCTTGTTTTAGTTCACGGAATGTTTGGTGCCGTTTAGCTGCGACATTAAGACCTCTAACATTATATGATAGAAGTTTCAATGTAGTCATTGTTACATCTAGGTAGAACATTTCAGTCTATGCTTCCATGCATGCCAACAGGGGAGAGGGAGGGGGGGGGGAAGGAGGAAGAAGAGAGAGTAAGGTAAGAGATAAAGAAAAAAAAAGGGAGAAAGGAAGAGTGAGCTTATAGAAAAATCATATACATGAATTAAAGAACTTTTGGGAAACGTATGAATAACACGCAGAAATCTGCAGTGGTCCCATTGGGGAAAGAGAGATCGAGCGGCCATCCAAAACCTTAAAAAGGGATTGGGTAAAATAACTTCTAAGGCCGCACGTCCTCGTCAACCCCAGAAGGAGGGGGGGACTGGGTTGTGTTGTCGGGGAGGAGCAATATAAGAGACGCGCCCCAACAACATTCGGCCTTTATCATATAATCAACTTGTAATTAAACATAGACAAAATTAGTTCCAGCTAAGTAAAAATAAGGGGTCATGTAGGTAGGAGCAAAAATCAACTTAAACCTTGAGGAACCTACTGAGCAGCATAAGTTGTGGACCAATACTGATACAACGACATACTAACAAAAGAACATGAAAGGAGATCAGTGGTCAAACTAAACATAAGTCAGAGTTTATCAAAAATAGTCAGGTAAGTGTACAAAGAAAAAAAAAAAAAAAAAAAATTAACATTTGAATTCTGACTTGGCATCAATCTGCTGTAGGAGAGTAGGCCTCTGTACTGGTGAATCGTGGTTGAATGAAAAAAGGGCAAAGGACAAAGTTGCGCAGTTCAACCATTCTTTTGTGCAGAGCCCGGTAGAGAGGAGCGACTTGCCTTTGAAGGGGTTTTTCTCCAGACTGAATCTGTAAGATTCGAAAATTTAGGAATGGAGTTTTGCCAGCCTGAGAGTTCCAAAGGTGGAAGATTAAGAGCTTGCAAAAAGGTTGTAAGTTCCTCCGGGAACCTTAGTGTGTGGGATCGGCCATTTTTTGTGGCAATCAGGCAGGCTGGGAAGCCCCATCTATATGTGATCCCTTCTGTGCGCAGGAGGTCAAGAAGCGGTTTTAGAGCTCTACGACGGTCTAAGGTGTCTTTAGAGATGTCTGGGAATATGGTGATGGTCGCCCCATCAAAATCTATGTTCGGCAGGCCCCGCATCTTCATCATAATTGCATTTTTATCTTCGAAGTAATGCAGGCGACAGATAACGTCTCTGGGTTGGTCAGAGATAGTATTGCGGGGTCTCAGAGCCCGGTGTACCCGGTCAAAGCGGAGTGGTGCGGTGACAGGGTTACCCATAATGGTGTTGAAAATTCCTCGTATTGATGGTTCTAGGTCACTGTCTCCAGTGGCCTCGGGTAGGCCTCTGACCCGTATGTTGTTTCTTCGATTGCGGTTCTCGAGGTCTTCGAGCTTATATAGAGAGGCCCGTTGAGCAAACGCTAGCTGGGTAACAGTGTCTTGCAGTTCTTTAATGGCTAGAGCTTGGGTATCCTGCCGTTGCTCTGTCTCCTCCACTCTGACTAGGATGTGGGACATGTCAGTCCTAACTGCAGTTATCTCTTTTTTAATAGATTTTTCCAGGTTATGAAACATGCCTGCAAGTTCTTTTTTAAGACCGCTCATCAGCGTAGACATTTCGGAGCCAGCAGGGGACCCTGGGTCCTCCATGAGATCGGAGCAGTATGAAGAGGCTGGAGAGCTTCCCCTCACAGAGGCAACGTGAGATGAGGGAGAGGCGCTTAGTCTCGAGGTTCGGGCCTGAGTGCCGCGTGCGTTAGACAAATATTGTTGAATAGAGCCTGCAGATATTGAATTAGACAGTGACCTTTTGCCAGATCTTTTACCTGCTGCGGAGCGAGATTTAGCTGATTTGGAAGGCATAGCTGGAACTGTTAGGCCGGTAGTCGTGTGGGGCTCCTCTCGTCTACATCTGCTCAGTGTCAGTCATATTTCCATATACTGTGGTTGCTTGTAAAGGTTGTAAAAGTAAAGAGGAAAAAAAAAAAAAAAAGGGCCAAAAACTTTGCGGATATTGAAAGACCCCCCTCAGCTGTAGATCAAGGGGAGAACTGATTGAAGTAGACTCTAGATAAATAGGTGCATTGTTGTTTGTTTGCATTGAGCAGGTAAAGTCACAAATGTAATTAGGGAATATTTGGAATGCAAAGATGGCCGCCGACCTCCGTGGGTAGGCCGGAGCCTCGGACTTTCCTGACAGGCTAATCCGGCCGGGTGAGCACCGATAGCGCGGAGGTCCCGGGTGGCTTCTTATGGGCCCAGAAACAAGGTTTCCCACTAATGGGGGGCCGACTGAGAGGTGGATGTCAAATGGAGGAGTATCAGGTACTCACCGCTGTGTAGAAGGCAAGCTATGACGGAGCGGTGGGCCGCGGGGTGGCGTCGGACCTCCGGGGGTCGGTATGGCAGAGGAGGGATCTCCGGATGGAGGATACCTGGGCGGAAGAATCCCGAGTGCGGGCTGGATGCAGTGCAGGAGCCTCTCGGAGGTCTCCGGTCCGGAGCTACGGAGAACGGGAGGCTCCGGGTGCCAGGTAAGGCCCAAGATGGCGGCGAGAGTCCGAGGCTCGGACTGAGTTGTAGGCCCCGAACTGCTTCTAGGGGTCAAAAAGGGCCAAAAGGGTTGAATATACCCCAGGGGTCGTAGCCATGAGTGTCCCGATACCCCTGAGGTATGTAAGTAGCCACGATGGTATGAGGAGGGGCAGGGATGGCTTTGGATGCGGATAGCCTAGGCAGAGCAGAGGCAGTACACGTCCTCCCTGTTGAACGTCCGGACACGCCCCCCGAGTAATTGTTATTCAAAGTGTGATAGCACTGAAAGCTGAAAATCAGTCTGGGCAGGAAGTGGTATAAGTGCCTGGTATTGAAGTGGTTAAAGGAAGAAGGAGGAAAGTGGGTGGAAATAAAAAAGAGGTGATATATTAAAGAAGGAGGTGTGTCCACAATGGTAAGCATGCCCTGTTTGGTAATGCATAAAGAAGTGCATGATGGAATATACCATGACAATACAGGAAGTCAGCTCTCAAAGTATTTTTTAAAATTTCGGATTGAGAGGTGAAAATTTAAACCTACCAAGGACGAAGTAAATGATTGATGGGATGGCTTGGGAAGAAAAGACATTAGGAAAGGCTTCTATTTATTGTGGAAAGTGAAATTCTGACTAAAAAGGTAAACTTAGTCTGTAAATGTTTGCACTCTCGCACACATTTCTGAAACATACCGCATTTACCAAAACAAAAGCAATTATTGAAAACAAAAAACTGTAAATGAAGACTTAAAATTGTATTCTAGAATTTACTTCAGCAACTTTAAAAACTGCTGTGTGATGCTTGCTACAGCTTTTTTTAAGTACTCAGTTGATGGGCGCATTATTTTTGCACAGAGGAAGCTGAATACAAGGTTTTGAAATAAAAATCGGAACACATGGCCACATAACTAATTTGAATATAATGAGCCAAATCTGAATCACATTGAGGGTTATTTGCATACATATTGAATTTTACATAAACCTTCCCTGTTTATGAGAGAAAAGAATAGGAATTGTGCCCTGTACTCTGAAGTATTGCTTTAAAGACACATGCAGTCCTTACTTTGCTGTCTTTAGTTAATTTTTTTGTACCCATTTCTCACGCAGAGAAATGAACCTTCTCCTTTAGAAGCAAGGTCATTAAAAAAATATGTATCTATATACAAAACAAAAATCTACAAAATGGATATTATACAGTCAGATGTGTTGGCTTTACACAGATGGTATACAGTATTAGAAGGCTGAAGTATTACAAAAACCCATCAAAAAAAATAAATCAATCTAAAAGTGGCTTCATTATGCACATGCTGCTCCTTGATTGTCAAAGGGATGTGACAGCAGGAAGAGGGGGGTCTGGATCAAGTGGGTTTTGCTCCGGACAGAGAAGCCCTCAACAACCAGTAAAGCTCTTAATCTCCATTCTCGGTAACAGCAGGCAAAATACAGGGCTTCTTTCTTTCCCTTGATGCAGAAAAGATGTTTCACAGAGTGGTATGGGACTATATGCCAGAGGTACTCCGACCTATTGGCCTACTCCTTCAGATGCTGCAGAATGTTCTTATATTATATGCTAACCCATCTGCTTGGGTACAGGTCAATGGCCACCTGTCAGGTATCAGATAAGACCAGAAATGTGTGGACTGCAACGGAGGAAACCAAAACGTGTGTAAGTAAAATATAATTTATTTAAGATAAGTGAATAAATACAACCACCTCCAATGTACTACAATGTGCAACCAACCAACCACTAACAGAAACCCACAAATAATAACAGATAAATATATACAAGTAAAGGGAAATACCGAGATCATAAACAGAGCCAGGCCAGGGTCATCAACGGGAGGTCAGCAGCTGGGAAAGGGAAACAAACAGGACAAGGAGAGGATGAATGGATCACAGGAGGGACGGGTACAGGTACAAGGCTCAGGGTTCAGGTAAGCAGACAGGAACAGGAACAGGATCAGGTAAAAATACAGAGCTCTCAGGTTCAGGATCAGGGCACAAGGAAAGATACCAAGGTAAGGCATAAATGTGTCTGCCAGGTATTTATACACATCTCAATCAGACTCAGGTGATGCCTGATTGCAGGAGAATGTCAGCCCCACACTGCCAGGAACCACCCGCTGGTGGACGTCAGTACTGCGGCCCAAAGATCACATAATACCACCAACAGGGGGAAGCTCCCCTGGCAGTTCCAGACTGCCAGGAGACACCTGCTGGTGGACCACAGTACTGCACGCCAAATATCAGGCAGCGTCATCAGAATGGAACCTTCCCTGACACCACCTGTCAAACACTTCTTGTATTATCAATGGTACCTGTCTGGATTGCCCACTTTCTCCCCTAATTTTTAAGTAAAATTAAATTGAATCCGGATATCCAAGGCATCCCCTTTGTTAACAGGCAATACAAGGTGACTGGATAAGGTGGCTGCATCTGCAAATGACTTTATGCTATTCCTTTAATCGCTGCGTATATCTTTACCCAAGTTGCTTAAAGATTTGGAGCAGTTTGGTGGTATATTGAACCTAAAAATTAACTACTCAAAGCTTCATGCACTTAACATTTCTCTCCTATTGGCAGCAGTAGCCCATAGTAAGGAAAACTTCCCATTTATTTGGCAGCCGAAGGCCATAACTTACTTAGGCATTCAAATTTCAACATCCTTTGCTGAATTATATTGGAGGGACTTTTGGTCTCTCCAAAACAATAGACTTGATAGACTTCCTAGATTGCTCTAGTTAATGCAAACCATTCCCATAAATGTTCCTACCTCTTTCTTTTCTGCCTATAAGGGGTTCTTGTACACAGTTGTACAATAAAAAAGGGTGTGTTTGGCCAATATAGTGAAAGACTGCAGCACTGGAAAAATCCCTGGATTGGTGTGATGTGGTAAATGTGGTATTAAGTGTAAAGTGTGCTGTCAAAACTAAGTGTATAAGTTTATAGATTTATATACAAATACCAAATGTGTGTAAACAATTGATACAAAATGACAAAAAACATGAAACACACCAGTGAAACAAAGTCTAAAAAACAAGAGCCCTGAAATGAAATAAATATATATATATATTGGTGCAAAAAACCTCTAATAAGTGAGTTCAAAATTATGGTTGTTAAAAACAACCTTAATAGCAAAAAATATGTTTATAAAAAAAATAGTCCATCTGTAAATCAACTGCCTTATCGAATGAAAATGTCCATCCAAAACAATACAAGAGTAAAGGTTCAGTGCAAACATACCCAAAAATACTTCACCGCCATGCTGAGGAATAGGGATGAGCCGAACACCCCCCCCCCCGGTCCACAGCAGAACATGCAAATAGGCAAAAAAAATGTTCGAACACGCGAATACCGTTAAAGTCTATGGGACACGAACATGAATAATCAAAAGTGCTAATTTTAAAGGCTTATATGCAAGTTATTATCATAAAAAGTGTTTGGGGACCTGGGTCCTGCCCCAGGGGACATGTATCAATGCAAAAAATACTTTTAAAAAGGCTGTTTTTTCGCAGTGATTTTAATAATGCTTAAAGTGAAACAATAAAAGTGAAATATTCCTTTAAATTTCGTACCTGGGGTTGTCTATAGTATGTCTATAAAGTGGGGCATGTTTCCTGTGTTTACAACAGTCCCTGCACAAAATGACATTTCTAAAGGAAAAAAAGTCATTTAAAAGCACTCGCGGCTATAATGAGTCATTGAAAAAAATGGAATGGGATTCCCCCACAGTCCATTACCAGGCCCTTTGGGTCTTGTATGGATATTAAGGGGAACCCCGAACCAAAATTTAAAAAAAAAAAAATTGTGTGGGGGTCCCCCCAAATTCAATACCCAGGCCCCCCAAAGCACCTTGTCCCCATGTTGATGGGGACAAGGGCCTCATCCCCACAACCCTTGCCTGGTGGTTGTGGGGGTCTGTGGGATGGGGGCTTATTGGAATCTGGAAGCCCCCTTTAACAAGGGGACCCCCAGATCCCAGCCTCCCCCTCTGTGTGAAATGGTAATAGGGTACAAATGTACCCCTACCATTTCACAAAAAAAGTGTGAAAATGGTAAAAATTACATGACAAGTCCTTTATTAAGAAATAAAAAAATAAAAATGTCCCACGAAGTCTTCTTCTTCTCTTGCTCTGCCGACGGACCGAAAAAGAAAAAAAAACCTGCACGCAGCCACCGATCTGCCTCCATGGGAGGCACCCGCCATAATGACCGTCCTCTCAGGTGATCAATCGATCATCCCAACCTCTCATTAGATATCTATTGAAAGCCTTACCAATATTTGACCCCCTTCCCTTTCATTCTTTTTCAATTAGCTTAGATGAACCCTTCTCTCTCAACTATGCCCCTGAAGAAGGACCTTACAAATATTAAGTACCCCGAAACGCGTCGGGCTTGAGAAGAGCTTTTCATCACGACTCACTATGTGTTGTTCATCATGGTTACTATGTAGTTTGACTATGTTACCTTAGATATCTATTGCTTGTTTTTAACAATTGTATTTTTCAACACGAATAAAATTATATGTTTTTTACTAAATATAAACGCTCTCTATTTTTATAAACTTTCTTTGCCCATGCAAGTGCCGGAAAAGTCCACCTAGGGGAACCCTTTGTTTTGTGTCCTCTCAGGTGATAGTTCTGTTATAACTGAGGGCGGGTGACCCCGCCCCCCTCTGATGCACGGGGACATCCCTATGGCTTGCCCGTAGCGTCAGAGGGGGCAGGGCCACCCGGTGATGTAACCCGGTGACATAGGGATCTCCATGACTTAGCTCCATGACACATGCCGAAGTGGCTCTTACCCCACCGCTCATAGGCTCCACACTACTGAGCTTTCATGTAGCATGTAAGTCACCTCCTTTTTTGTCTCTTCTTGGCCCTTTGACAGCAATTTGAGGCAATCCAGACTTCCCCCAGGTCTGTCTGACAATTTCCTGATCCAGGAATGGCGGCATTATAACATCCTGGCTAACCATTTTTTCCTCAGGGGGAAATTTGTTTCTTTAGTACATTTGGAATCAGTTTCTTCTACAGGGATCTTCTCTTTCTGGACATACAGACAAATCAAGCATTAATTGCAGCCTACAAACAAAACCCTTGGACAAAACCCCTTACATCTTTTGAGTCTTTATGTTGCAGAATAAGCCCCAGCGACATTTGGTTTTGACTATCTATTAGATACTAACAGAAAGCCTACCTGTTAATTATGATAAGGCATATAGGACCTGTGAAAAAGAACTCCATATGTCTTTTCCAGACGATGATTGGGATACAATCAACAAATTTGTTCACAAAGGCTCGCTGAATATAGATATTCAGGAGGACTGCTATAAAGTCAGATCTAGGTAGTTGATGAATCCATCTTTACTACACAAATGTTACCCATCAACTTCCAATCTCTGTTGGAGGTGTGTCCAGGAGGAAGGCACAATTTTACACATTTGGTGGAGCTATGAATCTCTAATACCCTTTTTTGATTGTGTGTGTATAAGTTACCTCGCTCCCCCTAGACTATACTTTGGCCCAATACCTTTTGCATCATATGGCTCTCTCCAGGAGAGAGTACTTTAGATCCCTTGCAATGCATATGGTGAAAGCAGCCAGAATGTGTATACCAGTTCATTGGTACTCTATAGGTGGCCCAACCACCAGAAAGTGGTTTGTGAGATTAAATACAATTGAGGAAATGGAGGAACTTATCTACATTTCTCATGAATGCATGCACACATTTACAGCTACTTGGATTAGTTGGATCCACTTCAAGTCCACCAAGCGATACATGAGATTTGGCCGAAAGGCATGCTATTCTGTCACCTGTCTTTAACAGGGCTTCAACCTTGGAAGAAGAGGTCAAAAGGCTGTTGGCCTTCCTTTAACTTACTGATGTTATGGGCTCTTTGTCTGAGTGGAGAGGAGGAACATATCTATCTACTTGTGATAGTTTTATACCTCATGCTCTGCCTTGGTCCCTTGTTTACTCTTCTGGACCTCACTCCCTTCTCCCCTTTTTTTTCTTCTTTTTCTTTTGTGTCTTTCTCTTTTTCTTCATGTTTCACCTTTTCTTCTTCTCCCCATCCTTCCTTATTTCGTTATATGTTGGTAAAAACCCTCTAATGTTAATTTGAACATGTACCATACCCATTCCCTCCTACTTGTGAAATAGATAGGTTTCAATAGTATGTCAGAAGTGAACGGCTTTACATTATATTTTGCGGTTTAGGTATATGACACTGTACTGATATTTGTATGATGCTTTCTTGGATTTGTAACTGCTGCCATCAGTTATCAATAAAAAAGTTTATGAAAAAAAAGTAAGGGGATTTTCAGGAGATCTGGAAATCTATCATATACCTGGTACCTTTCTGCGTGGTAAAATGAATGTCTCATAACTCTGAACCTCAAAGTTCCTGGGTTGATAGTTTTGATTAACTCACATCACCTGCTCTAGTAACAACTACAAAACATTGCTATCCCTGTAATTATAGTCATGAGGACAAATGGGGAGAATGGGGATTTATTTTCTAAAGGCAAATGGGCTGCTCACTTTGCAATGGAAGTTGCTTTTTGCAAGTGAAATTTCCCCAGATAATGCATGTGATGAAGTTTCACTTTGCAAAGATTACCCAGTCATGTGCAAGTACGTAAAAAAACAGCTTATGTCTTTGCACATGCTTGGATGATGGAAGTCACATACCAAGTTCTGGGGGAATTGCCTTGCAAAGTGCAACTTCCCTTGCAAAGCGAACAGCTATTTCCTGTAGTAAATAAACTCCAGAGTCTCTAAATGTTCTCTATTGAACCCCATCATTTAAAACAAAGCTTTGGCAAGAGATATACTGTATATACTAGATGCATTGAATGATAAATGTTATAAATAAATTACTT